>NC_141041.1:24305000-24670000 GCF_052040795.2 Danio rerio | reverse complement strand
TTTCAATCCATTAACAAAGAGAATGTCACCTATTCTTCTTAATGAAAAGAAAACCTAATGCTGAAAAACTGCTCTGATGCTAAATTTCTAATCTGATTGAAGATTTGAAGAAACAAACGCATTAAAACAAAAAAAGTTAAATTTTTTATAAGTGTAAAAATGTATAAAGATACGCTTTCCTTGTTTTTTTTTTTTGTTTGTTTTTTAATTTGTTAATTACTCAAACATATCACTAAATAACTAGGATTGATTAAAATAACATAAAAATAATCAAGATAAAGTGGAGATGCATGATAGATGATCAGTAAATACTTAAGATTTAATAAAATACATTTGGTATTTTCTCAAATTAAAAAAAAAAGTGTCAGACAAAATAATGAAATAATTCGTAGTTCCAAAGGGCAAGCTGTTTTTTTATTCAAGTCTTTTAACCTCTTTGAAATGCATTCATAATTTGAGAAATTATTTAATCTAATTACCGAAAGATAGATACTTTAAGTGAAATTACTTTAATTAATGACATCTAATGAAAATAATAAATCACAATTATGAAGATAAGTGATCTGCACAGCATTTACAGATTTAGATTATTTGGTTTATGCATTATATAGTTTTAATTATCAAACCACTGAAAATGTAATAATAATAAACCTCATATGTTTCAGATAATAAATACTCAGTAATGTCATTAGGAAGCACTATTTCCTAAATCTAGCACTAAACCCGCAGATCTTATAGTTATGTTAGCATTTATGGATGACATTTACACAATAGGCACCTACAAGATTCAAAGGTCTCAAAAGGAATTTGTAGCCATGCACAGGGAGGGGCGTTTTTTGTACAGGAGAAAATCCAGCCAAGGTCAGAGGTAGAGGTCAGAGGTCGTGAGGGCAGGCCCCCTATGCATAAGACACCCCCAGGATTATACAAGTGTAAAAAGAGCCTATTCAACCCAAAGCCTTGAGTGAGATTCACAAAGATCCACTGTTAGCTCAGTATGCCTCTCGGTACACTTCTAATGATGATTTATATATATACGAATACATACTGTGTGAATATATAGACAGCAAACATCTAGCTCAAGTGCATTCACATCTTTTTTAATGGTCTTATGCATCATAATATGCAAGTGTAATTATAATAATCACACAAATTCAGTGATAAGTGTTAGCAGCTGAATGCACGCTGCAAAGCACTCCTGCAGAGCCAAGGCCAATGAATTGTGCTTAATAAACGGTGTTTTAAATAAATGTATAAGTATTACTTTACAAAAACAGCGTCAGTGTTTGATTTTCAAATATGAATTTTTAATAGGTCTTATACAATATAACAAACACAATCCTTCTGCCGATGCTGTGAATTGAAGGTAAATATGGAAATAATACTCTGTTACTTCTCACCATGAGAAATGTGCATAAGTGTCACCTGTGTGTTTTGAGTCTAAAAGCACAGGTAGCTGTTGATGGTCACAGAAAAATCTACTTCAATGTTCTCCTCTTGAAAAATCTACATCTTATGTGGCCTGAGGGTGAGTAAATCAATCAAAAAGTCAAAACTGTTTTAGCTTTCTAAAGATTTCAGTGCATAATTTAGGACTTATCAGAGTCCTCTCCAGTAAAATGTGGATTAGATGGTGATTAGGCCAGTGTCTTTTTTCTTTATCCTCAAGTAAGCCAGCACAGCTCTCAGCTCAAAGGTGATGGCACTCTATGATCTCCATCTCAAGCTTTATAGAGCCTAGTGAAGATTCCCTCTGCTTCCCTCCATTTTCAGGCTGTCACGCTCTGCAGACAGTCAAAATAAAGTGCACTGACAATATAAGTGACAAATAAATAGCTGATGGCAGTCGGAATGAAATGAGAATGTTTGCCAGCACAATTTAGTGAAAGGTATGCCTGCATGGCTTATATTACCTAATGCTAATTAAGTCTAATTTTAATTAAATTAAGCATATGCAATTATGTTCTACAGAGAACTGTTTTATGAATATTAAAGAAACAACATTTGATTAAAAAATTCAAATGTTTTAAACGTACATGTAACATTCGCAATGAATGAATTAAATTATGGGTTTTGAATGTGTATCAGTTTTATCTTTCATTTAAAAAGCATCTTAAAATCTCAAGGATTGATGATCTAATAGTTTGAATCATTTCTCTTTATAGTCAGTCTGAAGTCAGTCTTTTTAATGACCAGTCTATTTAAAAAAAAATAAAACAGTGTTTATGAAATTTAACATAACAAATTGAGTTAACTGGATTTTAAGACAATTTTGTTTATTTAATTTAACATTATCCCTGTTACATTTTACATCCACTTTTTACAATTTACTACATGTAATTTATGCATTTTTACATATAAGTAAATTATGCAGCAGTAAGCTGTGCTTTATTGTATTGAACCTGAAACGCAAAAAAAAAAAAAATCTTTAGTTAAACTGGTATACAGTATTTGTACACTGTAAAACTGCAAAAGTTAAGGTAACTCTGAACCTAATCCATTTGAGTAAATGAAGTAATTTGAGCACAGTGAAACCCAATAAATGAAGAGAACTTAAACCAACTGAGTACTGTGAAAGCCAGTAAGTTAAGGCAACTCAAAACGTTGGAGGAAACCGATTGTACAAACCATTTGAGTTAAAAAAACAAATCTATATGAGTACTGTGAACTTTCTCCATTTAGGTTGAAGTTATGAGGTACTTAATTAAATCAACTATTTTCATGTGAGCAGAATTACCTTTCAGTAAATTTTGAGTTAACTACACTCATTTCATTTGATAAAGTTGACTCTTGCGTTTTACAGTGTAGGAGTCAGAATTATTCAAGATTTATCTTTTAAGCCAACAATCCGTATTTGAGTAAAGATCATGTTTAAAAAAATGTGTTAAATAGTTTTAAAGGTGATTAATTTCTTCAATATTTACATTATTTTTTTTAACCTCCAGATTACTTTTTCAAATAGTTGCAAAGCCAAATATTGTCATATTGCAACAAACCATACTTCAATGGAAAGCTTATTTATAGAAATCAATTCCATTTTTTGGTTAGATATGCAATAACCCTTACTTGACTCTAAACTTAACCTAATCCCTATAATTATGTATAAATATATCACTGCATTGTAACATGCACATCGAACACTGTTTGTTGAATTTAAGTTCATTGCATCTAAGCCAATTATTCTCATTACATTATAGGTAGACTGTTAGGTTGGGGTTAGGGTTATTGTAAGTTGACATTACTTGCAGTACATCTGTTGAAGTAACAGTATCATCAGATATTAACCAGACAGTCTACTAATACTCAAATGGACCATGAAAATAAAGTGTTACCACAGTTTTCAATGTTTTGTGATTCATCTTTTTCACATTTGCATTTACTGTACCTTGATCTCTCCTCTGATGTCTGCAGATGTTAAAAAATTTTTACACTGACTTTTATTAAACATTTTTAGTATTTTGAAATGATCTGCTGTCTCGGTTGGTCATGTAAGATACGCTACATAAGATGAGTAATGAGCTGCCAGCTCTTTTTTTTTCTTTTATGAATGTATTTTTTAAATGGATCTGTTTCCAGCTATACTGAAATATGCCTATTTGGCAAACTGTAGTTGAGGTCCTACAAAACTGAAAATTAAATCACAAAAACGAAACAAAAAAAAAAAAGTTAATTACAAGGTATTTTTACAGTATTAACAAAATATAATTGTTTTTAATTTATTTCATTGTAGTTCATTTTAGGTCATATTTATATCCAAGCCTTAATTTATTTATATAGTAAATTATGCAGTGTTACTTTATTTACAATTACACTGTAATGTAAACACCATAAAATAATTTGATTGATTGGTTGATTGGTTGATTGATTGATTGATTGATTGATTGATTGCAGAATGAATGTTTTACTGGTCCAATCAAACAAAGAATGTCACATTACACATTATAACAAAAACATATACAATGTTTGGGAAATATACAAGACCAAATAAAACCCATGCATATTTTACTGTAAACATGGACATGCAAAGTTAGTATAATGTAGTCATTTTGGATGTATAGCTCTAAATATGACTGGACCATTGGCTCAGACCTGCCTGCAGACCTCATTGAGAACTTCCCCGGTTGTAAAGTAGTAGCAAAGGTGATGATGCTTGAAGGTTAATGATTAAAGTCCAAACGCTGTGTGATAGATAGTGTCCCAGACACGCTGGCCTATATTCGACAGCCCCCTAGGTGTCTCACTTTAGCAGTGTTTGTCAGGACTCCGGCGAGGATGTGCGCTGACGTCACCGGCGTGTTGATTTGCTAAGCGGCGAGCAGAGAGGAGTTAGTGCGCGTGAGAGAGAGCGGGTACTGTGAACAGCGTTACTATGCTACAGTCCTAATAACCGCACGCTCGGAAGCCAAACGCGCAACACAGGTGAGTACAGGCGCGCACCTTTAAAACACCCACACCTGCTGACAGACCCATCCTTGTGTGTGTTTTCAGTTCGGGGTGGAAAAATGTTCACATTAGAAGATGATCCGCGTTGTGTTGATCAGATGTGTTTTGCGCTCAGCATCCCATCAAGTTACAGTGTTTCTACTGTTGCTTCAAGTGAAGGTGAATTGTGAGTGCAGCGAAAAGTAAAAGTGCGGCTGTCAGTGAGTGCGGTGCAGGCTCAGGGCACCTGATGGATATGGCTGTTTATGTTCATCTTTACACATGTGGAGATGTTATGTTGACGTAAGCGTGTGTGTGTTAGTATTCGGGGGACGTGAGGTCTGCTCGCGCACCAGACAGTGACGTGCTTCCATGTGCTTTATTTTCAGCTTTACTCTTTCATATTGAACGTCGGACAGTTTATATAGCCTGTGCCATAACTGAACAACGAACAAATATCGTATTTTTGGTGATTCTTGTTTTGCCCTCATCATTAAATCAAAGCTACCGTGGAGGTGCGTGCCGCTGTCTTTTAAAATGAGCCGAATGTATTTGGTTGTGAGTTTTTAAAGTGAAATGACTTTTGCCTTTTATTGTATTATACTTTAAAAATACTTCAAGCCAAACGCTATTTTATTTGTCTTCCCCGTTTGTGCGTGTACATGTGTAATGAAATTACAAACGGCTCTTAAATTGATTCACGTGTGAACAGTCGAATGATCATGTATTGATCAGTCAAATGAGCTCTGACTGGACTTTTCATCGGTCTTTTTTATCGCATATAAGGCAGATAACGGCAGTTGTTAAATAATATCAATACGCATTGATGTTTTCTTGACTTTTCTTGTCTTACTTGTGATGTACAGTTCGCGTGCGTAAATTGGCGTCATTATTGCTAACGTCTCATCAGTTAACAGCACTCTTCAAAGAAAGCGTATTCATTCCTCACTTATTACTCGCCTTCCTGCCGTTTGTAGTAAAATAAACTGCGCGTAAAAAGCCCTCGAATATTTCTCTCATGTCAGCCTTTATCATAACTTGAGCTTATTTGCTGCCTGAGACGGTACATTCACAATGAAAATGCCCGTCATTCACCGCGAAGATCATGGTGTTTGATTTAAAGAGCCTTTACTAGGCTGCTCTTGTTTGCCGAGGCTTCTTGATGATCAGATACAGTGGGAGAAATATTACATGTTTGAGTAAATCTCCTGCTTTTTTATCTACTATCTTAAATGTATGTAATAATATACATAAAGGGATGAATTTCTCATGCTTTCCAAGTGTAAATTGCTAGTCCAGTATGACAGTGTTCACCCAAAAGTAATCTTAATCATCAGGGTATGGTTTTATATATATATATATATATATATATATATATATATATATATATATATATATATATATATATATATACACACACACACACACACATTATATTATAGTGTTGAGTGTGGGTTGATTTATTTTTATATATATCATGTATTGTAGAATACATTTAATTTACATGGAGTTGTATTTAAAATACAAATGACATTTTGGTGCGTTTTAAGAGCTCTGAGTTGTTTTGTGTCATCCTCTGTTCCAACTATTCCTGGCAACAGCTTGCCTCACTCTCCATGCTCCGCTCAGTATCCCTGTCTGTGATGAGAATACTGAATAAGATGCCATTTCATTTCAGGAGGCTGTTGATGGGCTTTGTGAGGCGAGCTTGAACACATAGAAACAAAGGCTTGATTACTGCCAGCATTTACTAGCACTAAAGACAAGTTTACATGTTTCTCATGTGGGCCGCTTATCATTTATTATGGTGCTTTATTTTGTGACTTTTAAATGGATTTTGTCTTTAAATCTGTTGGTAAAAAATATTTTTAAATGTTAAAAGATTATGTATTTGTCTTTATTTACAATACTGATTTGGTAAAAATAGATTTCTAATTTATTTTTATTTTTGTGAATTTCTTCTATGTACTAAAGCAATTGGTATGACGGCTTTTTATTTAGAAACAAGAAAACGAACAACTGCAATAATAATTAAACATTGTGGCTGCATTTAACTGTGGGTCTCTTTCATCTCTTTTTTAGATTGACCTTATCTTGTTTACAAAGATAACTGAACAGACTGCTGCGTGGAAAGAAATACTCATGAGTTGGCCGTGTGGATTTCAGAGACGTTATGGATTTGACTAAAATGGGAATGATCCAGCTCCAGAACCCCAATCACCCCAATGCCCTGCTGCACAAGGCTAATCAGATGCGCCTGGCTGGCACGCTGTGCGACGTGGTCATCATGGTGGACAGCCAGGAGTTCCACGCTCACCGCACCGTGCTGGCCTGCACCAGTAAGATGTTCGAAATCCTCTTTCACCGGAACAGCCAACATTACACTCTTGACTTTCTCTCACCAAAGACCTTCCAGCAGATTCTGGAGTATGCCTACACTGCCACGCTCCAAGCTAAAGTAGAGGATCTGGATGATCTGCTGTACGCAGCAGAGATCTTAGAAATAGAGTACTTGGAGGAGCAATGCCTGAAGATTCTGGAGACCATCCAGTCCTCGGATGAAAATGACACTGAGGTTAACATGAACGATGGTGGCACAGAAGATGACGAGGAGCGGAAGGGACGGCACGGAAGGAACCTGGTCGGTTCGAAAAAGCATTCCACAGAAGAGAGCGGCTACGTGTCAGCTGCCCAGCAAGCACTTGCGCTGCCAGGTATGGTGGATCAGAGTCCCTCAGTATCCACTTCCTTCGGCCTCTCCACCATGAGCCCAACCAAAGCAGCCGTGGACAGCCTAATGAGCATTGGTCAGTCCCTCCTGCAGAGCACCATGCACCCTGGCGTGGGTGCTGAACAGCCCTTGCATGGCAACTCGCACCCCATGATGGGAGAAATCAAAACGGAGATGATGCAAGTAGATGAGAGCGGAGAACATGAGAGCCCTAAAGCCATGGAGTCAATCGCCTCCAGCAATGGTGAGCGCAGCGGAGAGCCAGACAAGAACCGTGATGGGCCGGGTACCCCTACCAGGAGCAGCGTGATCACCAGTGCCCGCGAGCTGCACTACGTCAGGGATGAAGGTCTGGGTGATCAGCAGGCCGAGGTCAGCCAAATGGGGCTGGAGGCCATGGCGGGAATGACTGAAAAACATTTGGCGTCACTCTACGGCATTCCTTCTAATCACAAAAATGAAGCGATGCTCTCGATGCCTGCCTCCATGGCCTCATCCTTGCACATGTCCCCAGCCCTGGCCATGTCAATGGACTTCAGTGCCTATGGGGGCTTGCTGCCTCAGAGCTTCATCCAGAGGGAGTTCTTCAGCAAGCTCGGCGAGTTAGCTGCAGGGATGAAGCCTGATGGCCGGAGCCTGAACGAGCGCTGCAACGTGTGTGGAGCTGAACTGCCTGACAATGAGGCCATAGAGCAACACAGGTAGGCTTCTGTTTTCATTTTGTACTTCTAGTTGTTGTGTGTAAAGCATGTTGTTTGCAAAGTGTTTTTTTTTTTTTTGCCTCCCCTGGTGCAAACTCGGGGTCCTTAATTCAATTAGTTTACTGCGCTCTGTAAAACAAAGGACCACAAGGTGCCCATTTTTAGAAATTCTTTTGATTAAAGAACTTAGTTGCAGAGAAATGTTAGTGGAAGATGAGTCATGATGGTTAACTGTTGATTGCTTATCTTCTTTCATGCTGGAGGTCAATTTGCTTAACACTCTGCCTGCGGTGGATATGAGAGAGAATGATTGCAGAGCTGATTTACGCACGTATATGTTTTCCTCTTGCTTTCCCCTTATCAAGAAAAATTGCTCTTCAGCTAAAATAACCTCTGAAAGGGGTGATGGAAAAAAATAAGTCTAACATGTTGCAGTATAACTATTAAAAAAAAAGTTTAAAATATTGCATAAAGAATTAATCATACGGTTAATTAATCAAGAAAATTAATGGAGTTAGAAATGATGTCAATTTGCCAGTAGTGTGATTTATTATAAAACTTTATTAAAACATTTTCTAATTAATACAATTAAATGATGGACCATCTAACATGATCAGTATTTAAATATATCTAATTTGCTAACTTATATCCTTCTGCTTACTGCGAGATGTCATATTTGGATAAATTGGCACAATTGCACAAGGCAAGACCAGGCATTCTCAGGCTAGGGAAGAAAAATGATTACTTTTAACTGGGCCTTTCCTTTAAGTGGGCCGTCTGTTTGTCGCAGCTCCCAGGCGTTGGGTGCTGATCACTTCCAGGCCTGCGCTGGTGGCTGCTGAGTGGTCCTGGAGAGGCTCTGGCTGAGCCCATTAGCTGCACCTGGAGAGGGGGCAGGCTAATGGGAAGCAGCCTCCACACCCACCCCCTGACCCCCATGGTGTGGCCAGTGATGAGTAGGCCAACCTGGGCCCCAGCCACCCGGGACAAGAAGGGCCTTATTAGCTTTATGAGTAGAGCAGACTGTCCAGCCCAGGAAATGAGGGTCTGCGTGGAGGACCCAGGCCGACCTCCGCAGCGTAACCTTTTGGCCACTTGACTGGCCTCTGGTTCTTGTCAGGGTGACTTGTGGGGGTGTTGCAAGAAGGTGGGACGAGGCGAGGAAATCCACGCCACACGTCAGACGTTATATAGAGTGTTGCTGTCGACTAGAAAAGTTTAGAAGATTGTAGTGATGAAGTTATTCATTTGCATTAATTCACATAGCAGATATTTTATCTAGCATGATTTGCAAATGAGGGATGTACCAAGCTAATTTTTCTCATAGGGTTGAAACCTCAATGTTAAAATTTGCTGTTTTTGCATCAATATAAATTTATATACTAGGGCTGGGCGATTAATTGAAATAAACATTATGAACCAACAATCGATCAAATTTTTCCAGGTCATTTATTTTAATAGCTTACCTTATCATGTGTTTTCACGTGACCCTGCTCTTTTTGTTACTAGTGTGTTATTGTGCACTACATTAAAGATGATTGGATATCTTAAGACGGCATATTTTACATTACATTAAAATTATTATTTAAATTAAAACATTTGTTTACAGAAGATGCAAGAAATGCACTGTTTAAAATTTGTTTACAGGATATGCAAGAGTTATTTGATTTAGAAGAGACATGAAAATATATATTTATTATAATTTATTTTTATAATATTTATTTTGTTTCCAAAAGAACAAGTTATTTGTCACATTTTTTTTATAAGAAAAAACTGACTGTTCATTTTAGGTGGTGTGTGTTTTAATTTCATCAACAGTGATGTTTAATAAATAATCACAGATAGTAGATAGTATTTCATTTAATTATTTTAACATCAAGTATGCACCCTTCATTCAGAAATCTCTCACTTGTAATTTTAGCATATTTACTGTACAAAACCTGTTAGTGAACTACGAGGGCAAAAAATAGAATAAAATAATTAGAATAGAAAAATATAATAATTACATAAAATAATTGTTCATTAATCGTAATCGAGTTAAAATTTTCAATTAATTGAGATTTTAGTTTTAGACCAAACCGCCCAGCCCCATAATATACATAGAAAAGGGAAAACCTAGTGGTTTGAAGATTAGTGCAAAAAGTAAAAACATTTAAAATTACAATTGATTAGTTTTTTGTGGCTGCTCTGCGATTTATATGTCTTTTAATATGCCATCAAATTGTTCTTGTTTTAAACATACCTGACAAGACTTTTCTTGCTCATTAGATTGAATAATTTATTAGTGAGTGTCTTCTGTAATTCACATAAAAATGTGTGCACGTCTTTACTTTTGCTCAGGACATTTTAATGCACATGCCAAATAAAAAATGCACTGTATCCGCGAGATCTTGTTCTAGTTCTAGATCAAGTTTTAAAATGTCTTAAACTAAGGTTTAGTCTTAAATTCTTAAATTCACTAAAATATTGGGTTGTAGGTAAAATAATTTTAAACAGGTCTTAATTTTTCTATGTCCAGGGAAAGCTACCCTATTGAGCCAACACCCAATCACTAATAATCCATTCCAACCTTTTTTTATAATTAAGTTTTTTTTTTTATTATTGCCAAGAGAGACAATTCACAAAAGTTGTTAGACATTTTTACTGCAAATTCTGCAAATTAAATTCTCTTATCTGGAAAAGAAAACTAAAGCAACACAACTTTTTTCTTGATCTTCCATTAGTACTAAAACTATTTACCGAAGTTACTGGCCCATTAGAAAAAAACTATGTTTGGTTCTGTAAAAGTCTAAAATTTAATTCACAAGGGATTTAAAAGTGTCTTAAATTTAACTTTAACCCTGAATTAAATATATACTTTAGTGTTTTGATGCTTTAAAAACTTTTAGTCTTTAACAGCAAACCAAATCATATTTCTACATAAAGTTACTTGATTATTGTTACAAAAACTTGTAATCAGATAAAGTTGCATGTTGTTTATTGTTTGCTTATTTTAGATTTACGGGTTACTGCACCGCTGAACGACTGAGTGCTTTTTTTCTGGTGTCATGAAGGAGGCTGTTCAGTTGCCATCCAGCAGAGAGAGTTTTGATTGGATAGAAGATAAAGTTAAAGTGAGCCAGTCATGCACATCTTTGAGTCAATTGCAGTGAGGTGCAATAAGATTATAGAGCAGTGACTGTATAAAAAGGCATTGAGGGAAAACTCTACACAGAGGCCTCTTTACAGAAATATTGATTATATAGGTCCTGCCATGTGCTTGCATAAACCACAATATGTTATTTTGATAATTGCGTGAATGCCATTTGTTTACAGGATTTGGGTAGATCCGCATTCTGCGGGTTTCTTAATGACAGGCCCAGGATTGAGAATGAACTGGTTTGAGCGTTCGTCCTTAATCTGCTGGAATGCACAACGGTGAAAGTTCATCTGAGGATTCAGTTTCAGTGCAAACATTCATGTGTCTTTGGAAGTGCTCAAGATGGCATTAATAAATCCCTCTTAATTACCTTCTATATTCACTGAGTGAAAAATGCTCATTCAACCTTGTGAACTTTAAGGTTGTGTTTATCTTAGAACAGAATAATTGACAAGCCGTGTTAATTTAAAAGTTGTTGGTTCTTGTGTGAATCATCCGAGTGAGCAGGCTGGCATGTCGGATGTTCTGAATTTGACTAAAAAGGCTGCAGAAACAGCCATGACATGTACAATTGTAGTTTTTTATTTATAAATTTATTTTTTAGCAGCAGCACTGTTGAGATTGAGATTTATATTGTATTTGATTTGGTACATTTAAGGGTTCATAAGCTGGGCACGTTTGTCAGCTTAAATTTGCATCATATCATCACAGTTGTTTTTTCAATGCTTGCTTAAAAAAGAAAATCTAAAAGGTGCTTCTTAATGATAATAATAGCAAGTAATCATAAAAATTCTATTTAGATCTTTCCCTGCTTATGTTTTATGCCAGAGATATCGATTAGACATACTTAGCTACTTTCTTTTGAAGTTTCAGCATGATCTTTCTCTTTTATTTAACTTATTTTTTTTATTATTAAAAGCAATGACGGTGTCAGATTTTCCATAGTGAGGTTTCCTTTTTGAAGGTTTTTTCCATTATAGCTCCTGACGGCTTGCAGCAGACGGGCGGCAGCTCTTGTGACTAATTACAGATTATTTTGCAGCATTGTGTGCCAGGGTCCCTGCCATCTCCGCCGCTAGATGCGAGAAATATTTCTGTTTGAGAGTTCATTTAGGGCGAACAGGTCAACTTAACCGTCTGTAATTGTTTCCAGATTAGCCTTTCTGCATGTGCGTGTGGATTTGTGAGCGAGCACATCAGTGAGTGCTTGCTTCCTGTATAAATTTAGCTCGCTACGTTCATTCTCTGTGGCCCAGGGTTATGTCATAAAGCGCTGAATGATATGTGCATCACTTCCAAAACCATGCAAGTGTCAAGACTATCCTATTAAGTAGACCACTGGAGTAATCTTGTAATATCTGGGGTAGATGCGTGTCTGAGGGTTGCCTAAATGAACGCGTTTATTTGTTTTTCAATCACCCAGAGTTCCCTACAGGAGCTAAATCGAAGCACCATAGCAGGTTTTTGACACGAATGAGAGAAATATATTTTTTGCCAGGGAAAACAGTTTGTGGTCCTTTGACTCACGGAAACTGATTACAGAAATATTTCAGCGACCTGCCAAAAGGAAAATAATCAACATGCACAAACGTAAAATAAAAAATAAAAAAACCAGGGGGGAAAACATTTTATTCACGCTGAACTGTCATCTGTCATTGTGAAAGGAATTGACGTAGATCTTTTTTTTTGTTGTTGTTTGTGGTAGATGGGTGAAAGAAGTGTCAAGCTAGCATAGGTAGAGCTAACTGTGGACCTAGCTAGGGTGTTTAAACAGAGGCAAGGCCTTATCTGTGCATATCAGAGACAGCGATAACCCTGTGCTCTCCTTTCCACTATACCAAGAGCAGATGGGGATGATAAGTCCTCATGGTGCTGCAGAACGAGATAACACCGGGCTGCCGGGAGGTGAGAGGCACCTCACAACTTTCCTTCTATGCTCACTTATGCAGGTGAATCTCACCACAGAGCTGTAACGCTCATGCAACGGCCAGACACACAGCATTCACGTCAGTTTGTGCATTTCTGCTCTAACGTTTAGCCATGAGCGGCTGTAAGATTGTTTATTTTATCATTAGTACACAATCAAATTAATTTAGAAGTCTGAAGGGATTTTTCATCCAGGTGTTAACTTTCTCATCATTTATTCACCCTTTATTTTTCTTTTAAACACATTGATATTGTGAAGAGTTTTTGTACAAACATTGGTAGTCAGTGGTAAACAAAACAGGCTGGTTACCAACATTGGTTAAAATATCATTTTATGTACACTAAAGTAGGTAATTTTAGTTTACTTAATTTTGTTTTAAAAACGTTGCATTTCAATAGAAATGTCCAAGTATCATTTAGACGACCACTTTTCTTTTTGTAAAACAATTAAAGTCCATAGTGACTAAAGCAAGTACTTGCATACTCTTTTTTTGTTTTCTGCAGTTGCAAGCCAGTTGGACAGGTTTATAATGACTTTTTTGGGATGGAATATACCTCAAGAAAAGTCTTGTTTACTTGTGCCTGTATTGGTAACCCTGGGAAAATAGTGTTTATTAAAGTACAGCTCTAGATTAGGACTGAAACTTCAATCTTTTAAACAAATTAAAATGAAATTAAGTTCTAAATGAAACACTTAATGGTTGTGCTTGTTTATTTTAACTGAAACACAAGTGTCCCATTTTTCTTTTTTTTTTTCTTTTTTTTGTTGTCTTTAACATCATTTGTTAGTGTTATGGTTTACAGTCCATTTATGTACATATGTAATGCTACAGTGCTCAGCATAACTGTGTACACCCCTTTTTAAAAAATTTATATTTTTATCCTTTTCTCAGTGAATCTAAGCAATGTATTTTGGTGCATTTTAACAAAACAGATTTATTAGGCAGATATAGTGATTGAAATATTATTTTAGTCACCAAACATATTTAGAAATTGGAAAATAATACAATTAAATTCAAGCAAATACTGTAAAAAAAAAAAAATTACAACCTAAAAAATGTCAACTAAAATTAAAAAAACTATTTGCTTCTTGATTTTTCCTCTTTTCTTAAAATTTTTTTATATTTTTCTATAACATAAATTGGTGTGTACTATTTTTGGACTTTTATTGTAAGTTATTTTGTTCGATAAGATCTAGATTTAGATCTTTAAGATCTAATTTAAATGCACAAATTTAATATTGTATAGCTTCCTATTTAAAATATGAATTTAATAGATAGATTAGTGCGTCCCTTGTAAATATAAGCTGGGATCTGCATATTAAAAAAGCAAGGCATTAGGTGGATAACACTAACACTGATAGACATTTTATGTGCATAAGGTTCAGGTTCATTACAGAGATCCTGGAAAGTCAAAGCCCTGCAAGGTATTTTTGAACTTAGACAATTTATCAGTTCAGTTTGCCTTAAACTGTGAAATGTCCTCTGTGCCAGCTGATTTGATAGTGTGGTGTTTAACTCTGAAGCCGTATGGTAATTAAGAATGATTGCAATTAAGCCAAAGAGACTTCAAACAAGTGGACCCTTCACTCCGTCAAGTTAGCCAATTAAGTTTACGAAACTTCTCGTGGCTGCTCTGAAAATGGGAATAATGCCTCCCAAAAATGATTTTGACCTTTTCTTTGCACGTCTGGGACAATTTTTGTCTTGTGAAATTTTATTCTAATGTCTAGTCATCCTTTAATCGGAGATGCTAATTTTAAATTTGAGGAGAGTTCCTTTGTAGTTTTGAGCATGAAACTGTGAGGCTCAGCTTTGTACTATGAATTCACATGATTTAAAAAAAAATGCATAATTGTGTTTTAAAATGAAATATGCCATCAAAATCGTATATATTTTCTCTTTGAGATAAACATGCCGTATATATTTATTATTAATAAATCATGCGTGTGCGTACCTTTTTTTAGTGCTTTTTTTTATTTCAAACGCAAGCGTTTGTCAATGCAGCCCACATACGGCAGCAGCTGGCAGTCACCCAATTATGGACAGGCTTTAAAAGCCCCGCTTGAACTGTAAAGATTTACACCGCCACCCCTCTGATCTGGAATCTGCCTTCTGTCCTCACTGTCAAGACAAGAGATGTATCGATTAAAGACTTAACACTAGGTTGCATCATGTGTATTGGACTTGCACACCTTGACTGCAGCTCTGTATCTTCAGAGGCTCTCTGACGAAAACAAGTTTGTTGATTCTTGTATCAGAGCAGTCCATCAGGTGAATTTCGCCACCAAACTCTTATTTGATTCTCTTCTGTCCGACCGTATCTGAAGCATCACCTACACAGGGCTCGTGTTCAGCATTCATGTGTAGAAAATAAGAGACTTTTTGATTCACACATGAATAAGGAATAAAAGTAAACACAGACAGGCAGACAGCGCTGCCCCACATTATTAAAGCGATAGGCATCTGGCATGCCCAGTAAAAAGACATGACGGTTGCGCACGGGGCTTTTTCACTGAGGTGCTTTTCACTGGCCGCTTTCTTATCTGCTTTCTGCAACTGGAGATGGAAGGATTACAGACAGAGCAGGGCGCTGCGAGCCCACTGCGGTGCCAGGTGGCACACTAGCCGCCTGCAAATATATCTGAAGCCCATTCTGGTCCACCACACATGTAGATGCACATATCAAAATCTGATTTTAACAGTAACTGTTTCAGTGTACATGATTTGAAAGCAGGCTGGTTCAGATAAAACAATGGCTTTTAATAGAATGAGCCTCTCCGACATTGTTCTAGACATTTCTCACCTGTATGATTGGCCCTCTCCAGTACACTGTGCAGAATTTTTTATTTTTTTTATTTTTTGGATACTCTGCAGTTGCTGCCACTTAACAGAAAATGAAAGGTTTCATTGCTATCAAAGTTGCCATGTGATTCTGATTATTCACATTTGCTCTATAAATAGATGTTATGTAGTTACTATTTGACCTTTAAAATTTGTAGTAGCTTTGGTATTAACCCTAAAATAAAAATCTGTAAACATTCACTGACCCTAAAAGCACCTTAATTCACTTTAGGATGAAAAGTAAATCAAAGATATTTTCGTCTCTTCATTAAAAGTCTGTTTACCTTATTTAATGCTATGGAATGAAAAAAATCAAAACTTAATTTGAGTATAAACCAACTCTTCTGAGGAAGCACAACTTGTCATGCACAAATTCAATGAAAATATCTTTAATGATGTTTCCAAAGATCATGTGTGTATGCATTTGGAATAACAGAAGGTAATTCAGTACATTTACAAGAAATCCAATTATCTAATTTTAATATGATTTAAGACAATCCTCTGTTTAAGAGTCTACCATGTAAAAAGCTATCTATTTATTTATTTTATTATACATTTTTAAATAATTTAATCTGATTAAGGTCATAATCAAACTAAACAGAAATTGGATTAAGACAAGGAGTAGGGGTGTGCGAAATGGGCAAAGGAAACCTATCACGATTTTCTTGAACAATATTGCGATTTCGATTTTAATCACGATTTTGACACGCAATGAATCTGAAACAGGTAAACAATTAGATCTTTATCAAAGATCTGTAACATATCTCTAAAACAGACATGAGGCAAAAAAAAATTAAATCACCTTGTAAAGGTGAAATAAATTCTCTAGAACAGACTTATGGCAAAACAAATAAATAGACTACTTTGTGTGTGTATGTGCGGCTTTGTCAAACACCAGTAAACTCCGATGTTCTGTTTGACCACGTCAGTAGTTGTGTGTACTTTGTGTCCACAGATTTTAATTTTTTTTTTGCCATACATAGATCATAGACCTCTTTGTGACATTGCTGTGAAATAAGCCTTTCACATATCACATTTTTTTGCGTGCCCTTTATTATTTCCAGTGGAGGCTTGTTCGCATATTCCATGTGCACACAGTTAATAAGAAAAATCTTGTATCGGAACTGCAGCAATGTTTTCTTAGTTTGTCATCCTTGTCATCTCTTTCTTGGTCGCCGAGCAACGACAAAGGAGCGTAGGCGAAAGAGCGTTGAAAGCTACGCTATGTTCACACTTACCACACGCTTTCAGATGCGACGTGACTGAAAGGTCTTACAAATTACCTGATTCTGCGATACATCAGACTTCCTGTATCCAAAGTAATCACACACCACTTTTTTTTGTCAGATGCTGACACCTCAATCAAACTATTACTATCGTGTAGGACTTTTACCGCATTTTGCAATAGGATAGTCCATACACACATGGCTGTTTGACACTATTCTCTACGCTTACCAGGTCATTGAAGGATTAAATGCAGACACCTGCTGCATCGCGAAATGCAGAGGTTTTTTCCCCATACAGCGTGCAGTATCACATTCCATTAAAACAACACTCTTCCAGCAGTTCAAACTCTCATCCAATATCTTGTTTGTCACTGGAGGCATACATGAAATGTTCCTAAATGAAAGTGAAAGTGCCAAACCACAGTTAAAGTCGACAGGCTAAATATGAAATGCTCGTTTAGGAATAAACAAACCATTTAATGCCCCTAAAGTATTTTTACACAACTCCGGTGTCGCAAATACATCACGCTTATCTTCAAAGAAAAGTCATCTTCCAAATTTTTATATCACAGGTCTCTCTTTTCAGTAAGTACAGTGTTTTAATCCCATCAATATCCCATTAGCATCTGGTTTCTGGCTCCCGCGACATGAAAGAAGACGTGTCGGTTCCCCCTCGCTAGTTCTAAGGCGCTGCTGAGCTTCGCTTACAATGAAGGTCTGGAGCAAAGGGCCAAGCCAAGCGTGCACGAGGGCTGTGTGAATGCACTGCTGGGGCTCCGGAATCCCCTGGAAGTATCAAATCAGAACCTTCCTCAGGCTTCCACCGAGAGGGGCTCTAATTAGCTCTTTTGTTGCCTGTTGAATGGGGTGCCAGAGATTGGCAAGGGGCCCCCGATAGAGTGATACAAGTGTGCTACGGAGGGGGTCATAAAATACCCATCACATTAGATTTGTGTGATGTCGGACCAGGTAGGAAGCGGCCAAGCACGTTGCAGGGTTTGTTTGTGTAAAACCTGTGCTGACCCCACACTGTAGTTATTAGTTGCTTAATTCCTTGGAGCTAAATCAATAAAAATGGTTCACCTTTAAAGCCAAAGAAGCCATTTTTTAAAAGTCTTAAGCAGGATGTTGAAAACGCAAATTAATTTAGCATGCGTCTTAACTATTTTGATAAAAAGCCTTACTTTCAGTTGCCGACTTAAGTCAGGAGTCCCACTTTCATAACCCTTTTGGAAATCGCCACACTGTAAGGTAATCCTCATGTAAACTTCAGCTCACGTGGATCCTAAAATGACAATGTTTGGTCATAAAATATCAGCAAACAACTGTACACTTGACTGTACCTTAAGGCAGGGTTTTAACTGCAATACGCCATGCAAAATGCTGTTATTTAGTGAATTTGCTTTATCATTTAGTGCATTAGCACCCTCTATGTTCTCTCAGCACCCATCTCCTTTTTTCCCCCACTAACTTCCTCTCCTTTTTCTGCAAGGGGTAGAAATTGAGTTAGCTGAGCCATTGCCTAAAGACGCATCCCTCTCTCTTTCTCTCTTATATTATCTCCTGCTGGAGGCATTTGAAAGATATGGGATGGCAACTCTCAGCGAATACAGAAAGCCAACCGGCACGTTTTAAGCCATGTTGTAATCCAGGGGGATCAGTTGGATAAATGGTAGAATAAAGCTCAAACCATAATTGATTTATGTATTTGCTGACTGAAGACGCCTGCAGTGATCACTAGCAGGACAGGATGAATGATTAATGGCTTGGCCTTACTAGAGCTTTTTTGAGCGAGAGGCCATGCCCTGCACTTACATTACCAAATACATCTGAGCTCTAATTCAATAGAACAGAGATTATTCCACTAAGCACACTACCTTCATTTAGCCCCAGATTGAGTGATGCGCGTCTGTAAAACGCCATTGTTTTGGCATATGTAGTGACTGCCGGGCTAGCATCACGTTTGGGACTGAAAGCATTTTATTGAACTAAAAGTCCCCGTTACGTTTTAATTACCTCAATGTCTGCTTCTCATGCTACGAACAGCCAATAATGTCAGCGACACACACTCCTTCATTTCTCTCCTCGTCTGCAAGAGACAGACATGAAACTGAAATGGGTTTTTTGCAGATGAATTGATATAGTTTTCTAGCCTGTGTCTCTCAGACTATTTTTGACCTGTCACCAAAATTGCACTTGAGTTTTATTGGTGCGTTACACAGAGAGCTTTCTCTCCCTTTAGTTCAGGCTGAAGTGTTTTTGTGTTCCCTCACTGTCTGGGAGTCCAAAAGCCATTCCATTTACTGGACTGATCACCAGGGCTGCCCACTGTGACACGTCATGACTCACACGGCATCATTTCTGCTGTTTGTGTCCGTGGCAGAAGGAAACTGATGATGCTGTCAGGACGTGCTGTACACCATTAAGCATAGAGCAGAGCGGCGGCTCTCTTGCTACTCCACTACATGAGCCACCACTGTCTCGCCCAGCAATTTTACACCCCGTGCTCTTTGTTTGACCTTCCTGTGAGAGAAAAGTCACATTGATTCTGTCTTTGGGATTGGTGGCGGCATCTTTTGAAGAGCCAAAAATGCATTTTGCAGGGGATTTCACATGTCATTTGAGAAAAGCCATAGTGTCTGTCTGATGTTGGATTTTTAGCCCATGCTTGGCATTTCATTGTGCAGGTATCAATCTAATTGGCCTGCTTTACACAACTTGGTCACTTTACACATCATTCACTTGGTCTTTTCCTGTCTAAGTGAGCAGGTCTTGTCCAGAATGATCTATAATGAGGTCTGTAATAATGACCGTCTTTGAGAATCAAAGTCTGGCTTTTGTGCGACTAGAAAAGAGCTGGAGCTCTCAACAGGTGTTGATGTCCTTATCAGCACATCAGACCTTATCTCAGAGGCTCAGCTTCCTGCATCCTCACGCATGCATCAGAATTTCTTAGCCTCTGACCTCGTTCCATACTTGTACCTTGTTCGTTACCTATTTTGGTTTCACCCTCAACGGTAGGTTCTCCTAATCTGTCCTGCTGTTTTTTGCCTTTTTGTTGGTTCAATCACAAGTGGATGGTGCCAAATAGAGGTGTAAATGGGGTCTAAAACTTAGCTTTTGAAATCTGGACACTTGTAGTCCAACAAGAGACCACCAACTGATCAAGCTTGTGGAACATTTAGCTCTATTTTAATGATCTAGGTGCAAAGTCTAAAGTGCATGGCGCAAAAGCATTAAGGGTGTGTCCGAATCCACTTTTGCTATTTTTAGGACAGAAAAATACAATTTGCACCCTGGCGCATAGTTTAACGCGGTTGTGATAAAGAATGAGCCTCCTCCATTTGGCCTCTTCACTTTCTCTTTATTTTACCTTCCCTCTTTACTTTAGTTTTTTACTTTCGTAAATAAACAAACAAATGAACAATAATAACAATGTGTGGTAAAAAAAAAAAAAAAGTTATCCAAATACACATCTTATACTTTTGCCCCATAATGGTGATGCATACATCTCCAAAATCCATCAGGTGAACAAATCTAAACTTGTTTTTAAATATATTTTATATTTATATTTTATAATTTATATTTTACAAATATAAATATGCATAAATAATACCGTTAATAATAATAACATTATACAATTGCAAATTTTCATTAATTAAAAACTAATTAATTAAAAACTACTAACCCCCCCTTTTAGATTTTTTGTTGAAAATTATCATTTTTATAACAAATTAAGCAATGTGTACAAATTTTGGACATGCATAGGCACATAACTTATGCACTCTGCACTGGATTTTAGGTCACCTTTCAGCTGGTCAGGGGTTCAGTCTATTTCAGTTTCTCCAAATAGCAACGCCCCAACTTTGGACCCTTACCCACCTCCTTTTTAGACTGGAACACCCATGACTCCACATTGCGCAAATGGATTTAATATTTTAAAAACATAATGCAAAACGTGAAAATTAGGGTTGTGCTGGTCTGAAAATAGCAACAAATTGCACCAAACACGTCTTAATGGGGTACATGATGGATTGAAATGAGCATCTAGTTACAGGATGTCATGTGCAGGAGCACAGTGAAGCAACGAGGTATATGTGATCATCACAGTTTCTGCAGGTGGTGCGAGTACAACCAAGAAAATGGACTGTGGGCCTAGTGGCTTGTTCCTATGACTGAGTTTTTTGCTCCTAAATAAGACTTGTGGTTCTAGTTATGAAATTGTGGGTTTATGTGATACATATGCTTTGCAAACGAACCATTTGATGTGTTAATATCAGCAAGTACACCTTTGGAGAATGAAGAAATGGAGGTGCATTGGGGTCTTGGGTGGGTTTGTGAGATAAAAGGCTGTCTTATAGAAAATAGAGAGCTCGGTCGAGAGGTCTGACTGTGCTATTTCAAATCCTGACTTGGGTGTATTGCCGAGAGGGTTAGGGTCTCAGAGCCATGAGAGCTTCCATTGTGAAAGGTTAGCCTGTTACAGTAGAGTGGATGCAGGGGTCTTGCCACAGACAAAGGTGGGGTCAAACAGGCCCCCATTATTTACAGTAGTGCCTTTCATTGGCCAAGTGAAACAGGAGCCTCTAGGGGCCTCATGGGAAGAGCAGTGTTTTTGCTCAGTCAGGCCTTCAATAAGGTCAAAGAGCATCGCGGGTGGGGTGAGCTGACTTCCAGGCCTTCATAGAGGGTCTTTTATTGATCAGCAAATAATCTGTCACACAGGCAAAGTTTGGAAAAACAACAGCGGCCATACCACACTGACATGGTGGGACCATCACTTTCTTTAAGAGGAGATTTATTGAGATTTCTCATTGCCGGTTTACACTGGTTGACTTTAATGGTAGGAATGATGTGTTATTTATAAGTAAAAAAAATTTATTCATGGTTGTTTTATGTATTTTTGTTTAACCTTTTCTTACTAGTGATTGGCAGCTCCTTAGGGTAATTCATCTCAAATGGACCACAATCTGCATATATGATCTAATGTTAGCTGTGTACTTTATTTTAATTTCAGTCATATTATTTAATTATTTCAGTATTATTGTTTGTTTGTTTTACTATTATTTTTAGTAATATATTTTTTTTCTTAATCCTCTGCTTTGTGTGATTTGCATTTCCTAAGGGAAATGAATCCCAGTTGGACTACGATGTCTGCAAAAATCCAGCTCCACATATGGTTTTATATTGTTTTGAGTCACGCTGTTAAAAAAGCAGACACGTTTTGTAATATTATATGCCATCTTGTTGGACTCAATACCCAAAGCGTTCTGAAACCAGTAGTATTTGTTTTCTTTCATTAAGTAAGGGAAAGTAGCCCAGCCAGCTCATGGCTCCACTCAGCTTTATGGAGAAAAAAAAGCACCATCTGCCAGTAGAATCCCACATAATCTTGGTGTAATCTTGACTTAAATGTTAAGAATGAGAGCGAGAGTGTTCAAAGAAAGAGCCCCGCATACAATACGCATAACAGAATAGTCTGCCGGAACAGATTTTATTATTTTTAGGCACACAATACGGACAGGGTCAGAGTTCATGGGGCAGAGGTCTGCATGCGGGAGGTAGGAATGGGAGGGTCTCAGGGGTCCAGTGTTGACCCCAACCTTTCGGACCATTGTCCTGAAGAGTACAAAGGATGGTCATCCTCCAGTTTGGCCTACCTCAAGCTGAGTTTTGACAGAGGCTTTGAATTTGGTTGACAGAACAGTGAACAATCAAACAGTGAAAGAGCTTTTTGTTCAAACTCAGGAAAAATGCTAATAACAAGCTAGGGAAAAATCACCTAACTAACCAGATGCACAAATATACCGAATGCGCCTTTTGTGCCGTACATTATGAGTAGATTTTTACTAACTTTACTGTAGATCAAGTTTTTCACAGATGAAATGACACAAATTCTGCTGATTTAAACGTGAAACTCCAAGAAAACCCCTATACATGATAAACCTATATGATAAAATCTGAATCTCAAAACAGTGGAAAGAGCGAAGGTCTGCATTTGTTAAAAGTAATGCAGAATATCTGTATTTTCAGTAAGTGTTCAGCCATTCCTACTGTATGCAGCATCTGACTTGTCATTACAGTAAGTCTGTTTGTACATCTCCTGCCTTTTTTAAAGGGATAGTTCACCCGAAAATGTATTCTTCATCATTTACTCACCCTTCACTTGTTAAAAAAAAACAATTTGAGTGTCTTTCTTCTGTTGAACACAAAAGAAGATACTTTGAAGAAGGCTAGTTTGATAGCATCCATTGATTTTTTTTTCTAGAAAGATGGGTGTCAGCAACAAGAATTCTTCAAAATATCTTCTTTTGTGTTAAAACCACATGAGGGAGAGTAAATTATCAGGTAACTTTCACCTTTGGGTGTTTTTTAACACTGTTTACACTGTTTGTAAGTCCAGAACTGAAATCGGCTGATTTAAAACCATTGTTTAATCAGCGCATATCTATAAATAAGTCATTTTTTCCATCTCTCATGATTTCTTTCAAATTGATTTGTCTTTTATGGTGCTCTCTCCGTCTGACTTGTTGTCTTAGTTGCAGTGCTCTTC
The DNA here is from genome assembly GCF_052040795.2 of Danio rerio. Classification (NCBI taxonomy): domain Eukaryota; kingdom Metazoa; phylum Chordata; class Actinopteri; order Cypriniformes; family Danionidae; genus Danio; species Danio rerio. The sequence goes on along the minus strand of NC_141041.1, from coordinate 24,646,459 downwards.
TTCAGACTGCACTAGAGACCCAATCACCTGCATTAGGAGCACATCACTCTCCATCCAGCACACGGACTTCACTTGAGTCCGGCTGGCTGAAAAAGAGTTGTGCTGCTCTGGAAATGCTGACATGTGAGCATGAAGTGGCCACAACTCGTCTCCCCCTCTTTCTTTTGTCTCTCGGTTCCTTGCGCTCCCACTATTGTGATGAGGTAATGGGTCCCTTATTCTGGCCCTGTCAGCTGCTTTCTGTTGTCTAATGTGTGGAATAGTTAAAAATAAACCTTTTGTGTACTAGTTAGTTGTGTGGGGCAAAAAAAGAGGCCCAAATTTAAATCATCTGAGTGAGCTATTAATGTCTGCTGGTGGGAAGTCCATATGCTTCCTATAGATATGTGAAGGGGGCAGAGATGGGAATATATACTGCAGCATGTGTCATGTCTCCAGTGCATTGAGAGCTACTGGTTTAATTTAGATTTATATTTTTTCATATATTTTATTTTAATTAATTTAGATTAATAATAGTGTATTTGTAGTACTTTATATGTATTTTGTAACGAGTAACACTAAATAAAATTGTATTTTGAAGTTATCGATATTATAAAAATTAATAATAACTGCATATATTTTTACTTTGTTCGACTTGTTTATTTTTTTTGTTCAATTATGTTACTTTTTCTATTTCTAAATTGTAGTTTATTACACATTGAATACAAAACATTAACAAATACAAATTAACCTATAATAATGTTAAATATATGACATCATTACAAATATACTCCTCCTTAAAGCTGTTTTTTAATATGCACCCTTCAGTGATCTCATGTTCTCGTGTAACACCATCATCAACCGCCAATGTTCAGTTCCAAAACTCAAGATCGCAAGAAAGGAGGATGCGTGAAAGTTTCCGCATGTGTTCTTGGTATCGAGGATGCACCGATGCAGACTTGAGCACCAAACTCGCTCTAGAAGTCCTAGAAGTTATTGCGACTAAATAAAAGAGGTGTGCACAGCATTTTATATAGATTTATTATTAAAGTTCAAAGTTATAACTTGTATATCTCAGAAGTTTCCCTAAATGAGACCATAATAGTAAACATTGACATGAAATTTTAAGGCATAAATGCATTAAGGGTGTTAATTTGCTGAAATTAAACTAAAATCTGTTTTATTTGTATTGTGCGAAGTAGCGCTGTCCCTATCAGGTTTCTTTTTTTGCCTCCGAGTCATTTGATTTTGAGTGTCTACCAAAACCTGATCTGATACTTCTGTATTACATTAAAAAAGAATAAAGAGCGAAGAAACAGATCCAAGATGTTCCTTATTTTAACTTTTTTAAACATTCAACAACTCTGTTAACAAACAGAGCACTTCTGTGAGGTAGCTTGAAAAGTCAAGTAATAAATAACATTCTTCACTTTTGGACTTTAGAGCAAATATTTATTCTAGAGTAAATACAAATATATGTTTTAGAGTAAATTTAAAAAAAAAATCTAATTTAAAAACAAATAGCCCCTCAACTGAAAATATCCGACAGGCAATCCCAAGTTTACATATCTCACAGTTTGCTATGGGAATGTTGTCTTCATCAACTTTATAATATCTCCAGACTGGTGACATACTCGCACTTTCCGCTTTAATCTGCTACCACGTTCTACTTTCAAGAAAAAAAAGAGGTCTAACTATGTGCCACTGCATAACTATTGATGTGTTATAAAATAATAAGAATATATATAAACCTATATATTAGAGTCCTGATAGGGAGGTAACGTCCGAATCTGATCGAGTCTGTAACTGAAACTACACAATAACACAAGTCCATTCTCTGAGTTCTCGGAATTGAGAAACAGCCTAAATGTGGATATATTATAATGGAAATGTACTTTTATATGGTGCAAAATAATAAAAAAAAAAATTGTTTTATGGTTAATATTAGTTCATTTAAATTATTTTAATTAAACACTTTTGTAAATGTATTATATTACACATCACTGTGCAACAAAGTGTAAAAGATTACACAAGTTGATATATTTCTATTGGTAAAGAGTGCTAAAAAATCCTTTTGGCAGATGTATTGTTTGAAAGGTCAATATGTTCTTTGACCAGGAAAAACTAAAACAAGGTCACCTTGTCCATTTTCTTTGCCAGCTAGATTGGTACTGTTCCCTGAAATCATTCTGCTACCAAAAACAGTTTGACTTCTAAAAAAAAAAAAAAAAAAAAAAGGAATAAGAAGAAAAGATCTCTTTTAAAATTTACGTTTGCCCTCCAAAGTCTGTGAATCATAGTTTCCTTTTCAAGTCAGCAGAGCTTTTTATGATCTTGCTGATAAAAAAGAAAATCATAATAATTTCATAAGAAGTGTTTGCGTAACTTCGAGTGGTTTCGCCATTTTAAATGTTTTTACATTCTCCTTGACATCGCTGAGTGGAGGAGAGAAAACAGTCAGGGCTGATCCTCTCAAAGCTGTTGTGCTCTGCCTGCTGTTGTCATGTGGGCCGCAGAAGACTGCGTTTTCTTCCAAAGTCTGTTACATTAGATATAGAGAGCTACAATACACTTCTGAAGGCCAGCGATTGCAGTAGCGGAGCTACTGAAATCACCCAAAGCCAGGAGATGATAGAGCTTTTCTATGATGTCAAGGTTCTGACCCTTGCCTTTTATTCCATGTGTTCCCTTTTCCTCGGTGAGTGGCAAGGATCCTCATCTTTCTTGAGATGCTTAATAGTGACTATAGAACAGATTTAATGCATATTATATCAACGCCATGGCTTTGTTGATCTTTTTTTTTTTATTTGGGTTTCGCAAATGAGAATAATTTCCTTTCGTGTTGTGCATTGATTACATAAACTGTGTCTTAACCAGATTAATAGAATGAAAATAAATTGGTTTCTTCTGTCTTATTCAATGTGTTAGTGTGTCTTTCCAGGTGAAATAGAGCTTTTCAGACACGACCAGGTATATATTCCAACATTGGACAACTGTTGACTGTTTTTCCCCTTCCTTTGATTTCCTCCCTGACTCCATTTAAAGCAGAGGGAAGGGTGACAGAGTGCAAGCTTTTACGATTTTATTGGAGCAGTGCGACATGCCTTCAGAGGTGCTGTATCTGGTCTCTCACCTCAAGTCTCAGTCTTATTTGTTGTCTTTTTGTGTGAGCTTGAGTTTGTTTTGCAATCTTGGTCTTTTGCACGGTGTTTGTCTTCTAACTGATGTTTGGGTCGGTGTTATTAGCACAAGGTGTCTAATTTCATTTAGTGATTGGGATTCGGAAGATGGGAGTGTCTCTTGACTGGATGTGGGCGTTAAAAAAAAGTCACTCTAGATGGAAAATGCACATAGTCATACGTGTAATTTGCAGGTGGGAAATGTCACAGGAAGGTTTTCAGTGAAACATAAAGTCTCTTCAATCTGTTGTTCATCATAATTTATTGCCTACATGTGGATTGTCAAACATCTGCAGCGCTGAAGTTTTACTTGTTAAAGTTAAAGTAAGCTTAAGCTGACACATTTCTAGTTCTGACTGTTCTGTGCAAACTGTTCTTGCGACTTATTTCTTGTGTCTGATCATCAACACCATTTAACACATTCGATTTGTTGAATTACAAGTAAATAAATCAATTAGAAATCAATTCATCTCTCTGACTCCTACAGCAGAATACAAACCAGACAGAGGGCCATTCTGGTGGAGAGAGTAAAAAAAAAAATTATCAACCCTATAAAATTAGATTTATTTTTTCAAAAATTGTTTAATTCCTGTTAAAACCTAAAAATGTAAAAAAAATAAAAATAATAATTTACAACTAAATTAAATTAGGTTTGCTTATGTACTCTATAAATAGTTTTTGTCATAAATTCAATTGGAGGAAAAAAATTATTATTATTTTGGTTGGGCGTCAGTAAGTCATTGAGTTTTTGTGTAAACGTGACATACTTTTCTGATAAAATGGTCAGAGACAATCCGCTTGTTATGTGTGACGTCACGCAAAGTAGCTTCCGGTTTGAAAGTGCTATATTAAACTGTATGGGGAGACTCATCAAATGGTAATTATAAAGTTTACATAGCAATGTAATACTTTCGAAAATCATGATCGCAACATATAAATCTATGCCTAATATCTGATGGCCAGAAAGATGGCTAGTGGCCATTTTATATATTTGTTAAAATTTTGGAATATGTGATGCAGCAAGTCCAGAGACTGATGTGTACAATATGATTTTATATTAAATTCACTTTAATGTGTGGTAGTGGCCATAAACTAATATTTTTTTCAATTCAAATGAGTAGCAGCTTGGACCCAGAAACAGTATTCCATACATCACTACATAACGAGCAGACAATGTTTTTTTTTTTTTAAGAAATAATTTTTAAAGCTCCATTAAGTGTTTAAGCCCCCCAATCGTAAAGACTTGATTTGATTCATTACAGGAATGAACCAACATTTTTGAATGAATCTATTTGAACATGAACATCTGAACTTGTTTCAGTGCAATATGCATTTTTAGAAGTAAATTTTTGCCCTCTACTGGCAGAGAATTGTTATCAATGTTTAAATGATGCGTGAAATACTTTTAAAAGGTGCTTTCCACTATCCTGATCACTATTTTACACATCAATCTTGTGACAGTACTTGAATAAAGCTGTTTCATTGTTCTCTCTGAGTTAAACACCTTTAAATGTTCACCGTGAAATGAAACGCATGACAATTCCAATGTGAAGTGGGTGTAGTTTATAATTTTTTTATTCATTTATTTATTTAATTTTTTAAATAGAGATTGCAATCTTTTAATAAGTAATCATGCCGCTTTTCTGAGCAAAAATAAGTTTGTCACAAAATGTATATGTTTGTCATAATTTCTTGAATGAATTCACTTAAACTTAGAACAAAAATCTCCTCAGATTAGGGCGTCTGCGTTTTGGTTGGTTTCCATTCTTTTTCTTTTCTTTTCTTTTCTTTTCTTTTTTTTTTTTTCTGGTGAAGTTTACATTCAATAAGTGTTTGACCACCATATGTTCGACAACATGCAGTGAACAGATGTGTTGGCATATTTTTAGCCCTGGACAGTTGGGGTTTGTCACTGCAACGAAATCAGCAGCTTTCTTCGGCGGTGTCAACACGTGCAGAGGAAGCATAGCTTTTTCTGTCAGCATCACTGATCCTGGTGTGAGGACACTGTTCCGTGCTTCACGTGCCCACAGGGCCAAATTAAAAATTTGCAGTAGGTAGACGGAGCCCACGACGAGGAGGAGGGTCAATATTAGATTTATCACCTCTCGAAACATTTGGAGAAACTAACCAGAGGGCTCTCTGCTCGTCGGCTGCACTAAAAATAAACGCCACATGTGGACCGCTCTTTCTCTCCCTGAAGGGCCACTCCTGGAACTGTCTGTGTCTCTGGCACTCAGCAGACCAAAAGATAAAGGAGGGAGGGACAGGAAAGGTACTAAACCCAGGGAAGAAGTCATCCTTTCGACTCAATTGGCTCTGGTCATGGCGGTTAGCACAGTTGCTGTAGATTTCCTTTTATATTCCACGACATCTGAGCTATGGGTAGGTTTTGTTTTCGTGCCAAAGCCAGCTGTCAATCATATCATGTCATATCAGGCAGAGCGTCAGTCATGCAGTAAAAGAACAGCCTGTTCGTCTGAATTTACATGGATGCTGATAATGCAATAATACCTGTCTTTTCTCAGCATTGTGTTTCTGTAAATGATTTATGAATTCAAACCAAATGAGGTTGAATTTCCTGTAGGCACATGGAGCACATACCGAACTGTTGATATCAGGCGAATTTATTGCGTTTTTTTTTTTTTGGTGGAGCATTTGAACTAGAGCAATCACTGGCGCTTAAATCACTCACACATCCTTCATAAAACTAAATAGCAGCAATGGAAAGGCCAGTAAGACTTTTATATGACTTTTGTTATCCAAAAATACTTATTTTACAGGCCTGTAATTAATTCTGAATGCTATTTACTATGCCAATTAGGCGCACGAGAAAAACAGTCATTTGCTTGCTCGAGCTATGGATTTTGCATGACAGGGAGCAGAATCCATCGCGAGTAATGGATGAATCTGAACTCGGAGATAAGCGACGTCTCATCCAGCTACAGACTGAGTTGTACTGTGCCCCGTATCGTCACATCTTTCTTGCGGGGTGAGATTGTGCCAGTTCTGAACTGGCACACACTGGGGGAAATTGATAGCACCTGGGCATGAATGCCATAGCAGAGCGGGTCGTCTTATCTTGGGCCAATTTCTCCTACCTCACTCTCCAGATGAGAGCGGCTGTGTTTTTCTAGGTCAGTCTCTCTGTGCCCAGAGAATAGGGCTGTGTTTTACCCATTACTCCTAATATGATCACTAATATTTTTACTTCTGCCCAGCCCTGAGGTAAGGGTGGCCTGAATAGTGAGAAGATCTAGATCAGCGGCTGTTGATGATGTTGTGATAGAAATGTTTCAAATCTTTATCTGGCCCACAGGCTTTTGGAGGTCCACTCTGTACTTTGGCTTACTAAATTCAACACAATGCTCTTGTGAATGATTAATGGTTTATTAGGTTATAAACTGGGTCTTTGGATTAAGACCAGGAGTAATTGTATCAAAATAGTGGCGCAAAAACCTTTTGCTTTTCATTCTGGAAATTCATTGAGAAAATGGAATATTAAGTAACTTTGGTAATTACTATTTTTGGATTTCCTTTCATCTCAACTGATTTTTTTCCTTTTAATTTGTGATGCAAGCAAAATGTATTTATTTTTATTTTTTTAGTACAGTTGTAATTTAAAAGACTTGATACAAGGGGATTGTAAAACGGGAATAAGGAAAAAGACATCTTTATTTTATCTTATTTATTTTTATTTTTTTTACTTTTCAGTTTGTACATAACAAAAGCCTAAACCGTAAAGTTAAACGGAAAGCTCAATCAAAAATAAATGTACTCAAACTTTAAGTTTCTTTTCTCTATTTAACACAAAAGAAAGGAACAGAGGAAAAGAAGGAAGGAGAGTGATGAAATGAATCACTTGAATATAATTGTTCAGTGATTCTAAAATAATTGAGCTCATATTATTTAGTCATTCTCCTAATATGATCTGAGAAGAGTTGTGTGTCCTAACCAATCTTCTAGTTACAAATGAGACTTTTTTTTTTTTACTTTTTTTTTCTTTTTTCTTTTTTTTTTTTTTGGTTGTCCTATATTGGGTAACATGCACAAATTTGAGTCCCTTTTTTTCCCACTCTCCCCTTACACTGACGAAGGTGATTGACAGGACATTCCTGACTTTCACACATCCCTCGCAAGCTCTCAGCTTTCCACAACAACCTCCAATTCTCCTCCCAAAGCTACACTTTTTCTCTTTTATTTGGCCACAGACACAGAAAAGAAAGTCTGGAGAAATCAAAATAGGCAGGTGTTTTGACCCTGGAACCAATTTAAATGCGCTAGCCCTGGCTGCCCCTGCTTAAGTATGTCTTGTCTGGTCTTTCAGTATATTCCAATTTTAGTGATCTTAACGTTTTTAATTAGTATATTAAAAGATGCTAGACAACTAGGGCAGTAGTCCTTAAACACCAGGGCGAGGACCAGTACCGGTTTGTGGATCAATTGGTACAGTGCCACACAAGAAATCATTTATTATTACAGTTTTATTTATTAACCGAGTCTGAATGATCTTTTATTTTGAAAAATGATCGTATTCTCTCGGGTTACATCTCAGACACTTGATTGCTCAATTTTAACCCACAAGTAGCAAAACAGACGTCTTTGCAAAGGTTCTTTGCTAAGGGGAAGGGCCCACAAACTACCAAGGAATAGATCCGCAACCATGGCTGTGCAAGAAGATCAACTGATTTAGATCGCAAATGACGGCAGCCTTTTAGGGGTCGTTTGCATATTGCGTTTTTTCTAGAGTTTGCACAAGTTTGTTGTTTACAATTGTGCCTTCCAGACGCACACAGTTGAATAAATCCTGCGAGACAAGTGACAAGAATTAACCGTTCAGCTTCAGCTTGTATGGAATATATACATTCTGGTAAAACTAATTATCCCAGACAAACACAGCACACCAAAACACTGCAGTGCTTTGTAATTTTCTAAACAAAACTTGTATCAGAGTTATAGCAATGTTTTGTCAGCTTGTTATCCTCTGAGAAAACGGTTAATGGTCGCCTAGCAACCTACAACCTACGAAACACCCCTCCACCGACCCGGTCTACAGAAAAATTGTCAAGCGTTGATCGGTCAGCAGTGATTAAAAAGGTTGAGGACCACTGAACTAGTGGACATAACGAAATTTAAAGGGCTCAATATACCCACAGCAAATTGCTTTAGTTCTTAGTTTGGGGTAAAAAGTTTGAAATACCTGACCACCAGTATACTTTTAGTAAATGTCCTGACACCACCATTACTGCTTGGTGTATAAGTAAAAGTAAACAATGTCAGTGAACTGTAGAAAATTTCCAAGTGAAAGAGACATGAGATGTCACAGTCTGCTGTAGTGTTATCTGTTTTACTCCCTGAATGGTAATAAAACTGAGGTAAAACTATGTTTACACAGTATTTTAGCCAAATATTATTTTTTTCTCTTTTTCAAAATCATCTGAATTTACATGTCAAAAAACAATTGTATTATGTATGCCAGGCCAGTATTTGGCGCTGTCAAATTAAACAGCAACTATAGGGAAGTGATATGTGTGCAGTCTGTGTATGCATATTGTACTTTGGTATAAGTTGCAACTCTGCTGTTGGTTGTAATGTGAAGTAAATCAACACTTTGCTGAAGAAGCGTTAGCAAACACTTGAGCAACAACAACCAGGAACTCCACCATTGTTGTGTATGTTTGTTTGCACTTGCTAGTACTCTACACCTCTGTCTAAACATGATGTCGTCATTTTCAAAGACTTTCATTTTGGGCAGTTTACACTGACATGACCGAAAGAAATAATTACCATTTTGAAAATAGACATGACCAGGTTGTACATACGAGATGTAGAATCGGACACAAGACTTGCACTGTACAAAAAAATATGTATGTGTATGTTTGTTAGAGAACTGATATAATGATATACTATACATTAGAGCTGCGCAATTCTGGCTAAAATCAGAATCGAAATTTTTTTTTTCATTTATTTAATTTTGCTTAAAATAAAGATCATGATTTTCTAACGATTCTGTAGATGCAAAATAAAGATTAATAGGAGTTAGCAATTATTATTGTAATTTCTCAAACATATGCTAAAACAACAATTATAATATTATATGCCGGTCTACTGGTTTGTATAAATAATTCTATTCAACTTATAATAATTCTGATGCTTGCAATTTGTCATTGACAACATTATAAGATCATTTGATTCACTGGTAAAATCAACATTATATAGAGTAGTTATACTGACAGTGTGAAAATTCATTTTTATGCACAACTGTGTGTTTGCTATGAAAGAAAAAACATCAAATGCTTGTCTCAATCATAACTCTAAAATGCGATATGATTAATTACATGATGAGCACACTTTCGGTTTCATTTTCACTGCAGTGTGCTGTTCATACTTCGCGCGGCTCTCAAACAATCACTCTGTGCCACAAACTGAATATTAATAACAACTTTATTACCTGTTACTCACAGCAGGTAAATTATACCTTATAAATACAGTATGTGACTCTTTTAACATCATTTCGAGGTGTCTATGTCGCTGAGCAATGTATGTGAAACAATGAAAAGACTCGTGCAGCCGCCTTTGCTTCTCTCCGGTAACTTAAAAATATGATTGTCAGAATCGTAGAAACGCTGGATTAAGATCGTCTAGGGGGTCGAATCCAGTTTGCAATCTTTTTTTTTTTTTCGATTAATTGTGCAGCTCTGCTATACATTGTATATTTAATATGATTTGCCATGAAAATAGCCAATGCTGCTGATAAGGCATTTAAAATAAATAAATAACACTGACATGACAATGGTGACCTTTAAAAAACAAAAACAAAAAAACGTCCACTTTGAAACCCATTTTCGTATTAGTGTTTTTCAGTCACAATTCTATTGTCATATAAATGAACATTCAAACACATAGAAAGTTGAAAGGTGGTCAGTTGAACTTGGTTGCGAACCAGGCTATTAAAACATATCTGAAAGCACCCTTAAACTTAAATATAGCCACAAAGTAGCAAGTAGGTAGTCAAAGTCTGTATCATCTGCCTGATGCTAACAGTTGTCCAGATCACTTTAAATGTTTCTGAACATTGGGAAGTGAGGTCAGTGCACAACCGCTATTATGTAATCACCGTGTACCAATCAGTGTTTATTGGCAAAGCAAACTTTTCCTTTGGCAAGTTGTTCTCCTAAAACGAACATAATTTTGGCCAAGATTACTTCGAATGACATCGAACCAGCTCATTCTTCAGTTTTACCTTAAGTATTTAGAGGCTTTAGGCTCAAGACAAACTGTAAAGCTGCATGTTTGCAGTTGTGTGGAAAAGGCCTATGTTTTGAGTTTGTGACTTTTGAATTCAAATGTGTCATTTATTTAAAAAATGAAGCCATAGTGTCTCATCATCATATCCTGTCTTGAGTAATTCTGCAGCCTGAAGTCTAGTGTGACCGCACCTTTACTAAAGGCAGGAAGTGAGGTAAGACATTTTAAACCCGCATGGATGAAGAGATGTTCAGATTTTACTCTGGTGAAAACCACAGTGTCACCCAACAGAACATCATGTACACTTCAAAAGCAAAACAAATGCATTTTTTTCAAATGCTTTTGCTGAAAACATAAGCGTATCCCAGCTTGTTCTATCAATAAAACAGTCTTGATTTGCAAAAGGTAGCATTCTGAAGCATGATTTTGTGGCATGATTATATATGTGCATTTTTTCCTGTTAGTTTATCGCAGTGATAAATCACATCCTCGATGTAAGCTAGTGAAGATCTTATCCTTAGTAGAGTGCTTGTATTTTCAGAGTCTTGGGTAAACCCCAGCATGCACCACTGTGAGCTCTGATTCCTGCACACAGTCTCGCAGAGCACCGTCGCTTTTTAATTAAGGTGACATTTTGCTCTGCTGCTGGGATCAATGCAGGCAGATCATTCCTAATGAGCAATGACCCTGCGTTTCATTTAGTGCTAACAGTGCTACCTCATAAAGAAATGTGATGATTGTTTGTCCACAGACGCTTTGGAACGAGGCACGACTTGCTGATTTGGTCAGAAGGATTTCGTGTGTGTAAAATTAGTTCGGGTACATGCCCAATGAATAATTTGCCACAATTATTTCATCAATTTGACAGGTTTCTTTAGTTTGCAGTGTGCTGGAATATTGCTACCTTTTTTTTTCTGGCTTCTCTCAGAATGAGGCTTATTAAATTTCGCCATTGTCTTAATGCTAAAATACCAGCCACAATTATGCCCGCGGATGCCTTTGTTTGGCGTCCAACATGGTGCCAACAGGACGCACGCCAGCAGTCTTGAAAGAATCCCATTTTCAAGCGCTAAAGATGTCTGAATAATTACACCGCCTTTGTAAGTAAAACAAGAGGTTATTGATGCCAAATCTGAATGTTTCGGACCACAGTTCTTTTAAAGAAATTCATGAGTTGGAAATATGTGCATACTCAATTTCACAGTAAGTCGGGACAGATGAGCGCTATTTATAGATCTCCCTCACCTACATCTGCTATTTGCATTGCATTTCATATAAAAGCTTGTAAAAATACTGTTTGCATGTGTATTGTGAACACATATATGTGTATGTGCGCAACCACTTCCTCTGTTAGTACAGCAGTGCTGGGTATGCTGACAGACTTGTGTCATGAAAAAGAAAAAAAGGAAGGGCTACCAAAGGAAAGGAAGACCTTTTTATTTTTATGTTTTTCCAGTTTGCTTGTGCATTCTTAAAAATAGCAAGCGGAGCGACATGGCACAATGTTTGCACGCTCACGTGAGCTTTCGACACATTCTGAGGGTTTTAGGAAACAACTCGTCGTTTCTGCCTGAAGTGAAGGGATAAAGACTATCTAGAAGGACAGATGATACACAGACGGAGGGATCTTGCGTTAGTCGCTTGATTTTCCAGTCAGGTTCTCCTTTCCGTCTCGTACTGTTCCGTCTGATCTAGATTAGAACAAGACGCTCACTCTACGGAATACCAATTTCTTTTATCCACTTGATGTAATTTTGTGTTTAGGCCTGCAACACCTAATTAAACGAGGCGGTATTTTTACATTACATCAGATAGGAGACTGCAGAGGATGGGCTTGTCCGCACCTCAGACTGAAAAAAAAAAATCCCTTGCTGTCTTGCATGCGAGATAATCTCGGGGTTGATACACAAATAGACGCCTCATGGTGAGTGTTGAGTGGAAGGATGACCCTCTGACCTCTTATTGAGATTTAATTGACATTTCTGCAATTGACGATTGTCACATTTCTTAGGTGTTATGTTGTAGCAAAGGTCATTTATTTTGACGGTTGAAAAGCCTCCAACCATTACATTTGATGAATGAGACGGGTGACCGTCTTGTCCGGTTTTACTGGTCTGGTGGCAGGATCCTGTTCGGTCAGCCTTTACAGTATCTGTTTGGCCAGAGGCTGGTATCAGCCACACACAGGATGCTTTCAGCCCTTATCTGGCCTTTTAGGCTGACTGTTGAGTGCTAGGGCTGACCTTTGACCCCAACCTTCCCCTCCATAAATTCCTTCCCCTCTTAACTAAAGAAGTGGAAAGTTTTTTTCAGGGCTGGGCAAAAAGGGTGTTTTAACAATGGGTTGTGTGCACAAACATCATGCATCATTCTTAAGACTGGCTGTCTGTGATGGAAAGAGCTTCATCATGTGCACATGCTCAAGTCAAACTGAGAATGCACGGTATTCTCTTTCAAATAACAACTTAAAGATGATTTGTGAAAAAGATTTATTAGTTTCTCTTGTGATAGCCCCCTCTGTAGGTGAGCTTGATTTCCTCTCCTCTTCTTTAACACATTGGCTTCCTGTCAGGCAGATGGGGGGCAGCTTATTTCCAGCCTAGAGGGCACTCCAGCCTTTAACATAGCCCATATCCTTGATACTTTTTTTTTTTCTTTTCCCTTCCCCAAACCTGCTGTATTTTTTATTTTTTTTTTGGTTATTTTCCCCCTGCAGCTTTTTCACTCTCTTCGCCAGCTCTGATGGCTTTATACAGCCACGCACAGCTCAGACCGCAGAAGCTGAAGTTCTTGTTTCCAAACTGCACAAAACTATGTCAGGATCAGCATGTGATGATGATTTTCATCACACTTTATGAATAGAGCGACTCAACCAAATTAGATTCCCCACCATTCTTCACCATCCGCCGTTGCATTAAGAGTGTCTAGAGCGCAGTTGTTTCTGTTTGGATCATTTGCAGTCTCCCACCGCTCTGGGAAACAGGACCCCATGAACGCATTCTGTTTGCTTAGGGTTTTTTCCCCCTCCTTTTCTTTCCTCAGCCTAATAACCTCATAATAAATAATGTGTGTTGCAATAAATATTAGATATTTGTACAGAAAAGATGATGCCTCACTTGTGGATTAAAATAGAAGCTCAAGGCTATCGTTTCCTTTTGCTTTTCAACTTTTGAGTCTAAGACGCAACGGTTAATGTTAAATACCCCAAACAGACCAGAGAATAGAGGCAGTTTGTCTGAGGTTAACCTTTAATCTCCCAAATTAACAAGAAAACACCCCAGCTCCCCTGCTGATTCATGGTGATGTGGGCTTTTTGTCAGGGCAACAGTGTATGTCTTCAAAAAGCTCTTTTTTTCTACTGTGGTTGGAGGTTTATTTTGTACATTTTGTAAAATCACTTAACACCATATTACTTGAAAATGGTTTATTTATTTATTATTTTTGGTCTTTGCACTTGAAACATTTATTTCGATTTATGTGCATTTGCTTTATAATTAGATCATATGTGAAAATTACTGACAATTTATTCAATTCAATTCATGTTTATTTATATAGCGCTTTTTACGATGTAGATTGTGTCAAAGCAGCTTAAGATAGTTCTAATAAAGTCCAGATTTCAGAGTTGAAGTTCAGTTTGTGGTTTAAATTTCACTGCTGAAAGTTCAAACACTGAAAAGCAAATCCACGGAAGCGCAGCTCCATAAGTACTGATCCGAGCAAGCCAGTGGCGACAATGGCGAGGAAGAAAACTTCACCAATTGACGAAGTGAAGGGAAAAAAAACACCTAGAGAGAAATCAGGCTCTGTTAAGCATGTCCAGTATTCTTCTTTTCAAACTTCCTGTGTGGTGCTGCAGTCTTGGTGCTGGAGAAGCTTGACGTCCATTGTAGACAAGTTGCAGGTGTAATTAGGGCACCATCAGAAGGTTAGGCTGGCCGACAGCATCAATGCTGGCACTCGTTTGTCACTGTGGTCTTTCAGGAATCAGTCTCATGCACTCCATTCCTCCATGACCGACATCAGCTGGGGATACAGCCTGGTCCAGGATTATAGATACCTTGGGACGGGATCTCTGTACAAGTCTTGGATCGCATCTGTCTCTAGAGGCCTCGAGATAAGTATTTCCAGGTGGAAATAGAGAAAAAAGAAAATAATTAGTGTAGCTGCTGTTCATAGTGTATTTAAACGAGTATTATAAATGAAAATAGCAGTTATATAAACCAACATAGAAACAAACATGTAAAGCATACAAGTATTTCTATCACAATATCTGGTGCATTAAAACAAGTGGAGTGTGTCCTACAGATGGTTTGTCAAGCCCACTCACCTGTGTGGAACACATTCATGCATCATACCATTATGCGATGCATTGTGTGTATGCTTTACTAAAAAGATAGCTCTTTAATCTACATTTGAACTGAGAGTGTGTCTGAGCCTCAGACATTATCAGGTAGACTGTTCCAGAGTTTCGGAGGCTTTAATGAGAAAGCTAGACCTCCTTTAGTAGACTTTGCTATTTATGAGTGAATATTGTTTAAAATACATCTCGCAGCTATACGTGTTTTTTTTTTCAATGGAATTAATTTAAACTTAAAAACTTAATTTATTTTTTTTTAAATAAGAAACCGCTCAAGGTTTTTGGTTTTATTTCTCTCTTGCACTGGAATAGTAATTTCTTTTCTGGTTGCCTAAGGAGGACTAAACGATTATGTCTGTGTTTTAAATAGAGCAAAAAGCCCATGTGCAAGGAAACTGCACTTGAATGCTCTTGACAATGCTGTCGTTAAAATGCACATTGATTAATTAATTAGAATCCGTTATTTGCAAATTGACTGTCTGAGCTGATTATCAAATCCAGCTTCTTTATTAGCGGCAGCGCGATTCCCCTGTGAGAGCTTGTGAGGTCCTGAGCGTGTGTGTGCGTGTGTATTGATGCTCTAACTGGAGAGCGGTCTCTAGAGGGCCGAGGGGGCTCCAGGTGGAGGAACGGCTCCTCTCCAGTCTACCTTAATCAGACTGCCGCCCCTCCAGCATCTCCTCAGTGCTCTGTAGCAGCTGCCCAGCAACGGAGTAGAGGGAAACGATAAACTTTGCGCTGAGATTTCTGGCGCATACTGATATTTGAGGAGCTCGGAGGGGGTAGACGCTCATTGCTTTAAATTCAGCTCACATTATGAGATGGAATAAACATCAGCGAGTGCATTTCCACTCACATGGCATTTTCCTAATGATTGTGTTATTGATAATGAATCAGATTGAGCTGTAATGTGACATTTAAACTTCACATCCTCCAGTGTACCGTGTTCAGTTATGTCTGCCTGTGTGCATTGGTTGTATGCTTTAATTATTTATGCCAGGTTCAGACTACATGATTTCATCCTGATTTTTGGTACAGTCTGTTTAACGTAGAGTATCGTAGTGATTTGCAAAAGAAGAATTGGGTGCAAGAAATGATTGCTGTATCTCACAAAGTCAAACTGGACAACTGCTAAAACCACATGTGGGATAAACTGAAAGATTGACTAGTGTGTTTATTTTATTTTATTTATTTATTTATTTTTAGTTACTTTTTTCAGTCTTTCATAAAGGATCATCACATGAAATAAAGAGATTTGATTTTATTGATGCTTTTAGATGGAGATATGCAGTGGAGTAAGGGTTTTTGGAGCTTTTCTGATGTTCAGTACAAAACTTTGATAGCCTTTATTAAGGAGTTTAGTCGCTGTAGTTCTGCCTTATATGATTTCACACATAATTTAGATTGCAGGCAATGACTTGTTGTGAAGCAACTTGTAGTCTGACATGTATGATTGTGTTAGACTTTGATTTTTGACTCCTAACATTTTGTTGTGGTGGACAGTGACAAATATCATGAACCCAATATTGGATCAGAATAGGGCTGTGCGATTTGGGGTAAATATGTCATATCTAAAAAGAAAAATGTATTTATTTATTTTTTTTTTACTGATGTTGCGATTTTATTTATTTATTTATTTTTATTAAATTTTTTTGATTTGAGATTTTTAAATTTAGTCACGCTTCAGCTCAATCTGTATCGAAGCTTCTTACTGCTAAAATGCAGTAAGTGTTTGTTAAAAAAGGAACTGCTAAGATATTAACTTGAGTTAAACATTAGAAATGAAACGCTCGTCTAGTTCAATCAGTAAACACAAATAAAATGACCTTACCTTTCTGTAGGAATGTCGAACTCAAATTGGGGAGATAGCTTATTATAAAAAACCCCAAAAAATACTAATAATTATAAAAATACAGAACACTCTGCAAACTAACATGGATGAAACAACTCTGAAATTGGGTGTCACTGGCAATACTTTCAATAGACTTTTTGCAAGACGACGATCATATCGTCTGTGGTGCTTTTTTTAGATGCTGGTTGTTGGTGCTGTGACAACAACTCTTCCAAATTACTTGTATTTGTTTGGTGTCTGTGACTTTGAAACCAAAATATTCCCATAATACCAATGTCCTGTTTTTCTTTGATATTAATTTGTTTATTAATGCTTTTGAAGTGGCAGACATCATCCCACTCGTATCAAACAAACTTTACTGTTTTTTTTTTTGTTGTTTTTTTTTTTGGGCGTTCCACATAGTTTTGTTGGGCAATTCTGATTGGGTTGAACGAAAGTTTGCTCACTCAATTGGCTAGTAAGATTGTCACACACAGACGGCAGTCATGCATTTGCTCTGGGCGGGGGTAATTAAATAATACATATATATATTTCATATTGCAGCCTCTTGCAATTGTAGTTAATCGCAGCATTTAAAATTGTAATTGCGATTTGAATTCGATTAATCGCACAGCCCTAGATCAGCCCCCTTATGCCAGTTTGGGCTCGGCCAAAATAAGTTTGGTATTTGATGGCTGTGATTATATGGACTTATCCCTGTTTTTTCTGTATTTTTAGATTTTGAAAAAAAAAAAACATTTTCACTTCTCTTTTTTTTTTTAAGCTAATAAAAGATTTTTGCATTTTAAAGACAAATAAAGTGGTTGTAGCAAACAATGTATGAATGTATGTTTAAAAAAAGGTTAAAGTCACACAACATTCTGAGTTCCAACATTACAATCTAAACACAGAAATAGTCCTTAATAAAGCAGAAGTTAAATTTGCCTAACTTTTTGATTACCCAATTACAATAGCCACTTTACAGTTCCTGCTATCATAAAAATACACTTGTTCTGTTTACTGAAGTTTAGCTGAAAGGCTCACGCAAATGGCATAATTCATGTTTAGGACAAAGCTAATAATGCACTTACTCATATAGCCATGGGACAATAACTGTTTTCAAGGTATACTGTGGTTTTGAAAAAGTCAAGGTTTTAAAACCAGCAAAATTGTCTGCTATACAGTTCCTAAGGTATGTGTATGATTTTTATTTATATATTTTAAAGGTTTTTTGATTTAGGACGACCGTATCTCCAGCAGAAAAGATATCCATAGATGCTGTTTTAAATTGTAAAGAAATCTGTGTTTTTGAAACTAATGAAGACAGCAGAAGTCAATTATCCATTCTAATGATTTAACCTGACATGTTGCGTTTGAAGGGGAAAAAGTTTTTTACCCAGACATTTAAAAAGAATATGTTTTAGAGCAGTAATCACAATACTGTGAAACCGTGATCCAAGGTTATCATACCATCAGAGGCCCGTAGCCAGCCTATTGGATGGTGTGGTTCTTTTTTTCTCAAAAAGTTTTGCTTTTTGCAGTTATTCTCCTCAATTTCTATTAAATTATGAGGTTCAAATACGGCATTTTACTGACATTTTAAGCTTTAATCTTTCATTAGCTGTTCACATGGTGATCATAGCTGCACATTTTGATGCAACAAAAATGTTTCCTACAATTTTCTAATACTATTTTACCACAAAGTGTTTATTTAGAAATGTGCAATTAAACTGCTGTTTTATTGTGCATTTAAAAGTTATTACCATTTTATAAATAATGTTATGAGATTACAATTTTAATTACCCTTTAGCTGTCTGCTCTAGATGGTTGTGCTTATTTTGACTGTTTTAAATAATGACTGTTAAAGTCATTTAAAGCATTGTTGGTTTACAAAAAAAAAATCAAAGAAATGTAATTCTGTTGCACTTGTTTTATTTAAAAAAAAATAAGAAGGCATGTAAAACAAGAATCTGAAAGAGGTTATGGCATACTCAAAAATAAAGATGATTTAGATTTTTTTTAATTGTTTTTTTATAAATTGGTAAATTCCTACACTTTTTCAGATTTTCATAGAATGTGTGTTAATTTGGTACAGGTTGATATTTTAGAAATGACTGGATGTGTTGAAAAAATGCATTGAGTGTATCCTGTATTAACTAGAAATTTAAAAATGCAATCCTTTTTTTCTTGGTGGGACAGTTAAATGGATAAGAATTTTGACTAGTTTTGAAAGTATGAAAAAAATTGGTTTTTTTTTTTCATATACAAATTAATTTTCATGCATCATAAACTATTAGGAACCAAATAAAAACATATTAAAACTGTAACCCGTAGGTAAAAAACAAACTGATAGCTAATTTTTTTCAGTCAGAATTTGTACATTTGAATAATAAAAAAAATAATTTCTCTTAAAGCCTTCTTTTATTGGTTATTTTTACAAATTATGATGACACTGTCAAAAATGGGACAAATGAGCTCATATAGGGGCCATATTTTGGACTTTGTCAGTGGTGGTCTTTCGAACCAGCCCCCTGGCTATGGGCTTGCAACAGAATCTTATACAAACCCATGCCTTTACCCATACCTCACCACACCAAGTATTATTATTTTTTTATTTATTCCTTTAATTTTCCCACTTGAGATGTCCTTATATCAAACTTTTTGATATCAAAGTATACTGTACTACTCATACTTTATTGATTATAATGACTATACAAATTATTTGTGCTTACTTAATCTTATGCCCAGCCCTAATACCTGCTCAGAACGAATGCAACTGATCACAATTGATAAGGGTTGAAATGATGGTTGACCCTGCTGGAGCAGATGGATATCAAAGTCCTGACCAGTGAATGAAAGGCTTCTTTGGTTTGGGTGTGTAGGGCCATTGTGGCCAGTGGCTTTGTCCAGATGGTTCACATACCTTTAGTCATGCTTTGGGTGAGGAATGCACTCCCTTGGGAGAGCTCACGGCCTAAAAACGAGGCGAGCATAAACATCCTTTCTTCCGTACACCCCTCACCCTCCCCAAAATAATCCCGTCTTTGGCACAAGGGGGGTTGGGAACTGAGAAAACACTTTTTTTTTTTGCAAATGTTTGTTGTACTTGTTTTGAAGGTCTTTTTGTGTGAATCTCTGATCTTCTAGGCATCTTGAACCATTTTGGGTGACGTGTTATAAAAAAGGCTTATAAAGCCAGTGCTCGAGGAAAAGCCCTTGATCGCGATGCAGTCATCTCAGGATACTAATCAGCTCAATAAAACATGTTCTGCCATGAAATGCAATAATGCAATTGCTCAATAATGGTGCAACACAACAAGCAGACAATCATCCTGCAGTGATCTGATTCCCTCATTTTGGTGTATATTGAAATCGAAAGATGTTTAATTCAAACTGTTATCAAAAAATGCCAAGGCGTGCCGGGTTTTGGAATGGAAGGACGTTCGTGACTAGATTGTCAGACATTTAGTATGAAGACAATTGTTTATTTAAAGTTCTCCCCGGGCGTTGGAACAGAGTTTGGCCTATCAGCAGCACGACAGAGTGTTCTTGCTTCGCAAACTTTGCATTGTTGGGCATTTATAAAACCGGGTAAACAAAAAGCTTTCCAGCATGTTTTGAAGAGGACGTGTTTGCTTGAGCGCAGTGTGTTTTTTTGAGGTTTTGAGATTCAAGCCAGGGGAAAAGCAGTTCTAAATAAAAGACAGAAGAAATGTATTTAGACAAAACAAGAATGAAATGACTTGGTTTACAGGAAAAGGAGTCTGTTGTTGATGAAAGCTTAAGAGAAAGGCAAGTCTGATCCTGTAATGTCTGCCTCATAATTGCGATTTAATTCGAGTGGCATTTGTCTTCCATCTAATGAAATGCACTAAATGAATTTTATTGTGCATTTTGGACTAAAAGTGATCACTCCCAAAGTCTTCGTTCCCTGTGATGGCTCTGGTAGTTAATGTGTGTCATTTCTCATCAAAGAAGCGTTCGCTTAATAGCTCCGCTTCTGTCCACAGGACGTTTTTGCACCCCATAGTGGTTTTCCCATCTCAAACCCTTGAACCCCCTCCTGTGCTTTATGAGGGAGTGTGTCCAAAGCCATTCTCTCCTCCAGGTCCAGCCGTGTTCCTGCATCTGTCGCCACGTATCCCCGCTTCAATCGCTCTTTCAGTAGGAAGGCTCTCTAACAGCTCAGTATCACACTTTCATTAATCAAAGACACTTCCAGTGTCCTATTACAGAAACACAACTACTCGCCCTGTCTGGAACCGACAGCTCACCAATTCATCTTCCGGGGGAAAAAAGCAGCCCGGTGCCTACCTGTTCAACTGAGCTGTTAAACCCACAGGAAGACCCTTTGAAATTGTTTTCTCTAGGTCAAGCAAACAACGAAAAAGGCAAATTGCTTGTCTCGAGTAACACAAGAGGGATTTCTTTTGGTGAGGGACGCTGGAGATGTTTGTTAAAATGCTGATTTAAATGCGCCGGTCGGTGTACTTTAAAACAACATCACTTGCGTGAAAAGTGCCATTTGACCCTCGAGCCCCAAGAGAGTGCATTGGGGGGTCTGCATAAAATCAGTGCAAACTTGTTGAGCATGTCAATGGAGAATAGCATATACAGCTCTCATGTGTGTTCACTGCCAAACAAACCACCTTAAAGGGATAGTTCACCCAAAACTGAAAATTCTGTCAGCGTTTACTAACCCTTCGCAAGTTTCAAATCTGCTTCACTTTCTTCTTTTGAAAACAAAAGAAGATATTTTGAAGAAAGCTGAAAACGTGTAATTATTGACTTCCATAGTATTTATTTTTCCTGTTATGGAATTTAAAAGTTTTCAGCTTTCTTCAAAATATCTTATTTTGTGTTTACAAGAATAAGAAATTCATAATGGTTGAGGACGAGTACATTTTCAGTTTTGGGTGAACTAACACTTTAAAGCATAAGTAATCTACATTTTTAGGCTTAAAATCCCCTTTTTTCTATACGGTAAGAACATGATTCAAGGAATGGTCTTCAAAAAATCTTGCAGAATTTTGTGGATGATTGGATGTTTTACTGACCTAGCTGTTTGTTTATTCATTTATTTTTGTTGTTTTTTTTGCAGTGTCCAATAATATATTAATATAACACTTACAATGTAAACTACATGTATTTACACAATAAGTACATTGTAATATATTATTCATTTGATTTATGCCTGATTAAATACCTGTATGTAATTACATCTGTAATTATCTTTTGTAATTACATTTATAATTACATCATTGACCATCTCATACACCTAAACCCACCCTTAAACCTACCCATACCACCAAACTGGTCACTATATCCCACCTCCAGAGCACCAGAAGTGGACCGCAATGCATTATGAACACGTTAAGCACATTGTATTTATATTGTGATGTAAGTACACAGTAGTTAAGGACACTTAATATAAAGTGGGACCTTTTAGGTTTTATAGACAGCTAGTGTTTATTCCCATACTGACAAATTTCCTGTAAACGATTAATGTGACTTTTTTTTTTTTTGAGCGTTTTCTTTTACAGCATTGATGTTGTAATGTAACTAAAATATAATCAGTTAAATAGACTTCACCATTTATTTAATTGTTCAAGCGTAAAACAAGATGAAAAGCCATTTACATGGACGCACCATTCAGGATCAGCAGGCTAATTCAGAAACTTCATTGAATATACATGGCGCGGGAATATATAATTTAATGCAGTGTTTTTTGTACATTCTGAGACCCACTTTATATTGTATATCAATCAGGCAGTGAAGAATGTTGAGTTTTATAGAAAACAGCCCTTAAACATGCCGATTTTGTAACGGTATACAGTTCACCAGAAGCGCTTGACCCAGGTTACTGAAAAATTAAAAGTCCTCCCGCATACCTCTGCATATAGCCTATTGA
The DNA here is from genome assembly GCF_052040795.2 of Danio rerio. Taxonomy (NCBI): domain Eukaryota; kingdom Metazoa; phylum Chordata; class Actinopteri; order Cypriniformes; family Danionidae; genus Danio; species Danio rerio. Next base: position 24,623,954 of record NC_141041.1, on the reverse strand, counting down.
TTTAGTTGTCAACTAGTCTTGACATCCTTGTCAACTGCATTCATTTAATTACGTTTGTTATATTGATATTTTCATAAAAAAATTTTAATAGTATTCATCTTGTTATTGTAATTTGCTGCTTACCCTCAAACTTTTATAAAAAATAAAATGTGAAATAAGTAAATATTTATTTATTTATTACAATTTAATATCCACAGATGCTAGTCTTTTGTTTAGGTTTACAGCATCTATATTGATATATTTGTCTATATAAGACTGGACTCCACAATTTTGTCCAGAAATCAGAACTCTTTGTTACTTCAAATGTGCGCTACTTCAGATACAGCGTCTGTACAGTGCACAGATGGAAACAGACTAAAAATTTTACACACACATATTTTTGGGAATTGGAATTTTATTCCATGATTTTCAGATACGGATGTTTTTCGCTCAAGGCGTACATTCTGAAACGGTATAATAATGCATATGTGGTGTCATATTGATGAGATGATAGATGCAGCAATATATTTAGGAAAGCTTACAAGATCCCTTCTTAAATCTCATTTTTTCTGTCACGTTGGAGACGCATCATGGCATACATATCCAGGGGAACTGCTCATTTCAAGATTTTGCCTCTGGGGATCAATCAATCGAACATTTCAGATGATATAGCCTGGTTTAGAGTAATGGGTCTTCAGTTCTTTCATATCATATCAAAGACAAAAAAAGTTTCAGAAACATAATTTTGAACTGCCCCAGCTACCCCCAGTCCTACTTTCATTTCAGATCCATTTAATATCCAATTATTCTCTTTTTTTCACGGCACACCCTGCAGTTGTTTTACCTAGACACACATGTCTGCTGATCCACAGTTTGTTTCTAGATCAGGTTCTTCTCCATTCTGAGGAGCTTTTATATGCAGACAGCATGACTTGTTTGTTCTATACATTATGGCTATGGTGTGTGTTAGTGGGGCGTGAATCAGAATGAGCTCCCGAGTCCTCCCGCAGAGACTGGCTGCTGTTGATGGGCATAATGAGGAGAAACATGGCCCGCAGAAAGCTCCATCCCGCCGCATATACTGGATGGCAAATGAAGACATATTGAGGCATGGGGATTCTAACACTCGCCGCTGGGCTATTAATTACTCTTTTGTTGCATGCATCTGTTGAAAGACATGACACCTTACTGAGGACGGAGTGTTTGATGAAGCCGAGCAGCCACTACAGCGCTCACCACTCCTCAATGCATTATTCATGCTCTTCAGATGCCTGAAACGGACGCCGCCGCTGCTTTCTCAAGAATTTTACGGCTTGATCACGTGATTGAGAGTTTATTGTGCATGCGCAGAAATATTTAAAATAAAATTTTATTGCATTTTAACACTTTGAAAATGAGTGTCATCAAAAATGATAATACTTATCTAATAAATTTGATTTCTTTTTAATTTTCCATCTTCAAAAAGTCTTACATTTTGCTTTTTAGATCAGTTGCATTACATTAAGCTATTAAATAGATAAAACATTAATTACTTTTTTGTTCTTTCCATTCTTTTCATGTTTCATTATGCAAAACAACTACTTTATTAAAAACATTGTCTTGCATTTTATTGTATTATATTGCATCATATCCCTAGTATGCCATAATTCTAAATAGGTAACAAATTTATATATATAAAAAAATTATGATCTATTAGTCATTTATTTTAACTTATTAAACTAAGTTTATCATGTTCTGACTTAATTTAGTTACTTACGCTGTTCTAAGTCAGTTTAACATAATATAAGTTCAATGGTCTTAAAAGGTTAATTTTATTCGGCTTAAATTTAAGGCAACCAAGATTTTTTGTGTTGTTGTATTTGTCATTAAGGTATATAATATAATGTAATATAATATAATGTCATAATATAGTCTAATGTCACAATATAATATAATATAATATAATATAATATAATATAATATAATATGTCAATATATAATGTCATAATAATATAATATAGTATAATATAATACAATATTATATAATATAATATAGTATAATATAAGAATATATAATATAATAAAACGTAATATAATAGTGTCATAATATAATAAAATATAATATAATATAATGTAATATAATGTCATAACATAATATAATGTCACAATATAATGTTATATAATATATCATAATATAACACAATATAATAAAATGTGATAACACAATGTTATGAAATAATATAATATAAAGTCATAATGTAATATAACGTCATAATAAATTATATAAAAAATGTTAAGTAATATACCCTATAGTTTTAAATATTAACATTTCTTGGTGAAATCTGCATGTTTAGTAAACATTGCATCATATGTCCCTTGTATGCCTTAGAATTCTTAATGGGTAAAAAAAAAAAATAATAATAATAATCCCATAAGGAAAATTTACCTTTTGATGTTTATCTAAAACACACATATATATTAGTATTAGTATTTTTCATTATGGTATTTTAATATAATATAATATAATATAATATAATATAATATAATATAATATAATATAATGTCATGTAATATAATGTCATATAAAATAATGTCATATAATGCCATATAATGTCATGTAATATAATGTCATATAAAATAATGTAATGTAGTATAATGTCATATAATATAATGTAATGTAATATAATGTAATATAATACATTTATAATGTCATATAATGTAATGTAGTATAATGTCATAATATGTTATAATGCCATATATTATAATATAATGTTATATAATATAATATAATATAATATAATATAATATAATATAATATAATATAATATAATATAATATAATAAATGAAAAATGTCAAGCAAAAACCCTGTAGTTTATATTAATAACATTTAACATTTCTGGGAGAAGCCTGGATATTTAGTAAGAGAAAAGATTAGCATTTCATCTGCTTTGCTTATTAAGTAAATGTTTTTAAAGGATGTTTACAAGACAACAAGACACTATACTGATTAGGAAAATGATTTTTCGCAGTGCACGTGGATCGCTCTGAGCAGTTATGAAAGTGATGTAACATGGCAGGTGGAGGCCCACATTAAAAGGCCTCAGAAAGGCTTATGTGTGTTTTCTGTGTACCTGCATCCAGCCACTCAGAGCGTGCTGTTATTGTGCTCCTGCTGAGATGTGAAGGATGAAAGAGAGCGAAAGACAGACTTATGTGTCTGGCTGGACCCCTCTCTCTCTCTCTCTCTCTCTCTCTCTCTCTCTCGCTCTCTCTCTCTCTTTCTCTCTCTCTTATATCTCTCACTCTGTCTTTCTCTCGCACCAAGCACCCGGCTCAGGAGTGACAAGTCCTCCCAGGCATTCATGCTGCTGATAGTTATTAGTTTTGTACAGAAGTCTGTTTTGATTTCCCCTCACAATGAGAGGCAGCGCACGACTGGGTCATGGGAGCCGTATTGATTTCTCCTTACGCTCTCATTCCAGAGCTAAGGCTCCTTCACCCTGCTTTCTTCGTTGTCAGACAGCGGGCGGTCAGTAATGAGGCCTGGGTTGGACCTGAATCACACGGCCATTGCTTTTTCCAACCCCTTCAGTCCTTCTCCTGCTTCTCCCAGCACTGTAAATAAGCATCAATGGAGGTGTTTGCCCCTTGGCACTGATCCGAGACCCATCTGATAGCTTATCTGGCTGTGGTTAAGGTTTACATTTCAGTCAGGATGGAAACTGTACCGAGTCCAGTGTAAAATGTATAGCTTTGTTCCATGAATAGAAAGCATCAGATTCTCAACACTTTATTTTAAAAACCTCTTCAATTAAATGAATTAGTTGCTTGTGGCTAGGTAATGTTTACTTTATCTGATTAACGCATCCAAGTGGATTCTGTTGTGTTAGTGTTACAGAAAGTATAAAATTACAATTTGGCTTTTAGCACGGTGTGAGATGTTGACATTTTATGTTTAATTATTTATATTTAAAGTGTCTAATGCGCTTTGTTTTACTCTCTGTTGTCATCACCTTGGTCAACTATTTCTTTTTAAAGTGCAATATAAATAAAGTTGAATTTAATGTGTATACTGTATTATATTACGCAAGTATAAATGTAATAAATATATTAATATGCAATTGATAGTTTAACAATTTAAATAAATGGGTAATTTGTAAGATTAATGGATAGGCTGATAAAATGACAGAAATAATTGTATATTATTATTATTATTATTATTATTATTATTATTATTATTATTATTATTATTGTTGTTATTATTATAAGAATAACCTTTATTTTACCAGGAAAGGCACATTGAGATTAAAAATCTCTCTTACAAGAGAATCCTGGTCAAGATTAAGCGCTATACATGTAACATGGGTCTAACAGACAACAAACAAAAAACAATTAACAGATGACAAGAATCACACATTGACAAACAAACTATTCAAAACATCTACAAGCATATGTTTCAATTTCTAAATCATTTATGCTCTTTTTAAAAGCATTTAGTGAAATCAATTCTTTAAACTGCAACTTTGTTTGTAGATTATTCTATGCAAAACGTGCCCATCTCTGTCCGCACTTTAGGAACAGACAGCAAATAAATATCCTGTGACCAAAGGCCATAGCTAAGGAAAGGTTTATTACAAATGTAATTCTGGAGATATGATAGAATAATGAAATTAAATTCAGCTTTATTTGTATAGCGCTTTTACAATATAGGTTGTGTCAAAGCAGCTTCACATAAATGGTCATAGTAACTGGAACAGTGTAATTCAGTTTTTAGTGTTTAAGTTCAGTTCAGTTTAGCTCAGTTCAGTGTGATTTAAAATCATTACTGAGAGTTCAAACACTGCAGAGCAAATTCATCGATGCGTAGCTCTACCAATCCTGAACCATGCGAGCCAGAGGCGACAGCGGAGAAGGAAAAAAAAAAAAACTTCACCTGATAGGAGTGAAGAAAAAAAAAAACTTGAGAGAACCAGACTCAGTTGAGCACGACCATTTATTTTCTCCGCTGGCCAAAAGTCTTGTGCAGAGCCTCAGTCACCCCGGTGGAGGCTTGAAGCTGGCCTCAGTGAAGACTGGTCTGTCCCAGGAGCGTCGCTGGAATCAGACTCATGTTCTCCACTCCCCATGACCATCACCGCAGCAGCAGCTCAGGATATGGCCTGGTCCCGGATATGGAAACCTTGGGATTATCTCGTTGCTGGTCTTGGATCCAATCAGTGACTCTGCATAATCTGAGGACCTCGGGATAAGTATCCCCAGGTGAAAAATAGAGAATAAAGAAAATAATTAGCGTAGCTGCTGTTCATAGTGTATATAAACAAGATGCAGAAGCCTGTGTGGAACCCGCTAGGTGATGCATTGAGTGTATGCTTTACTAAACAGATAGGTCTTTAATCTAGTTTTGAACTGGGAGAGTGTGTGGTAAATAGAAGATAGACGAATAGACTAAAATATAGATCTATTAATGGATATTGATAGAGTAATTGAATAATGGATGGATAGAATGAAATACTTTTTGATCGATGGTTTGATAGATGGTAGTAATTAGTTTACACAATAATTCTGACTAAGTTTTTTTAATAAGACATTTTTTTGTAACTTTTCATTTTCCTTCAGCTTATTCCCTATTTTAATCAGGGGTCGCCACAGCGGAATAAACAACCAACTTATCCATCATATGTTTTATGTAGCGGATACCCTTCCAGCTGCAACCCAGTACTGAGAAACATCCACACACACACTTATAGACAGATTTCACATTACCAGGTTTCTCAGTAGCGGAAGTCGTCATAGCTGGGTAAACTTCGAGTGCAGTGAATCAGAGTACAACAAATATTTTTTACTATCATTTTTTGCTGAAATAATAAAAGAAAAACTCCAAAATGATGTTATAAAGACTTTTGGAAAAAGCAAAGAAATAGTGTGAGACTGGTGACGGCAGCCAGAGGAAATAATGACCTCAAGTTGACTCTCAGCCTAGACACTGCATTAGAAACACCTTGCATAAACGGTCATTTGTTTTTTGTTATTAGACATAATGATATAATACATTCATCAATAATTGTAAATGTTCATACAAAACTTTTTAAAAATAAAAATATTTAAAACTTTCAGGCACTTAATTGTCCGTTAAGCATGTCATAACAATCTTGTAAAAATGGCCATAGTGTGTAGATGTGAATGGACTTGAATTCAATTCAATTGTACCGCAGGTGCACCCGGAGGAAACCAACGCAAACACTGAGAGAACATGCAAACTCCACACAGAGATGCCTACTGACCCAGCTGGGACTCGAACCAGCGACCTTCTCGTGTCTCTCCCCATTTTATTTTGACTTACTAAATAATTCATTTAGACTTCTAGATTTGCTTTAAATACTTAAATTGGATTTCTGCTATGGGACACTGCAGTTTTGTACACTCGTTGCTGTTATGGACTGATATGCCAGAATTGTAATTGTCAGAGCAAGAGAGCTGTCAGGAGTTCTCAAATGCTAGCTTGTGAATTGGTTCTTGCTTATGCTGGCCAAAATTTGCCTCACATTTTTCTAATGCGGTTTGCTGAGCACCATGTGCTTCATAACTGTGCTCAGCTGAGCTTCACACACTGGCCTATTCTGTAAAAAAAAAAAAAATTGCACAAGGCGACAAACCACCAGACGGACTGACACGAAATCTCTGTGAGAGCCATTATCAATGTTCCGCGTAGAGCAGAAATCTAATATGGCACACATTCTTGACATTGCCGTGTTTTGTGTGCTTCCATTTTATTCTGTCTGACCCCTTCTCAGCGTCTCTCTTTCAATATCGCAGTATGTCTTCACGCCTTTATTTCCTGCCCTCCTCTTCTTCTTCTGTCTTCCTCTGCGTGCTAGCTGTTGACGGCACTTTCTCGGTGAGAGGCTGGTTTGTGGGTGAGTAACAGGGACGGTGACTCTGCACGTAGCAGGGCTCGGATGCCGCTCGGCCGTGCCAGACGGGAGGCTTGTTTACCGCGGGCGGAGGGAAGCTACAGCCCGGCTATTTCAGACCACTGCTGTTCTCCAGCAGGACGGAGGGTGGGGGCATGACTGTGCAGATACCTCGTCTTGGCAGGGTACGTGCGCGCGTAGGCTTCGCCAACACCTGAAACTCCCCTGCGGCCCAGGCCGAGGTACGAGGAGGTATCACGACACCGCAGGGCGGAGGTGTTTACGCTGTCTCGCGTTTCTGGGGTCAAGTTCAGCCAAAGCGCTCCGTCTAGACCAAAATAAAAGCATAAATCAAATCAAAACAGAATCTATAAATCCATGGACCACCAGCGAGGCCTCGCATGTCACTGTCTGCGGATCATATTCCGCCTAAAGTCATTGCGTAACGCTCCTGTCGACCGGCATGCACAAGCCTTCCATGTCCTATTTGAGCCTGTGCCCAGACAGCCAAACACGTCTGTTTACAAAGGGTGTCATAGCAGGTGGCAATAATGATGATTTGAGTTGAGGTTGAGGCTTTTTTTATGGTAATGATAATACATCTGCGCTCGGCTTCACAGGCTGTTGCGCTTAAATTTAAGCATCTTGTTTTTGCGCATTCCACCTTGTATAAGTTGTTATTTAGTTTCATCTTTATTAATGTAACAGGTGCCAGCTTGTTAGAACAGGAAGAAATGTATTTCTCCCCGAGCATGGCAGATATAAACTGGAACACACAAGAGGGTACAAGTATTTGATGTCATCTGAACAGGGAATAAATTATACAAGACACACTGGAATGTTTCTTGCCTGCTTCTGTCTTCTTGCTCAAAAAGAGAAGACCTAAAGTTAGACATCCTTGAGGTTTCTGCCACTTGATTGAAGGTGATGCCCATGAATAATGCATGGCAGAGGGAACTCTCGTCTGGGGCTTTTTATAGAGCCACGACGCGCTTGTGTGCGCTAGCCTCACAGATCTGAAGATCAACAAATGGCAGCGGAGGAAAACAAGAACATAACAAACTGCTAAGGAATGTTGAGAAATGAAAGAATTGCTATATTCAGAGATAGAAAGAGGCAGGCGTTGTGATAAAAGGAGAAGAAAAAGAGGATTTGGGAGCTCGCGCTGCCATTTAACCTCACACTCTGCCAGGCTTAAAGATGTCAGTTAACCCAGCGCTTTTCTTGTTTTCACTCGCTCTCTCTCTTTCTCCCTCTCTCCTTTTCTCGCTCTCATTTTTACCAAGAAGCGCAAACCCTTGATTAGCCGGCACAGCTATTATTGTAAGTGTCACAGGCTTTCAAATCACAGAGCTAATCACTGAACACAGACCTGATATATTTGCAAACATGAGTGTCCTCCAAAAAAAAAAAAAAAAATCAGGACCCCTCCTTTCATCGCCATCAATAACCCTAAACTTTGCGGTATCTCTTTTATTGGCAAACGCGCCGGTCATTGCGCTCTAGTTTGTGTCATTAGGTTAATGACAGAGGCTGTCTCGTAATGGCTGCCGGTGAATGAGGCATTAGGTGCGAATCCTTTCCCCAGTGAGGGTGCAGGTATAAATTGTGGATTAGAATGAGGGGGAATGTGGCTCTTTTTCCCAGGTAGCGCAATTAGGAGCGGCGGCTTAAGCCCGCTTCCTGACAGAGCTCTTGTGTGCGGCTAATGCGCCACAGTTCTGCCTGTTGACTCCACAGAAAAGAGGCTTCGAAAGGATAATGAAAGGAGTGCTGTGTCGTTCCCCCGGACAACATAATTGAGCTTTGTTCAACGCCCCAGTCTCCCAATACACCTTCACTGTCTTGTTTTTGAAGAGACCCCCTCCCTTCTCATAGTAGAGCCTGGACTACATGCTGCTTATTTAACCTAGCCTCCACGGTGTGGTTCAGCCACCCAGCGTGGGATGTTCGCCGAAAAACAAGATTGATCCACAAAACAAGGCAGGGATTTATTGATGACATCGGGCGTGGAAAAAAAAGATGTTTAGGGTGCCTTTTGTAATTTCATGCAACAGGGCTGCGGTTTTTAAGTACGGCAGATCCGTTTCCAAGCCTTGCCGTCTATGGCCTGCTCAGGCAGCTGCCTTTTAAGTTGGCGTACTAGCTGAAATTCAACCTCATAAGTTACTGATTTGGAACATTAAGCTAATGATTTTCCAACCAATCATAACAATGTGTAACACAAAATAAAAGCGTATAGTAATCCATATTTAGTCTAGTTGACGCATGTGTAGGTAATATATGTATTTACGGTATAATCATATTATAATTAATGTAATAACTTTAATTTCTTTTTACTATCCTAAAGCAGTCATATTTAGAATGTTTAATGATTGATATTTTTGTTAATGATATTATAACTTGGAATGCTCTCTTTTTCTTTGGATTTGTTTATTTTCAAAGTTTCTGAGTACCTAAAGTTGATATCCTACAGTACGTTTACTGTAATACCCAAGTCCCTTTAAGGCAAGTAATTTCACTCAGTGGCCATCTTTGAAACACTTCTGGAGCCTGCTCAGGCATTCTGTCTGAATGGGAAAACATCAAAGTCTAAAAAACTGCTTACGATTACGTTACATATTTGCAATCGGCAATAAAATTAGACAACATCCGTCTCAAGTTCCATTTCTAAGCTTACAAATCAAACAAAATCTGCATTATTTTCAGGTTACCCAAACTAATGCGCATGTGCACTCGAAAGAAACGAGGTCACGATATCAACCTTATTTATGGCCATAATACACATCATCGTCCTCTGAATAATGATCATCTGGTGACGCTGCTCTTTTTACTCTTGGTCTTGATGGCGAATCTCCTCCAGAATTGACAGAGACTCTTTGTTTACAAGTTTTTGTGTGTTTGATTAATTGCTGTCATGTGATGTGCGTTTAACAGTATGGACTGTACCCCTCGTTTGTTTTATACAGATTATTCATTCATTCATTTTCGGCTCAGTCTCTTTATTAATCTGGGGTCGTAATTAACCGCCAACTTATCCAGCATATGTTTTATGCAGAGGATGCCCTTCCGGCTGCAACCCATTTCTGGGAAACATCCATACACACTCATTCACACTCATACACTGGACAATTTAGCCTACCCAATTCACCTATACTGCATGTATTTGGACTTGTGGGGGAAACCGGAGCACCCGGAGGAAACCCACGCGAACGCGGGGAGAACATGTAAAACTCCACACAGAAACACCAACCTACCCAGCCGAGGCACGAACCAGTGACCCATAAGATGACAGCACTACCTACTGCGCCACCGCATCGCTTATAAAGATTTCAAAACCAAAAACCTTTTGTTTCCAAGTGAACTTGGTTCATTTAAAAGCACAATTTTCAAACTTTGTGGATTGATTTTTTTTTATGTCTGTGAAGCAAGAGTTCACTAATATTTAACTGCTTTTGTTGGCCACTAAACTGTCATAAAAGCACACGTCTGGTCTGAGCTTTTCCACCGGAAAAACGTCAATCTATAGCAATCACTGTTTGGCTCCTACACTAGTAGACAGGGCTTAACTCGCCATATTGTCCATTACACTTTTCCCCATTCAAAACTATATAAGTGACACATCTTGTGTATTCTATACTCTTTGGTAATATTAGAAGTTTAGAATACTTGTGTGTTTGTATATATGGCAGTATTGAATGATAGTATTCTATGAATGATTGCTTTTTGTTTCCTTGTGGGATTGCTGTGTTACTTATATTTCATTTATTTATTTTTCTGTTTAATTTAATAGTATGACAAATGTTTCAGTTACACTTTAGTTTAAGTGGCGGTACCCACTGTTAACTACTGGCATATTACCTGCTATTAAGAGACCCAATACTTAAACCCAAGTACTACATTACTAATTATAAAGCAGCAGCAAATAAGCAGGTTGTTGAGCTAAAAATCTTACTTAATTGTTTTCTGATTAGAAGGATTTATACCTTTTAAAATAAAGAGACCAAAGTTTATTTTGCTTGACCTTTCTTGATTTGCTTGCTTTGTGAATGTACAATGGATGGACTGATTTATTCATGGATTTAACTTTCAAATCGTTATTTAATGATGTTGTCAGTGTGGTACTGTAAATATTTGCCATGTTTAGATCTGTTTTTAATTTGAATGTCTGTTTGTATGAATAATTTATCTATTTTTATTATTAAAGTGTTGATAGTTTGATAAATATTTTACTTTAGCAACAGGAATTACATAGTCATAGTCTGGAAGTATGCATGTTTAGAATTTAGCAATGTGCTACGCTGACCAATAGAAAACTGCTTTGTGTGCTCCTGTATCCCTACACTATTGACCATACACAATTGATACATTATGTTCTTGTTTCATTTCACTAAAGCAATTGAACATTTAGCCACCTAATGATGCTGGCAACCTTTTGGGAGAAGGCTTCACATTATGAAACGTATGACATCTATATAGGCAGGCAGCTCGCTAGGATTCAGAACGGAGCCGAATTGTTGGCTGCTATTCAGAACAGGCCCATTAAAGGTTTTGATCGCCTGCCATTTTCCTCTCATTCACACAATACGTTTTAAATGTTGTCTATACTTATCAGTGGAGCTGTAGGTAAAATCAGTGTCTGTGTGTGTGTGTGTGTGTGTGTGTGTGTGTGTGTGTGTGTGTGTGTGTGTGTGTGTGTGTGTGTGTGTGTGTGTGTGTGTGTGTGTGTGTGTGTGTGTGTGTGTATATAGTATAAAAAAGCCCTTTGAGGATGGTAATAAAGGCAGCCACCCTCTGCTCTCGCACTGTCTCGCTTTCTCTGTCTGCGTCTCTCTCCTCAGCCGCTACTCATCTATGCTTAGCACGAGTTTGCAGTATGTGTGAGTGTGGCTGGAATTCATATGAATGTCTCGCCGCAGGGAGAGAGGGCCGAGTCATTGATATGTACAGGAGGACTCCTGATAAACAGCCCGCGCCGCTGAGAATTACCCAGCCATTTGATACATTCCGATCATGAAAAAAAAGGCAGAGAAAAAAGATCTTGAAACAAAGGATAGACATAAAGACGGGGTTGGTAAACAGTGAGAGAGACTGGCAGTACTATGTAATTTTCTGTCAGTCAAAATAATATATTCAAGCACAATTGTATCTTATAGAGCGTAACCACATTGTGTGTGAGAGAAAGAGATAAAGAGAGCGAGGGAGAAGTGGCGCACGGCTCATAAACGCAGTAATGGCTTTTCATGGATGCAGTTGCAGGGGTTAAGGGTGGGCTTATCTCGAACAGCTGAAATTTGGTTGGTTTTTGTTGTTGATGCTGTCGTTTTGTTTTTTCGCCATCTGATTCGCCATTGTCTGCCTCATTCATTCTTAATGGACTGGAAAAGACTGGGGAAAAGACATGCTGCTAGTCTCACTGAAGATTGCTAAAATAAAGCAGATATACCGCAAACAGTCAGTTTAGGGGTGTCTCATCCCTTGCAGGCGAGACAAACTCTTTTCTATCTTTTTTTTATTCCTAGCATAGAGCTCCATTTGGGGCGGGAAATAAACCTGAGACCACTTTTATATACAGTATATTTAATTTTTTTATTTACTTAATCAAGTTCATGATTTTCTTGTGAATCTGTAGATGTAAAATTAAGGTTAATATGTGTAGGCTTTTATGTTCTCAAACATATGATAAAACAACTATTATAATATTAGGATATTAATCTGTAGGTCTACTGTTAGTTAAAATGCAACATTTTGTAAAGACTTTGATTATCCTGATTTTAATTCAAAGTGAAGTGATGGCATCAGAATACAACTATTCATAATTCTAAAATTGAATTATTATGTTTGAGACATATGCTTGTTATTTGTCATTGACATAATTATTAGACTTTTTTCAATGGTAAAATGAAACACATTTGTCATTATTAGATTTTCTTTTACATTAAATTCAACATTATATAGGCAAGAGTACTTAGTGAACCAGTAAACCGTTATTTGCATGCAAAACCCTTTTTGTTTGCTATGAAGGAAAGAATATATCAAATGCTTGTCTTAATCATAACTCTAATAGGCAGTATTATTAAAATGATGTGCGCACTTTCAGTTTCACTTTTCATTGCCGACTAGGCCCATATCATGGCTGCCGTCACTTTTAGTTTAGTTTGCAAAAAACTGAAAGTTGTTTACAACTTTATTACCTGTTATTCACAGCCTCACTAAAGTAGAGGCACGTCCTCTCGACAGCAAACAAACCATGCGTCAGCTCATCTGTGATTTTAGCAGCCACGAATACGTCATTACATTTTAACAGAAATGACATTTTTGGGTTAATTATACTTTATAAATACAGTATGTGAATGTGACACTTTTAATGCCATTTGGAGGTGTCCAACGTATATATAACAATGTGAAGACTTGTGCGACTGCCTTTATGCTTCTTATAAAAAATATAATTTGCTGAATCGTAGAAAAGCTGAATTAATATTTTATTTTTATTTTTATCAAAATTATTCATTTTTATTTTTTTTTATGCATAGATCATGTTCCATGAAGATAATTTGTTAGTGGATCAACTCAATTTATGATTAGTAATATGCATTGCTATAAACTTAATTTTGACAACTTTAAAAGCATTTTTTCGCTATATATATATATATATATATATATATATATATATATATATATATATATATATATATATTTTTTTTTTTTTTTTTTTTTTTTTTCCCTCAGGTTCCTGATTCTAAAATAATTGTATCTTATCATAACGTTTACAAAATTGTAAATAAAAATGTAAGAGACAAGAAAGTAAAAGGCTCTTTCTTTTTTTATACTTTCCAGGATTACATATATTTCTTTAACAAAGGTAAAAAGACAATATTCTGATTTTAAAACAAACATTTTTAGTTTCTGTGGTGACCGCTAGATTTTACACAGCAGTTCTTTCACATGACCCTTAAGAAAGCAATTTAAGATGCTTATTTTGTTATTCAAATAACAATTGTTGTTTTTTTTCAATTATTCAATTATTATAAATTTTAATTAATTATCTAAAACAGGGTATCCACGGGGTCTTAATGTCTTAAATCTCAAAAGCTAAATCTTAGACCTCAAAAGTCCTTAATCTACGAAAATATTGTGTTGTAGGTCATAAACCATTTTTTTTTTAAGTTTTAATTTTCCTGTTTTGTTTTTTCCCACTCTGTTTTATTATTATTATTGTAGACTGAAGTGGTTGACAGCTATTGTTTTGTTCTGTTCTTGGTAGGGGTTATAGGGGTTTGAATGGATATTTTAGAAAATAAATAAACTTTAAAAATTATTATTGAAAAGCAAGAAACTAAATTATTATTACTGTGTATTAAATTTATTAAATTTGAATAATTTTTGATAGAGCAGGTGAAAATCTTTAGCATTTTGCCCTGTTTAAGTCTAAAATTTAATTCATACTGGTCTTAAAAATGTCTTAAACTCAGTTAAACCTGCAAAAACCCTGTGAAATATAAATGTTTTGTAGCATTATACAGAATTTTATTGCAGTTTCTTGAAATAAAATGAACAAGTATTCTTATACCATGTTGCTTAAAATACATTAAAAATAGGCTTTATACAGTATATAGATTTGGATTATTATGTGACTTTTTAATTCGCTCCTTATTTTTCATATATTCAAAAATGTATCACTCTCACATCCAAACATAAGACATTTATGTTTCTCTGTTGACATTTAAGCATTGTAGTAATAAAAGTCCTTATAACAGAGGTCAGTCAACTGTCATTTTCTAAAGAGGATCTTTTGAAAAGTCAATTAACATTAATCATCATTATGGTAATGTTGTGGCAGCGTAGTGTCAACACCTCGCTGAAATCTCTATTAAGCTCAAGTGCAGCATTGGATTGACAGATTGGCCCCCCACCCCACTTTCTCTCTCCCTCTCTTGTGCATTGTTGGCCCCCTTTGACAAATACCTTAATCTGAGTGTGCACATGGGCCGGCATGCCTTTTAGGGATCGAGTGGGACCTTCTAAAAGCAGATGAATGAGGGGCATGGTTGGCTGCACGGGCCAGCTTTTCTGTTCCCAGGAACAGCCCTTCACTCTCCCATCATTTCCTGTGCATTAGCATCTCTTTAGCTTAGCACAAATAGCCTACCTTGCTGCCATCACATGCTCTTCCGCCATGCTGCTCACGAGCCTAGTGGTACTCCACCTTGTCCTTTTTCATCCTAGGGTTTTTCATCTGCCTGACCTGATGAAACGGGTTAAACTACAGTAGATTGAGCATAGTGAAGCATGGTTTGGTTTGACAGGTGTAGCATTTAGCATCGGATCAGCACCCTTTGTCAAATATGCTTAGAATTTGAAAGGAGTTTGAGGGGTGTTTAGATGCTTGTGTTGTGTTGTCTGAATAGGCTATTGTAGTTGATAAGTTCAACTTTTTTCACCTATGTAAGAGCTTAAATATTTAAATACTTAGCGACTGCTAAAACTATTTTATGTAGTAAAAACGTAAATTTGGATATGTACTGCATATGCCATGTGTGACCTACCAGCTTCAGTTGCGTCAGATATTTTACCACTCAGGATTTATGAAATAAAAACAACATCAGAAAACTTACGGAAGCAAGTCATCTGGACACATTTTGGGTATTCTTTTATGAGTGTTGTAAACTTGGATGCACTACATTGCATAGTGATTAGTAGGGTAATAAGCAAATAATTGATTCATTGATTTCTGAAAACCAAAGTAGGTAGATCATGCCCAGTCAATGAATGAAATGGTGTACAGATCTACCTTTTTATCTTTGTATCTCATGCTTAAAATATGAATTGTATGGAAACAGGGAGAGATACAACTTACTGTTGACTTCTTTTACATTTCTACAGCCCTGGAATCCAAATAAAAAATGTGTCTATTGCTAATGCTGTTCTAGCATTACTTTATTAGTCAGAATTGTTTTTTTTTTTTCATCTTATCATTTATTATGGGGGCAATACTGCCACCTATTGTGTTGGAGGGTCAAACGGCCATGGATTATTTCTTTCATAAGACTTAATAATATTAATAATACTTTTTATTTGTATAGCAAAGATAAAAAGGTGTGTCTGAACACGCTTATTAAAACATGAATGCTGGGGGATTCTTTCACTTCATTTGGGAGACAATTCCAACTTTTTGGAGCATAGTGACTAAAAGAGGTGCTGCCAGATCACATCAGATTTACAGAGTGAAATTCTAAAAGTTTAGCGCTAGAAGAGCGTAACAATAGCCAATAGACTAAATGGAATAAACTTGCTGTAATAATATGTATGGCAATATTTATGGGTTTTGGTCTTGGCGGCATAGATCTGCTACACTGCTGCTGTTTTGATTGTTTATGCAGAGCAAATACAGAGACTTTCTTCTGCCAGTATTTTTGCAGATATGCTGTCTGAGAACATAACACGCTGTTACAATCATAACATGTTACCCTGTTGCAGATCTATACATAAGTGGGGCTGAGCTTAAATGTTGAGGAGCAAGCTCATTGGCTACTGAGTGTAAAAACACTATGTAGTTAATGACTTGGGTGATATCCAATCCTTTCCTACTATTAACCTGTGTGCCCAATAGAGTTTCTTGGCAGAACTTTGTATTTACCATATTGTCAACATATTAGCATAACTGTTTTCTTTTTATGATCAAGCTTATTGTCAATACTAATCTATTCTATCCTTTTGGGGAGTATTATCAGCAGCAATCTGCTTAGCTTGATGACACAGTGATATGCTTTAGCTGTTAAACTCTCTCAGAAAAGTTACGTTTTCTTAATTATTCCCCTTTTAAGCACTGCTGCTGCGGCCATAAACATTGTTGTGGATTTATTGTGACACTGAATTAAAAAAAAAAAAGTCCAACTATAAGTTTTGTTTTGAGGTGTCATCTGTCATGAGACACTTAAATCTTGCTTCCTTCCATTGTGCTGTTATTAGCCAGTTTTAAATACAAAAACATCCTTTAAGAAATCTGTCTGAGGTTCAGATGAGCCCAAAAACTGTCATGTTTGGTATACATTTACTCATCTCATGTCATTCCAAACCTGTTTGACTTGCCTATTTCTGTGGAGAACAAAGTATAAAACAGTTTTTTTCTTCCTTCTTACAATGGAATTCAACAATCATTAAAACCATTTGATTACCACCATCCTTCACTCTCTACCTGTAAGGTTGGCAACAGCATAAGTGATGGCACTCAAGTCATTTCAGGCATGCACCTAGTCAGCCTTGCAAATATGCAAATATTTCACCTACTTGCATGCCTTTCATAGGCAGTATTTTTCATCTTTCCAGTCTGCTGGGGGGGCTGTGAATGAGCCACGCTGACATGGGGAAACTACTGGCTATGATGTACGACCCGGGGTCCAGTCAGGAGTGAGAAAGTTCAGCTTTATATGGGCCGGGATCTAACAGCTCAATAACACAGGCCCGTAATCTACTCCGGTTTCAAACACAGGGCTGATTTACGAGCCAGCACGCCACTCCGGCATTGAAATGAGGTGTTCAGCATATGTTTTGTTGACATAAATTTAAAATTTATTGCCGTTGTCAAAACTGACTGTTAGACAAAGTCGCTTATTAACTGAGTAAATGGCTTGAGAGTTTTATGCCTGCTTCCTTAATGACTACAGTCAGTCTGTTTGAGGCACACCGAGTGCCACCCCTCCCTTTTCTCTTCTGCTTTCACACACACACCATCTACAGTTTTTTGTGGCAAAGCCAGAGCACAGCTGGTTGGAGAGGCCTGGGGGGAAAAGGAACTGCCGTAGTTCACACATACAAGGTGTGTGTGTGTTGAAGAGGTGGGGTGCAGGGGCATATATGTCCCATAAAATCTACAGAGGGTTTACTTCTGGTTGTCCAAAAAATAGAATTTGTAGTAATTGCAAGGGCAGGTGCTCTGTGACTTTGCCTTTACGATAGGACTGCTGCCGCGCTCCACGCTGGACACAGGTTTGAGCAAGTAACATCCAGGGTCGCCCTCACTTTCCAAGTACCTGTAAAAGTAGAGCACAGATAAAACTAATGACCTCCCTCTGCTTTTAAGCAAACCGTGGTATTGCATGTAAACCTCTTACTGCTTCAGCGAAGTTAAAAACTAAGTCTTCATTAACTTTCATATTACTGTAATTATAATATACTTCGTTTCTTTGAATTAAATTATTTAAGTTTATTTATTATAACAATTATATTTCAAAGATTTTTATTTTGTATTTTATTTATTTGATAATTTTTGTCATTTTATATTTGACTTATTTTTTGTTTATTTTTATATATACAACAACATTTAATATTGTGCTAATCTAAATGTTAATAAATGCATTTATTTTAGTGCGTTAAATAAAAAATAATGCTTTGAGTAACTTTTAAAACTATAAACAAGCATGTATAATTACATTTCCAACATGATAGATTGAGATTCATCGAATACCTGCTGGATCTCACGAGGAAACGTTACTGTTTTACATTTTGTCTATTTAGTGGCTAATTCATACGAATTCGTACGAGTTCAGTCATACGAAAATGTATCATTTTTAAAAGGAGGCATGGCACCAAAGCCCACCCCTAAACCCAACTGTCTTTGGGGATGAGCCAATCATACTAAATTGTAGATATAGTGTTGCAAATACAGTGTAAATCATTAACACAGAACATTTAAAAACTTTGAAGAGTTTAGATTAAGTTTTTAATTCAACATCTCAATATGTAGTGAAAGTAGACCCGTCCTGCCTGATGTAGCCGTTCTGTCTTTTCTCGGCTCCGAAATGTACCCTCAGGGCTTGCAGGGTCAGTCCGACAGTGTGCGCTCTCTGTCAGTCTCTAATCAGGGGAAGCGCGCTCTCCTCAGACCTCAGGAGAGGGACAATGCCTAGATTGAAGGCACACAAAGGCCTTTGAGTGTTCCCCCTACAGTATCTCTGTATTGTGCCGCATTAGCCCAGATCCCAAAGGTGCACAGACCCCTGGCTTTTCCCAGCTCCCCCTCGCGCGCTCACTCGCCCGCCTGTCTTTTGAAGTGCCCTTTATCCTGGAAGGCGTTTACAGGCCTTTTTAATTACTTGCAGCTTGCCAAAGGGCTTTGCTGCTTCATTCTTCTCTTTGTTTGTTGGGTCTCCACAATCCCCATCTAGAAGACAGCCATCAGGATTTTGGATGCATTGCAAGTTTTCTCTCACCCCCCCTCTTTTGTTTATTTTTTGGAGTCTCTCTTTTGCGTTTCTCAACCCCAAATGGTTTTCCATCAGTGCTTTTTTGTTGTTGCTGTTCTTCTCTCGTTGAGGTTAAACCACACTTCCTTGCTTCATAATTCTAGCCACTATTTCCATGTTCTGCCAATTCTTGTTTATAAGAACAGAGAATAAAAGCTAAAATCATTACGACCCAGCATGTGATGCTGATTCTCACAACTTCAAACAGAAACCAGAGGAGTTGTTCGATAAAAATAGTTTTTGGTTAGTGTGTCCTTATGGAAGAATCAACCATTGAATCAATTGTACTACTGCTTATGGATTTCACTTGCAAAATGACACTGTTTAAAGAAACAAACAAAAACTGTCCTTAGGTGTGTTTTGCGGTGTTTTATCTATGTAGTATGAATGGAAAGTGAAGAAAGCACACGTCTTTGTAACTCATTAAAGATGTATACATTTGGCACCAAAGTGCAAACAATGAGCTAATTACCACTCTGGAAACAATTACCAAATGCTGTAAGCATGCTTATAAAAACCAATTCAGTTCACCACTCACAGCAAGTTGCCAGTGTTCTCGCAGCATTCTTATGAACCTCATACTTTGAGCGGCAGTCGCACCACTGCAACCCATGAAACAACTTACCTGCCATGACCGGGTTTCGTACTCTCAATGGGTGGCTTTGACCAGCCTGAGTTTAATTCACCAGTGGTGACTTTTTTTTTTTTTCTAATAGCTTATTAGTAATCGGATGTGATGCATCTAAGGATTAGTGCGTTGAAAAGATGCAGATGCTCGGGATCTTTTGTTGTCAAGCCTGAGAAAGTCACACATGTGCATTCACTCGTCGATTCAAAGCCACACATGGGTTAAGTGCCAAAACAGAATGCTAATGGTTGAAATGGTAAATACACTAAAACATTGCAAAGTCTGCACCGGGTTTAAGGCTTAATCCAGGGGGGGACAGTGAGACAAAAGGACATCATTGTCTCTTCCTGTACTTGTGCGGCACCATGTGCCAATACAGAGTTGTTTTAGGATCTTAGCATAATGAGATATACACAAAGAGTTGAAGTACTTAATCATTTCTTATAAATATTCTTAATTTATTTTTACAATTAGATATTTCAGTTTGGCTTGGTGATGACCAAAAATGTTATCAGTGGATATAGTATAAAGGGCTTGACATTAACACCTGCCAATCCGCCAAATGCAGGTAGATTTTACCTGTGGCGTGTTGGACAGCCGCTCTCACTAGCCACTTTGGCTGGTTGAGAATGATTATTAAATTGCTATTGCTGGCTTGTCACTAAAGATTAGACCGTTTGTCAATATGTGTGCAAATGTGATCTTTGAATTGATATGCAGCCTGACTGTTTACACAAGCAAAAAAAGCAGGTGATAATGAATGAACAATAATGAATGAGTGGATCATGCCCACAGTGAGACGCAGGCTTTCTTCGTTTGCTGACGAGGTGTGTAGTGTTGTGCGCACAGGTGATGTGATGTGCACGAGTGTTTTAAAAGCTTCCACGCTCGTTTCCCTTTGTAAAGCAACTGTGCCTAAAATGCAACTGGTTCTCTTTGAAATAGACAGGAAAAAATGCCATGCTTGTGCACCCACAGTCTTACTATTTTCGAGAGCTCAAGATTCTTTCTAAGCAGAAGGTTGCTGCTTTCCCTTTAACCTTTCTTTTAACAGATTATTAATGGGTCTAACATTAACCATAAACACGTGATTATACTTTCATTATTGCACACAGTGTTTTTCACCTGCTTTCTTTTGCCAACAGTAACTTTTGGTAATGGTCTAATTATCACCCTTTACAAAAACATTGCTTTAATAAAATATTAACTCTCTATTTAAATATTGATAACTCGTGATCTGGGACCTGTAGCCAGGACAGACCACTGTGCATAGTTTTAGATACATGACTAATTCTTTTAAATATCAATTGTTTTTTTATGTTGAATAAAGTGTATGTATAGCTAGATTTTGCTTGCTTTGACACATTATTTAAAATTTGTGGCAAGGAAAAAATAAGTTTGGTGTGGCCAGAGAGAAAAAAAAAAGCCATGAGAAATAAAACTAATTGTAATGCGACACTATGAAAGCACAACCCATTGCACATTAACTATGCACATTGAGCAAGATCATACACAACACACAAAAAAAGTTGAACGAGGAGGTATCTGGACTTAACACAAAATTGAAATCGAGTATTTTTAGAATGCCAAAGTCAAATTTATGCATTAAAACATTTTCCCAACAACAATTTGTGGCTAGTGAAAAGGGCAAGTGGCTAGTAACATTGGAAAACTAGTGGCTAACTATTAGAATACAAACACAGTGGCTGGTGATCAAAAAAGCCCTGGCAATATATTTTTTACATCTTATCTTTTGATATTTATCCAAGTAGTGATTTACTGCCAAAACCATTATAAAAGGGTAATTTGATAAAACTTGTTTTTTCCTTCCTGTATCCTAGATCACTAATATTACAGCATGATGCTTGAAATATCAAGTCGTGAGTTTGATTTTCAGAGAAGACAAGAACTAATTAAACGTATACCCAATAAAATGGATGTTGTTTTGGATAAAACATTTAGAAAATGCATAAATGTTAGTTAGATGATGTTCAATAGTTTTCTGCAGTTATGGTTTTATTATGATATCTGATATCTTTCCATTTAGTTTTTGACAATCATGCTCAGAAAGATTAAAATCAAGATTGAAATAGTAATAGTTGTAAAAGTTTTCACCCTCAAAATATAGAGTTTTCTGCAAAATTTTTCATTTTGAGCAATTTCTGTATATAATTCCTTCTATTGCGCAGCATGAGGTTGAGTTTAACTCAAATACTCTGCAGAAGGTGCAGTTTGATTGGAGAGCCAATTTAGATGTGATTTGTTCCACACTATATACTTAGATTAATTGTGCAGTTTAATTTATCAAATTGCTTTGAAAGTCCACTTGACTCAAAATTCAGTCTGGGCACATGCTTCGCTGTGACTCCCTTCTGTTGGGTCAATCTTTCCTTGATACTCAGAGATGTTATAATTCAAGAGAACAAATGTTTCGCTTTTAGCCTCATGAAAAGTTGACCCCTTGTTTGAAATGGACCCTGCAGCCAAATCCAGCCATTAAAGTCAGTCTTATCTGTGGGCTCATGGCCATCTATATGTTCCTGTTTAGATAAAGGGCTCCTTCATCTCTGCTTAGGGAATTGAATGAATGAACAATAGGACTTTAAAAGCTTGTGTGCCATTGGTAATTTTTGGCTTTCAGGCATTTCAAGATGACTAGTGACAGGCTAAAGTTGATTGTAATTGAGTAACATGAGAATAATGTTACCTGAGGTGTTTAATGACAGAGAGACGAGCAAGTTTAGCTACAAGTGGTTGAAAACGATGGTGTATTTTCACTCATCATAGATGAACAGCACTTTCACACATCTCGTATATTAGTTTTTCCAGAAAAAACAAGGACTCCAGTTCTAATACCAACTGTCTTATCCATTGTGGGAGAAGTGGGAGAGCTTATGTGGTTGGGAGTAAAATTATGCTATTCAGTCTTTGCCATTTAGCTCGCTAATCGAATCCTGTAGTATACCCAGGTGCTCCGAAAGCCTGTTTTTTTTGTGCATCTGACATAAACGGTGTTGGCTGATGTTATTTTGTCCTGTTTCTCCCTGCAGGAAGCTACACAGTGGAATGAAGACCTACGGATGCGAGCTATGTGGCAAACGCTTCCTAGACAGTCTGCGCCTAAGGATGCACTTGCTGTCTCACTCAGGTAACATCACTAATGTGGATCCTTGTTTTGTAGGTTTGGGCGAAATTTGTTTTTTGAAGTGATGTATGTCGATTTACTCTGCATGGTGAATTGAGGGATGTCTTTATATGTTTCCAGTTTATTTCTGGATGTTGTCAGTGCATGTTTTTATGGTGAGAGGAGTGTTTTCTTTAATAGAGAAGCGCACTTTCGTGGTCTGTAGTGAATCTGGTTTATATGGAGTCTATAAAAGCAGTGGGTTTCCAGTACAGGCCAGCAGGAATCTCCCTTTACCTCCCTCTGCGACTGCCAAATTCACAGGCCAGTGAAGTCAAAGTCCTTACCGCACACCAAACATGCACAATGGTCAAATTTTGTAGACTTTTGGCCCCCCTGTGGAGCACACTTGGGTTTATGATAATTAAGAGCGAGTGCTGTGCCGAGGTAATTGATTCCACAGTAATTAGGGGTTTAGATTAGATTAGATTAGTTAAAAAAAGAAAAAACTAGCAGATTAAACCACCAAACCTTTTCGACTCTTAACCTCGCACCGGTGGAATATTTCCACGTCAATATCTTCATATAGTGAGATGAGATTGACTTTTTACAGGGACGTTTAAAAAACACGGAGTGGAGAGATGAGTGACATCTCACGCTGGGCCGCCCAATTCAATTCATGCACGGCTCAGCATGGCAGACGCTGCTCTAAGGAAATATCTAATGTTTATTTTAGAGGCTGTTCAAATCCCAAGATGCATGTTCAATAACAGACTCTGTGGAGATATTGTAGTACTCGTGCGCTCATAATGGCAGCCCACGGAGCATGTACTGCACGGTGACATTTATGAGAGCTGTTCTGCAATGAGACAAAGAGGCCGAGGCTGAACTCCGATGAATACCTCTGTTTGGTATTCTGCACTGACCCGCAGAGACGCCTGTACTCGTGCGAAAGTATGTTCCGTGTCATTATAGTAATCCAGAAATCCTTATGGGAGACTGGCTTGTGCAGTTTGGATAATATGACTGCGGATAATCCTGTGCTCAGAAGCTGGGTTGCATGAGACTGTGGACTAGAGAACGCTTCAAAAAGTCCTTTGTAAAGCCACCGACTCTCTAAACAGACGAACTGAGTGCCATTTGGTGTGTTGTTGGTGTTTGCGAGGCCTAACACTTCACCCTCTCTGGATTACTGCAGGAGTTTACTGTAGGCTGAAATTTGGTCTCTGCGGCTCAAGTGTTTAAGAGTGTTGCTTCGCGTTCAAACTGTCCTTAGGTCAGAATGCGGACTCGGGTCACTCTTGAAATTGTTAACCTAAACCCCTGATAAACAGAATTATGGGTTATCTGCAATCATGTTTTACACTGCTCATACTATATCTGGGGTTAATGAATAGTCCTGGGTATTCGTTAACAGGCGTTTTACACTGTACATTCCTAAACCCTGGAGTTAACGTTGCATATTTACAGCTTTTCTTTTGACATTTCTTTCTTTTGAAGTTTTTACTCAACTCAACCTCTCACTTGCTGCTATTTGCACCACACTTGTTTCATTTCAAAATGTTATTGTAAACCTTGCTGCTCAATTTCTGATTTGGCTAACTATGGAGCATCCAGCAGCATAAGGCAAACATTTCAGTAAACATTTTAGGCCAAGTATCTTTTCTACCGGAGATACGGTTGTCCTAAAAAATATATATATATAAAAAAAATAAAAAAAAAATAGTACACACACTTTAAGAACGGTATTGCAGAAAATTTTGATGTTTTTAAAACCTTGACTTTTCCAAATCCCGGTATACCTTGAAAACAGTTATCGACCCATGCCTACTTAAGACCCCGGAGTTAACACCAAAAATGCAGTGCTAATAATTAGGGCTGTGTGATTAGTTGAAATTGTAACGAAATCGTGATTTGGAAATGCACAATTTCTAAATCGCCTTATAGCACAATTTTCCCGCAATATGGTATTTGAACCAATCATAATGAAGCACGCCTAAATACACCGTGAGAACAGGGGACTGAATACCCTGCATATACAGGGATGATACAGGGAGTTCAGCATAGGAGGACTTGATGCTAGAAAAAGCCAACATCTGTGGCTGATGTATGGCAGAACCAGGTAATTTGTAAGTCAGTCATATATTGTACCTAGAAGCGAGTGGAAAGCTTGGGTGCGTCACTTATTTCAGCATTTTCAACGTGCTTTGCATACGCTGCTTTGTCGTTGCTCAGTGACCATCAACTGTTTTTTTTTAGAGGATAACAACCTAACAAAACATTGCTGCAGTTCCGATAAAAGTTTTGTGTATGGAGAGAATTAAAAGCACTTGATGTTCGGGTGTCTTGTGTTTGTCTGAGGTAACCGAATTGTGGATATTCCATACAAAATATGAAGCTGATTGGTCAGTTCTTGTTATGTTACTGGTTGTGCGGCTTTCTAAAAAGTTGCATTTAAAGTTTGTCTGAAAAGAAATGTTTTTAGCTGGGTGTGCTTGGCATATACAGTACGTGCTTGCTGCGTGCCACTTTTAATATGTGCACTCAATCCATGCTCCTCCTTTGGAAATAATGGACTTGTGTGCGTAAAAGAAGCGATATGTGAATGACCTATTCCACGGCAGCGTCACAAGGAGGTCTATGATCTATGCATGACAAAACAATTTGCAGTTTGACTGTTTGTACATGTTGACTCAGAAAATGCATTATCAGTATTTGTATTTATCAGTCTATATATTGGTTTGTTTTCAAATATATAGAGTTGTGCATCCATACTGTTTGTCCTGATGCTACTTTTTTGACACTTAACTCCTCTTTCTTTTCATTTTCTTATTTTGCTGGTGCTGCTTCCTCTGCTTTTCGGTTCATTTCCATTACTGTCATCATTTGATTTCTCTTCTCATCATCATCAAAATCAACTGCTGCTTCATCTTTACCTCCTTCCTCATCTTCATGAATTAATTAAAATAATGTTATACTTAAAGCTCATTTTACAAGTCAAACTCTGATAGATTTAATCTGATTTAAAGTGCCTCCCAAACCCTTGTGAACTGGTCTCTGAAACAAATCCTGTCAAAAACCAGTAGAGATCAGAATACAGAAAGTGAGTGTGCTTGGACTGTGTTCATTAAGCATTCTGCCACCAACAGTTTCTGTTTTTCCCCCATTTATTTACTTCTCTTATAAGATTGAGCTGAAAATGAGAAATGTCAGTAATCAAGATGACAGTTTTGCATTTAAAACAGCACAAGAACCAGTCGTAATTCCTTAAGATCTCTACCAAAAGAGCAGCGCCAGACAGCCTCCCTCAACAGGCGGAATAAGCGAGCAATGCGAGGCGGCTTATTTTTAGTGCATCAAAACAGAGCACAAAAAAAACCCCTAGAACAAAACAGTTTTAACGTTCATATGCTGGATGCTTGACACACAGCGCTAACCTGGTTTTTGTTTGTAGCAGTCTGGCTCTTGAGAGCTTCACTCTTGTGTAATGCTCAAGCTTTTCAGTGGAAACACTTTTATAGACACAGACAGTGGCAGAGAGGCAGAGACATGGCGCAGCTCTTTGATTGTTTTGTTTTGTGTTTCGTTTTTTTTTTCTCCCTCGCATCGCTTTGTTCTTTCATCGCAAACTTTCTGTTTTTATCCTTCCTGTTCTGAGCGGTTTGATTTTTATCAGCGCTCACAACGGTGACACCAAGCAAGTGGCTTTGCCCTCCACCTCCTCCGCTCTCTCCTCTTCAAGCGAAGGTGCTGAAGAATGGTATTAGGTATGTTGTGTGTATTGTGGTATACCATTTCAGTCACACTCGCACACACACACACACACCCCTTCACTGCTCTCGGCTGGTGCACGCTGTCTCTGTTTGTTTTATTGTGGACTTGGCAAGGCGCCAGTCTGGGCCGCCTGCCACAACCCAGGGTACAGTATGTACAGTGAATCTTGCGCCAGCTTTTTTTTTTCTTTCCTGTGTTGTCTTTTTTCAGATAATTGTTTGACAGCAGTGGTTGTGGTGGCTGTTTTGTTTTGTGCATTTTTTTTTCTTCTTGCGAGGCCTCACATCCTGGAGTTTGGGTGGAAGTGCTCTGCGGTGAGGGCCTGATAATGGAAAAGTGCGCGCGTGTGGATGTTTTTTTTTTTTTTTTTTTTTTTTTTTTTTTGTCAGGTTTAAGGTCAACATGGTCTGGGAGCTGCTGGGTAGCGAGGCAGCACAGTATTGAAGCAAAAAAAAGTGGGGGGAAAAAAGTGACTCAGCCATTTGGAGCACGACTAGGCTATTAGTGTTATGTGAGCTTCCCTTGTGACTTCAAAGAGTGCAGAGCGTGGTCTGGGTAGGCTAGCCAAGGGACATATTTTGATCCATTTTTGAAAGGGGAAGCAAAGCTTTTCGGTGGGATTACAGATCAACATAGGCTGTTTGGCATATATCATCTGTATTTTTAACTTTTAAATACTTTTTAATCTGCAGCTGTAACTGACTGTAGCTGTTAGAGGTTAGAAGCTATTGTGCTATAAGCAATATAACACAGAAACATTTTAATGTTTGTTTTTATGTGTTTTACTTATTTAGGTTGCCAGAATGTTATATACAGTTGAACTCAGAATTATTAGCCCCCCTCCTTTTTTTTAAAATATTTCCCAAGTTATGTTTAACAGAGCAAGAAAATGTTCACAGTATTTCTGATAATGTTTTTTTCTTCTGCAGAAAGTCTTATTTGTTTTGTTCAAGTGTAATTCAGATATTAACTGTCATCATGGCAAAGATCAAATAAATCAGTTATTAGAAACAAGTTATTAAATCTATAATATTTAGAAATGTGTTGGAGAAAAAAAAAATCTCTCCGTTAAACAGAACATTGGGGGAAAATAAACGGGGCTAATAATTCAGGGGGGCTAATCATTTTGACTTCTGTGTGTTATAAATGTATGTTATAAATATAATGTATATTTTATTCAATGTCTATTTTTTTAAGTAATATATTTGGAAATTTAGATTAGATTTATTTCATAATGTTATGCAAACATGTCATCTGACTAATTTGCATTCTCTAATGTAGATTATTCAGTATATATTATAAGTAAATTTTTTAAATTTGAAGCTATCAATAGTTGTATCTGTTTCAATGATTGTATCTGGTCAAGGAATCTATGTATTATTATATATAATATAATTAAAATATTTTTAAAAAAATGTATTTTATTTTTTGTTTATCTTTATATAAAAAACGAATAATATAATAATTTGCAATAATAAAATTGCATAATATGGGCGTCACAGTGGTGCAGCGTGTAGCACGATCACCTTACTGCAAAAAGGTCGCTGGTTTGAGCCTCGGCTGGATCAGTTGGCATTTCTGTGTGGAGTTTGCATGTTCTCTCCATGTTCACATGGGTTTCCTCCGGGTGCTCCAGTTTTCCCTACAAGTCCAAATACATGTGGAATAGGTGAATTGGGTAAGCTAAATTGTCCTAAAAAGTAAAAAGTTTATATTTGTGAATAAGTGTGTATGGATTTTTCCCAGTGATGGGTTGCAGCTGGAAGGCCATCCGCTGCATAAAACATATGCTGGATAAGGTGGCGGTTCATTCCTCTGTGGCAACCCCAGATTAATAAAGGGACTAAGCCGAAAAGGAAATGAATTAATTTTGCACAATTTTTAGTAACGTTTTGCTGCTTTAATTTTAAGCCTTTTTTATGGATGTTATGCAACTTCTGCATCAGATTAATTTGTCCAGCTTGTTTAGCCTGGGCTGTTTAGCATTTATAATATTATTTTTTTATGTTGCATGCATTTATGCATGTCTTTTTCATTTTGGTATTTTCATATTTTTTAGGATGCTATGCAACATGTCTAGGTGATCATCTCACTGATTCCTGTTGCTTCAGTGGAGGCTGTTCATCATCTATCATATTTTTTATTGAAGCTGTGGTTGTGTTTTTGCTGTTCTTCAGGTAAAGCAGGCCGTCCACCAGGTCTTAAAAAGTATTAAAAGTTATAAAATCTATATAGAGAAATTTAAGACACCTAAAAAGTATTAAAAGGCTGTTTTGCAAGGGATTAGATTTTATATAATTTTTGATTGTACAATGTATGGTTGTTTGCTAAAGTTTGCCTGAATTAAATCTGCCAATATCAGGATGCTGTGTAGTTTATGAAATCTATAAAGTCCTGCTAGATTTGATATAATGCTGCTTTGTTTACTGCAGTAACCAAGGCAACACCATTATTTCTGCAGCTCTATGGGTGCCAACCTTTTGAATTAGCTAGATTAAATAGATTTGTATTCAGTATATGAATAATGGTTTAGTTTTGGATTAGTTTCTTACATTAATATTTAGTGAATATTGGAAGTTAAATCTTGCCAGGTTTTCCGGTTGAAACTAAAGTGGTTTTAAGGTCTTAAAATGTATGGAAAGAGTCTTTAAAAAAAGGTCTTAAAAGGTATTGAGTTTTGCTCTGATTCCTGTATACTCTCTAAAGGCTGACAGCTTGAAGTGAAGTATCTTGCGGCAAACACAAAATATGAAAGAATGATGAAATGTGAAATGAATATGAAATATGAAAAGCTTTCTTTCTTTTACTTACCTGTTTGACCATAACTGACTGAACTGACCTGTCCACACACACACACACACACACACACACACACACACACACACACACACACACACGCATACATGCAGAACGTACACTTGGGGACTGTGTGAACACTCTCATTAGCAAGCCGGAGTGCCTGGCCCAGGCTGATTAAGTCTGTGTGTTATTCTCCAGAGGGCCTAGCCAGTGGACCTCACTTGACTTCATTAGCTCAGTAGACTGAGACAGGCCTAACACAGCAAGACCCCTTGTATACACCATCCAGCAGCTCGCCATGCACATTTGCCATTACAAACACACACATACATGCTGTGTTTTTTTTTTATTTTTTTTATTTTTTTGCTAAAAGTTTTGTTACTCTTCTGTGGCAGTCATTTAGAAAAAACTGAAATCGTTTTCTTGGCTATTGTGATCTATCAGCTGTTGCTTTCAAGTTGACTTGCGAGCACATGGGCTTTTCTTTTCTTTTGATGACAGCGAATTAGCTGTTTCAATTATGGCTGTGTTACTTGGCCCGCAGGCTGTTCTTTAGCTCTATTGTTGCCGAGCCATTATCTGCGTTGTGTAGGAGCTTTTGTCAGCCCATTTCACATTGGTTTCCTGGTTGGTGTCCTCAGCTGCATGTGTCGACACTGTGTTTAAGCGCAGACGCAGAGCTCAGATCTGCATCCTCCTCCTCCAAGGTGAGAAAAATTATTGCTGCTTTCATTTCTCAGTTTAGCGTAATCTCGAGACATACTGCAGTGAGTCAAATTTGTCTGGTCTGTTTGTGTAACAGAGCAATGCAATGGTTCTTCATGGAGCTTTTCTTCAGAATTGGACATCAAGTTATCCAGCACAGGATATAATTAATATTAATATGATAACAATTTTAAAAAATTATATATTTTTATTTTTATTATAAAAATGGTAGCAATTTTATTATTATTATTATTATTGTTGTTGTTGTTGTTGTTGTTGTTGTTGTTTATTCATTTTAATTAATATTTATATACTGTCCAATATAAATATCATTATTGTTTTAATATTAATATTAGTAATGAATTATTTATATTTTAATTAATATACTGTAAATAGAAAAAATGCTTTTTATATTAATAGTAGTTGACGTAATAGTAGTAGCAGTAATAATAATAATAAGAAGAAGAAGAAGAATTATAATCGTATTATTATTATTTTTTATTAATTCATTTTTATACATTTTTTATATACTGTGAAATATAAATATCATTATTCTAATATTATTAATGATTGATTAATAATTTCATTCATTTTATTCATTTTTATTAATAATTCTTTACAGTCAAATATAAAAACCAATATTGTTTTAATAAGATTAATATTAGTAATTATTGATTTATAATTTAATAAATATTCTGTAGGAAAAATATTATTTATTTATTATTGTTAGTTTATTATTAATATCAATAATAATAATAATAATAATAATAATAATAATAATAATAATAATGGTAATTATGTATATACTATCAAATATAAATATAAATACCATTATTGTTTTTATTCATATTAATATTAGTAATGATAGAATTAATAATCAATAATAATAATAATAACAATAATAATAATAATAATAATAATAATAATAATAAAAAAACTACAAATAGTTTTGGGTTGCCTCTTGTTGTTTAACATAACTTTTAGGCCCTAAAGAAACTAGGTCTTGCTTTTGAAATGCACTCTGGCATTGCTCTGTCAAGTTCTTCATGGCTTTCAAGGATGTGGCCATGTCACTACTCAATTATGTTAGCTTTAACCAAGTGAGAGAAGTATAAATACGTTTTCTTTCATTTTGTTATTCATATTTAACATAGGTCTTTCTCTCCCGTCCGTGACCCCATCTAAACAGACCCGTGACCCACTTTTCAGGGTTATGACCCTCCAGCCAACAACTGCTGCAATAGTCAACTGAATAGAGTCACAGAAAAATGCCAGGCATGAAGGAAGAGGAAAAGAGAAGAGTGAGCGAGTGAGCGTTTCCCTCTTTATATTTCTCTCTCGCTCTCGCTCTCTCTCTCTCTCTCTCTCTCTCTCTCTCTCTCTCTCTCTCTCTGTCAGTCTGGCCTCTCGCCAGCTCTTCCCTCACACTGATGACATCATCAGCTGCCGGCAGGTCTGGATGTTCTGCCAACATTCCAGAGCGTTTATGATCGCTCGCAGATGTGAGTCCAGGAACATACTGTACCCAAACTAGAAATTAATGAAACTTGACTGCTTTCCAAGCCACATATTCCAAAATAGAGAAGCCTGCAAATGGGACGGGAGGAGGAGGAGGTGTGCGATGGAAGAAAGGGCTCTAAATAAATAAAAGGGGGAGAAAATACCCTCTCATGTAAATTCTCCACAGCAGCTGATAAAGCCCCGCGTCTCGCCCTCTTATTCTCCCTCCCACATGTGCACTAGTAAGGGATGACGGGCCGCGTGGATAAATGGCCTGAGCTTCTGTTTGGCCGTGTGCCCTGAGTTCTCTCTGGTGGTTTAAACCCATAATACTTTCCCTGACCTGTTGATGTACATTAAATCCCCATTTAAAACAGCGTTTGAATTATGCGCCGCATAAATCCTCTGTTATAAGGGCTAGGAGAAATGATTACGCACAGGGGTAATGGCTCTGTAATTGTTTGTCAAGTTTACATCCCATCAAAAAGCTGACAAGTGTTTATTCCCTTGATGCTCAGGGGTTGAACTGTAAGGAGCATGAGGCTGGTTTTACTGTGCCTCAGATGGGCCAGATGTGATTAATGTTAATAAGTATTTTAATAAGTTTAAATGTTGTTATTATTAATAATTAAGTTATAAATTAATAAGTTTTGGAATGTCTGTAGGTAATGTTTTAAATTCCGAATAGGGAATGATAAAAACTCAGTGAGTTGAGTCAATCCCTAAATGCTATTTTTTAGTCTGAGTAAAAGCTCACCTAAGGAGACAACCAAATGAAAAGAAATGTAATTGACAGTAAGATGAATTCTCTGTTTTTATTCTTAATTCTTTTTTATTATTATTTTGGTAATACGGTAAATAAGTGTGAAAGCAAAATTTAGTTTATTATGTGGTAAATTAGGGCTGCATGATATTAGAAAAGAACCTGATATTGCAATTTTTTTGTGCGATTTTAAATATTGCGATACAAATACAATTTTTACAATATGGTTTGTTTTTTGGGGTAGTCTTTGGGGAAATTGAGTAATCACAATGCAAAAAAAAAAGCTTTTCTTGCTTTGGTTTTGTCATTTCTAATCTAAGTAGCTAAAAACTCTTAATCAAGAATGAATAGTTTTTCCTTAAAACAAGTACATTTATCGGGCAAACTTCATTTTTTGATGGTCCGTTTGTTAAATTGCATCTACATGTCAACTAATTCTCATTAGATTATAAGTAGACTGTTCGGTTAGGGTTGGGGTTAGGGTTTATGTAAGTTGACATGCACTTCTTATTGTCTATAGTCTTCTTATAGCGTTAAATGTCTGTTGAAGGAGCAGTATTAACAGATATTAAGCAGACAGTCTATTAATACTAAAATGGACCATCAAAATAAAGTGTTACCCATTTATCTACCAATGGGGTAACAAACAAAATCTTTATTTCACTTAGATATTTGGACTAGACACATGATAAATTCTAAGTAAGTAATTTATTTATTTATTTATTTATTTTTGTGCACGAGTCCTTTTAAAATCTGTATAAATAATTAAATACAAAAAAAAAACTGTTACACCTCCAAACATATTTTTCGTTCCCAAATGTGCAATGCAAATGATAAAACTTATTTATAGTTAAACTTAGCAGTAACTCTACAACTGTTTTTTTGTTGCTCCTGTTTAACTGTAATTCAGACTCAACAAGACTATTGCAAATGCGCACATTGCGATATATTGCGCAGCTCTAGTTAGGGTTGGATGATATTGAACAATATGGCATCGTACGATGTCTATTGTGAAACATCATCATAGACGATTAATTATTTATTAATAATTAATTCATAATTAATTATTTAAAGCCCTGTTTTAACTACCTAACACGATCCAGCAGTACATCCTTGATAAACTGTGCGACGTGCACTGCTCTCTGGGGTTTTGTGCTCAAAGGACCCACTGACTGCTGGAGCTCAGACGCACGCATACACTTCAGCGCATGACAGACTTTTATCAAATAATACGTTTTTACTTGAAGGCAAGTGAAATCCTTACTTAAATCCAGTTTAAATGAAAAGAATATGTTTGTCTTTTTTAATGTAAAAATATGAATAACATGATTGGAAAAACAGGGGTATTCCACCAGATATTGATATCTTAACTCTTCTTAAGATGAAAGATGTTAATTTAAACATGGCACCTTTTTTTGTTTTTTTATTTAATAAAATGATCTGATTTACAACATTTTATTTTACTTTACATTTAAATGTCACCAGAAGCTTACAGAATAAAAAAAAAATTAAAAAAAACAATAGGAAAATTCAGAGAAACAGAGTTTTTGATTGAACTCTTAATATTTTTATTTACTGTATTGTACATGTGTAATATGTACTGCTAATAATTTCTAATTAAAGGAAAGTTTTTGTAATTGCAATACATTGAGCAGAGTATCCTGATCCTGCATTGAATATCACAGTAACACATTTTTCTATTATATTATTAGTCTTGCTATTTTATATTTTATTATTATCATATTTGGAAGATTTTACACAAAAAAAGGCATCACAGTCCCTTTTTATTTATTTATTTTTTCCTCTTTTATGATGGTTCCATTGACGAATGTTTGGTATTTGTTTCATTCCTCTGCCTCTTTTCATTACAGCCATCATCTTGTTAACATTTTTCGATTAAAACATGGAATAAGCTCACACCAGCCATAATACCCTGTAAAAGATCCTGATCTTAGTCCTTTGTTGTCGGGTATTGCAGCTTTAAATCCCTTTGGTTGCTAAGTAGCAAGTGCCCCTGTGCTCTAATGGGCTGATTTGGTATTCAGCTCAATGCCGGGTCTTATTTTTGTATGCGAGACAAAGTGTTTTGATGGAGGGTGATTGCAGCAGCGTCTGGAGGCTGTTTGGGAGTTTTATGGGCTGTACAGTACACCGTGTGCCTTCTAAAACAGAACACAGGCGATTGAATTTTGGATTTGCTTCATCATTTCTCTCCTCTGAGCAGCCTCTGTCAAAAAGGGAGCGTAGCTGGAAGGGCACAGATTAATTTGTTCTGCTGGAAATGAGAGCAGTACAGCAAAATACACACACACAAACACGCAATGTGCGCGCACACAACAAGCGGTCTAAAAAATACAGCAAAATGCACAGAGGCACAACTTGAGCACAGAGTGCATTGGGTTGGTATTGGGTTGACTGTGACATTGTATGGGTTGAATGGGTATTCCTTGGTAGATGAGCAAAAATAAATAAATTACCGTAATGCATTTAAGGTCACGTACATGATGTGTTTATGCACTTTTATTAAAAGTTTCCAAATTTTATTACATTTTAGACACTTATAATATATATATATATATATATATATATATATATATATATATATATATATATATATATATATATATATATATATATATATATATATATATATATATATATATATATATATATTGTTTATAGTATATTTGTTATAATTTATTATGATATAATAGAATAAAATTTATAATATAATACAATACAATTTAGTAAAAAATAAATAATAAAATAATATATAGTTTGATATAATATAGTTAACTATATAATATAATATAATGTAATATATACTATCTATATGGGTCTAGGATATTTAAGGATAAGCAGTATACTAATTTTCATATATTTATTCAAATTTTGGCCCCTTAAAGAACTCATAAGTTATAGATATTTGAAGGCTTCAGATGCAAAACTCTCTGGATCCATCAGACTTCTTTTCTTGTAAATGAGCATTTCCTATCAGGCTCCTATAATTTATATTTAGAAGTTTCATTTTATAGATGATAAAAAGGTTATTAGCTTGTAAATAAAAAATGTCACGCTAGACAATTCTTTGGGGATTTTTTTCAAGGTAGTTTGTTTGTTTTTTGCGTCAAAACCAGCCAAACCCACTTGTGCTTTTTTGCTCTATTAGGACAAGACATTGTAATTAGTTAAAAAATCACTGAAGATGCAATTATAAATTATTTTACCAAACATATAACACATACACAAACCACCTGAAATTTAAAATACATAAATCTGTCAAGTAAATGGCGGTTCATTCAACTGTGGTAATGTTTGATAAACCAGGGACTATAAGGAAAATGAATGAATGAATGAAATCTGTCAAGTAGGTGAATTAATCAATAACATTAAAACTGAAATTAGTTAAATTTTATAATCTGTTGTCTTCCTGATATTTGGGATTTAGATTTAATGTAAGTAGAGCAATGTAAACATTGTAAACTAAGCTTGTTAGATTCAAATAATTTAGTGTAAAAACATTGTGAAACATCAATATCTGTGCAGTCCATTAATAAAAAAGTAAAATAATTTATTGAATTAATAAAAATGTATAGTTTTATACATTATATTTATTTTTTAGCTAACAAAACATGAGGTAGGTTTACTGGGCAAAAAGGGGATGTCTCAGACACTTTTAGAAGCTGTCATTTATTCATTCTCACTATATTTAAAGTCTTGATCTCTTTTTTATCTATTGTTTATCCTCATGGCATCCATCTGGAATAAAAGAACAGCATCTTAACTTTTTCTTGAAATGGAGTTGCTGTTTAATGTATACTAAATCGGACTCTTAAGTAGCTTCACTGAACAAAAAACGTTATAAATGCATGCTACACTTCTCACTGTACGTTGTGTTTTCTCTTACTTGTAATGCAAAGGGGTAGGGGACGTTTTTGTTTGCCATTCACTGACAATCAGACAGGCTCATGCAGTTCATCAAATTTTATCTTTTAAAATCGGAAGCAGAATAAAACAGTCTCCTCATAAAAATCCGCGTATCAGCATACCGTTACATTGAAAACTTATGATTCAATTCACGGCTTCTGACATAGTGGCTTTTACTGCCAAAGGCAAATGGCATTTAGGGCCTTTTGTCATTCATTCATTTATTCATTTTCTTGTTGGCTTAGTCCCTTTATTAATCCGGGGTCGCCACAGCGGAATGAACCGCCAACTTATCAAGTTTTTACGCAGCGTATGGCCTTCCAGCCGCAACCCATCTCTGGGAAAGGCCTTTTGTCAACAAACGGTTATTTTTGAATGCGCTGTGATTTAGATGATTTGAAGTAAAAATCTTTGTTGCACGAACTACGTGCTTAATGCATTCGCTCAGTGTCATTAGGCTTTTGCATCTGAACTCTTCATTTGTAATCTAAATATTTATAAGTAGTTATAGTAATTAGTATTTATTAACCTAATGTAGTACAATTATTATTTAAAAAACTTAAATGATTACCATCTAATGTTATTTCATGTATATATCATTCCTTTATTTAACATTGGCTGTTATTTTTAGGCTATTTCAGTTCAAATAGTTTAAAGTGTGGACACCAGGTTCTTTATGGTGTCTGAGCGAAAAGCCCTTTTACTGTTTTATGACACTAACAAACACTGGACGCAGTTCAGTCTAGCAAGCTGCTTTGAGCCGTATCTCAGTTTTATATCAGTTTATATCACGGTAAAACTTTATGGCACAATTCCTTTCACCTCACTGATAACTCTGGCATTCATATGAGGGAACGGCTTGACCTAATCAACACACGCTGTCACTTATTCACTCCAGTGGCTGATAATTAATCAACATTAAAAAAAAACACCCTGCAAGTGGTCAAACCGCACATTTATCAGCCACAATCCTTTTGTGGGCATTTTAGGTCACACTGATTTAAACCAGTTTGGTGAAAAAAGCTGCAATTCCAGCACCAGATTTCCAGCACTGGCAGAGTCCCTGGAAAAAATGATGATTTGTTTGTTTATTGGCCTTTGTTTGTGTTCAAAGATCAAGGCTTTGATTGCAGCTGTGAGCCAGTGGTTAAAATGCAGTGTGTTGTTGCTGGCAGTGTGTGTGTGTGGAGCGGGGGGTTTGCTAAAGAGAAGGGGGGGTGGGGGGTTGTAAGGGGAGGCTAAATTTAAATTGTAATTGGCCGACTTCCACAAGCTTGCGGGCATTTTAATGAGTCATAATAACTTCATTTAAAACCAGCTGAGCAGAAAATAGATTGGAGAGGAGCCTGTGGCCAGTATGGATTTGTGTTTTTTTTTTTTTTTTCATCGTCGAGGCCGGACCCGCTCTGCCAGGCCTGATGGGCCGCTGAGCAGACAGACATCCTTTGTGGATTTATCATATCACTGTCCACTTTGCATTCAGATCATATTCGGACAGTTCCCACCAGCTTCATGCTCCATAGCGAGTGCAGAGCAGCCGGACAGTGGATTCATTCATCAGGCGAATACATCAAAACTCATGTCAGTGCTTTAATACACTTCCTAAATAGCTTTTTTCTGCTGTTTTAAAAGGATAGTTCACCCAGGAGTGGCTTTCTGCACTTTTTCAGAATTCATAACTTGAAGAGTGTTTTAAAGAGTTTGTTCACTCCAAAGCAAAAAAAAATTTGTTTTGTTTTTGACTAAACACATAATAAACCCGTAAGTGTAAATCCTCTGAACTCTAATGATATTTTTAATACCATCTGAGAGATTTTCGTTGCTCTATTAAAATTCTGCTCCCCCCAAATCTCTATTAAAAGGATTACATTTGTATATGAAAAATATAAATAATCTACAGTTACTTCATGTGTATGAAGCACAGATTTTGTTTTTTATTTTATTCACATATAACTTATAATAATAGAAGTGGTTAATAGAAGTGGTTTGTTTTGTGTCACAGGTATGTTTTGTTTGTTTGCTTGCTTGCTTGCTTGTTTGATTGTTTTTGTTGTTGTTGTTTTTTTACACTGGGACTACCAGAAATCTATGACTACATGAATTACTAAAATGGTCATTCTGACCGTTCTCATATAAGATGTTATATTGTTACTTCATTTTTACATTCAAAGATGTACTGATATATTAAAATTAAGCTTTAAATGTATGTCATTACATTTAATTTAGGGTCATCACCCTAAAAATATTATCTTTTTGGTAATACAGCCTATAAATGTATAGTAAGGCTACAGGACCACCTGCGAATGTCCGCACCTCACTTTCATTTTCACTTTCACAATCAGGGGGGGGGGAAGACTTTTTTTTATGCCACTAAATATACATGCGGACAGTTTGACTGATATGGTAGTTCTACGTAGAATTACTCATAGCTCTTTTGTGTTTTTGTAATTTTAATAAAATAACTGTTGGAAAGAAATATACACACATTTTTGGAAAAGTCAGGGTATTATAGATATATATGTTTTATTTCAACAAAGTTATTATATTGCAAATATTAAGAACAGTCAAAATGACCTCAGTAGTTCTAGTGTTAAATTGGCTGATCTGTGTTTCTATGTAAATAAAAACTTTGTTCATCTTATAAAGCAATTGTCTCTTCGGCCTTTGATTATACCACTTTAGGCTCAGAACCTTTTTTGAACCATATTCATTCACTCATTTATTCATTTTTCTTCGGGCTTATTCCTTTATTTATCAGGGTTCGCCACAGCAGAATGAACCGCCAACTTATCCAGCATAAGTTTTACACAGCGGGTGCCCTTCAAGCTGCAAACACACTCATAAACACACATACACTATGTCCAATTTAGTTAATTTAATTGACCTATACCGGACTGGGGGAAACCAGCACCTGGGGGAAACCCATCTTGAACACTGGGAGAACATGCAAACTCCACATAGAAATGCCAACTGATCCAGCCGAGACTTGAACCAGCGACCTTCTTGCTGTGAGGCAACAGTGCTAACCACTGAGCCATCATGTTGCCCTTTTTGACCAATATATAAAATAAAAGTAAAGACAAGTCAATCAAGTTATGATTTTTGAGTGAGCTCGCTCTCAAAGCTCTAGGCAATACATTAGGTTATAGTTTTCTAAATTAAATGATGCCACAGATAAATACATCCACACTCAAGTCACTGCTTTAGCAGACTCCCTAAACGTCTTTTTCTACGATTGTATTTATATAGTTGACCCCAAAAATAGTCTCTGGCTTCTATCTGTGATTTTCTGCCGAACTGTCTCTTTAAGAGCTGTAAGAATACATTAGGTTGTATGTCTCTAAATAAGATGTAGGCGCGGATAAAAAGTTATTTACGAAGAGCCGTTAAAGAGCACAATCTCTTAGATGCGAGCACATTAGCGGCACCTCCTCTGTGACGGTGATTATTAGATTAAGATTAAGAGGGTCATCTGCTGCCGGAGTTGAAATAAATGGTGGAATGTGTTGGCACACTCTGCGCCAGTCCAATTGAGTTTGACTGAAGCGAACAGGCACACCTCTACGGCACAGGCTCCGTTCACACCGGCGCATGTTAAGAAGGGCCCTCTAGCGTGAAACACACATTCAAAGGCACGCACACACACCATAGTGTGGAAACCCTTCAGCACCGCCACCCACCGAAGCCTCACCTGGCCTTTATCTCGGCTGAGGCCATGAAGACAGAGTGTGTGCTCTTGTGTGATAAATGCCTGAATTCTGCTTATCCCATTCAAACGCATTCGTTTCCGCCTGCCCTTCTCTCTCTCTCCCTGGGGGGCGTCTTATTCGAGACCCTTACATCTTATATCTTCCGTATATAGACGGGTACAGCATGTTTCCAGGATTTGGTTTTGAATAAATGTGGCAGCAGTGTGGTTTTTATTTTTAAATGCGTCAACGTCTAATGACATCCTCTCCGCCCCCTTAGAACGAACAAAAGAAAGTCTTATAAGCCCAACTGTTTAAGTCACCCAAGAAAATCCTGTTATTCTTTTGTATGTTTGTGGGTCAGTACAATGTGAACTATGCGCTAGATGAAATCTGATTTGCTTTCTGCGTAATAGCAATAAAAGTAGGCGTTTTATATATATTTTTTCATTTTTTATTTATTTATTTTTCACGGTGTTGCGTTAGCTCGGCCGATTGCTTTGGGAAACTTTTAGATCAATTTCTTAGCGCAGATTAAAAAGCTATGAATCCCATTTATGGAAGAGCTCCCTCATGAAATGCTCTTTGAAACTTTCATATTTTGGCTGAAGAGTGAATCAGACGCTAAGCAAAGATCTGCCGACGGCGCTTTCATGTAAAAAAAAAAAAAAAAAAAAGGGAAAAAGATAAAAGCAGTCCCATCTGGAAGTAGCCAGGACACACAAGGGTTGCTTTTATGCTATCCATTCCACTGGGAGGTTCAACATGAAAAGCGGCCGTGGATATTGTGTTATTACTGTTGCAAACACGTCTGTGGATCAGAATACTAATCCCGGGCCGTCCAAACAATTTCAGCGCTCAAGAAAAACACCTCTATCTTTGGCACTTTAAAACCGTCTGTGGCGACACGAGTAATTAATGTTTAATGGGCAACTACTGACAGGGCAAAACCTTCTGAGACACTGTCGGGCTATTGTAGGATGAAAAAAAATGGCATATTATATAACTGATTTGAGAAGTGCTGCCAATTGGAGCTTGTACAAAAATGTACGTTTCGCAGCTTGTAGCTATATATCAATATCTCGTCGTGTCAATGCAGATTGTACAGAATTTCTGTGTGCAGATGTAGAGCGAAAGAGGATGAAGAGGAAGTCGGTGGATCTGGAAAGAGTGTGAGGACGTCGTAAAAGGCTTTAGTGAGGAAGTTAAAGGGGGTGTCGCACAGTCGACGTTTGTGAAGAAAAAGAGTTTATGGAAGTAACTTTTTCCTCTTTTTTTCTGTCATCACCCTCTTTCTCTTCCCCTTTTCTTTGCTGTTTTTTAGGCATGGAAGGTTCCTGGTGTCTTAAAATTATTAAAAATCTTGTGACATAATAGGAAGAGAGAGCAGGGTCAGTTTGTGTCATTTAGCTCACTTCACTAGTGGTTGATGTAAACTTTTTTTAACATGAGTGTTGCTGTAAATGCTCTTCATAACATGAAATGAAATTATTTTACAACATTTAATAAACCTACTGCAAGTTCATTTAAAATGCATCTTATTAAAAATGTATTAAATATATGCATTTATATTAATATAAATGTATAAATACGAAATAAGATCAAATGTTTATATAAATAGTCTTTTATCAAGAGTGTATTAAATTGGCTAAAATTATTAAAGACGTTTTAAAGAGCAGGAGTCTCATTTGTAAACTTGGAATATGCACACGACCGGGTTATGCCATTTCTCACGCAAAAGTTGTGATCTATAAAAAATAAACTTGATGGGAGAAAGTGCGCAACTATAAGTTACCTCCAAGTAAAAATATTCAAAGGGGCTGTAAGTAAGTTTTTGGCTCTTCTAAAGCATAAAAATACCATAATATGGTTTGCAGAAGCACAGAATATGCACTCACACCAAATGGTAAGGTTTATAATCTAATTAATACATAATTAAATAGTTAACATTATTAAATGTACATGCTTAATCTGTGATATGTGTTTAGATCTAAAGTTCAATTTCAAACAGTTTATTTTATTTTCAAGATCTGAGGTAAACTTTCAGTAGTATGAGGTACTGCTTTCAGTAGTATGGCTATAAATGTCATGTAAAATGACCTTCAAACTCACATTATTTACATTTATCACTGAATAAAGCACATAAGGTGTACCTGGAATGATCATTTAGTCAACTGCAAAAAACAGAAACCATTTCTAAAATATAAATTTCAGATGTTGGTTAGTGCAAAAACTCTTTAACATGAAAATATTCTTTATCACGTGTCGTTGCTTATATTTAGAACACGACTTAAATCAGCATTAAGCCTTAATTGTCAGGCGCTCCTGTTGCTGTCGTCAATCTGGAAACCAACGTTTGCGTTTGTTTTGATCCAGGAATGCAACACCTAGTACAACCACTGGGTGTCAAACTTACAAACTGCACCTTTTACTTCAATATTGTCTTAACTGAACAACTTTAAATCATCACATAAGCCGTAATCATTAGTTAACACAATTAAATTTATTCTGGTTTGTTCACTTTTAGGAAGGTTTCTATGCCAATTTTAAAACTCAAACCCCTGGTGAGCATATTGGTCTACATAAAGATTTTTAACCCTTTAATGATTGTGCATTCATGTGGGTTTTCAACGGGTGCTTTGGTTTTCCCCACAGTCCAAAGGGGTATAAAGGCTGATTTTATACTTTTGCGTCAAGCGCATGGGTATGGCCCGTCGCAGCCTTTACGCAGTCTCTCAAAAAATTGAACTACATGTCGTAACAACGCGTAGCACAAGCTCTATGATTGGTCAGCTTGGTAGCTGTGCCGAGTGTGGGTGGTGCTAGGAGCCACGAGCCCAATAGAGCGAATCTTTACAAGCGTCAAGTCCCGTGTTGGAGATGTTTTGTGTTAAAGTTGTTGCATGTCTGCCGGTTCCCGCCTCAGAATGAGCGAGTTTTAGCTACTTGTACAATAAGGTAGCGTTCAGAAAAAACAAAACTCCTGCGAAGAAACATGGCACAGGAACACAACGTACCGCCAGCTAGTGTTTCGGAAGTATTATTGCAGAGCAACATAAAAAAGTGCATAAAATTAAAGTGCATTTATACTTCTGCATGCTGATTACGTGCAAGGCATGTGGTGTGGGTTAGGCGATCGCTTGACGCAAAAGTATAAACCAGCCTTAAGTGAATTGGATGAACTAAATTGGCCTTAGTGTATGAGTGAGTGTGTGAAATGAGTGTATGGGTGTTTCCCAGTACTGGGTTGCAGCCGGAAGGGCGTCCGCTGCATAAAACATGCTGGAATAGTTGGCGGTTCATTCTGCTGTGGTGACCTCTGACAAATTAGTGAC
This sequence comes from Danio rerio, assembly GCF_052040795.2. NCBI lineage: Eukaryota > Metazoa > Chordata > Actinopteri > Cypriniformes > Danionidae > Danio > Danio rerio. The sequence goes on along the minus strand of NC_141041.1, from coordinate 24,580,598 downwards.
TAATCAAGAAAAAATCATAAATTAATGGATGTTTGTGCATAGGATATCATTAAACCAAAATAAATTGTGTGTGAAACAAAATGAAACCAAAGAAATTCATTAAAAAAATATTCATGTAAAAGTTACGTTTTTCAGCTGCAGTCAGTGTGGAATGAATGCTGAATTTGAATTAATGAACGTTGATCAGTTTTATTAAGTAAAAAGAGGGTTGTGGTTTTTTTTGCCTGTTCTCTGAAAATAATTTAAATTGATGTGTGACATAATGGAAAGAGAGATCGGGGTCAGCGAGTGTCATTTGGCACACAGCAATAGTGATCGTCTGTTCGTGAAGCGAAATAAGCAATTGGATTATTTTCCAGTTTGGAATCTGAAGCTGATTAACTTTTATTAGCGGAAGAATTATTTCAGATCAGGTGATAAACAAATGTAAATGACTGCACCTGAGAGCTGTTAAACTCTGTGTGTTTGCATTTCCTGGTGTTTTCTGTTGAATTTTTTTTCTTTTTTTATGATCTGTACACTGCATTCAGTCATTCCTGTTGATCATCATTAGTGTCTGTTTTTCAGGCTGTTTTTGATTTTAGGAAAACCAGACTTTTTTTTGGAAGACTTAACACCCCTCTATCACATGCCTGTGTTAAGTGTGGAGCGGTTTAATAATGACCTGTACTGTGTGTCTGTCCCATACGTCGTGCTGTGTAGCCCGTCACCCGTCCCCCACTCTCCTGGTCTGGGCCTTAATAAACTAGAGAGTGCTTTTGACAATGTGTGACTTGAAAGCAGGAAATAATGGGCACTAAATGTTAAATCTTTACAGGTTATTGACCTGTGGAGCATACATGGGCTCTGTTAACTATGTGCAGCCTGTCTAGCACTTCTGTACTGTTCTTTTGACTGTTTTAGCAGCATTTGTCAGTTAGTGGTTAACATTTATCACATCGCTGTCGAGGCTCAAGATTGCTTTAAGTACTCAGAAGCGTGATTTAAAATGTGTAGGCCTGGGAATTTTTTTTTCACCTCTTCAAGTGGTTTTCATATCCACTTTCATATCTGACTTGAAACCCATTTAGCTACTTATTGGCTATCAAGTGACTTTGGTTCTTTTTATTGTGCTCTGTTTTAATTTTTTTTGAGCGTGAGGTGTACGTTTTGTTTTGTGATAATTTTTTTTTGTTTTGTTTTTGTTTTGTGTTTAATTCTTGTTGTGATTTGTGTGATGTTTGTTTGTTTGTTTGTTTGTTTTGTTTATATTGTGGTTTTTGTGTTTTATTGGTCTCAATTTTGTTTTTGTTGTGTCTGTTTAGTTGTTGTTGTTTTTTGTTGTGATTTTGTTTTGTTGTAATTTTTTTGTTTTATGTTTGTTTGATTTGTTTATATTGTGTTTTTTGTGTTTATATTGGTCAATTTTTGTTTGTTTTTTTGTTTGTTTTTATTTTGTTATTTATTTATTTTTTTGTTTTTGTGTCAGTTTTTTTTTTGTCTGTTTGGTTTTTGTTTTGTTGCGATTTGTTTTATATTTATATTGTGGTTTTTGTGGTCTTATTTCTCTCAGTTTTGTTTTTGTTTGTTTTTATTTTGGTATTTATATTTTTTAATCTCAGTTTAGTTGTTTGTTGTTTTTGTCTTCGTTTGGTGTTTTTTTTTTTTTTTTGTCCATTAGCTTAACTAGGCCCATAGTATAAACTATTGTTTTGCTTTGTTTTTTGTTTGTTTGTTTTTGATTTTATTCTGCTTTTGCTTTGGCCAATCAGTTCAACTGGTCCAACAATATAAAATATGTAGTTTGTTTTGTATTTTTGTTAGTTTTGTTTTCTTTGAACTTACATCTCATCTGGACCACTTGAAATCTATATCAGGCTACTAGCTTTCTACAAAACCACTTTTAAATTGATGTCTACCCATCCAATTATATTTCAAGACCTGGATTCACCCTCCCTGCTCATGAAAGGCAAATAAGGAAAGAGCAGAACCGGCCTCCCACTGCTCTGCGCCAGCAGTAAAGGCATTTACAGCACTGTAAAGACAGCTCAATTGTCGAATCCAGTGGTTGGTTGAAGTTTCGGTGGTCGTTTGGGGAAAGGGTTCACGGCATGGTCAGACTCTCAGGTTCTCCAGTGATAAATAAAAAAGAGCTCAAGGTATCGCTCTGTTTTCAGCCGACCTCACAGGTATTGATCAGGAAGCAGAGCAAAGGCAGATCATTTCTTGCCCTTTCTTTCTCTCTGTACGTACAAACTTCTCGAGGAGCACTTATTCTCCTGCATTTATGACTAAGAATTGACAGCATTGACCAGAATGTTTGTTGCATGAACAATTTGCCAAGTAATGCGGTTTTTAAAATCTAACACTTCTGTAACAAGATGCTTAAAACGCAAAGCAAAGTTGCCAGCATAATTCTGCATATCCAGTACTCGGGCATTAATTATTAATCTAATATGATGCATCCATGGTCTTACGTTTTGGTTATTCGTCAGATATATCTTTAAAAGGAGTTTGCCACATTAGTTAACATGAACGATGAATGTTAGGAACAATAAAATTCATTAGATAGACAAATAGATCTACACATGTAAGATACACATATAAGAAAAACAAATGCTGTGGAAGTCCATGGTTGCAGCATTCCTCAAAACATCTTCTTTTGTGTTTAACAAAACAAAGACACTCATAATGGTTAAAACAAGTAAAGGGGGAGTAAATGGAGACCTAATTTTTGGGTGAATTGAGTAATTCTTGAATATTAGACCTTATCCTAAAGTGTTGCCAAAGTATTTCAAAACCAAGATCGACTCCATATTGTACATACTTTTCTAGTACAGGTGGATGGTGACCAGCATCACCTGGCATGAGAGTGTGTGTGTGTGTGTGTGTGTGCTCGTGCTGGCATCAATACAGTGGCCAGCAATTCTAAAATTCCCATTTCAAGTTTAGTGATAGCTTAAACATAGGCAAACCAATCTAGAGATGCCAGTGAGAGGCTCCACTCATTTCCTGCCACTTCACACCAGGCTAAACCTACAGGTTCCTTCCCAGCCCAGCTCCTGTTTCCTCCACTTCTGAAAGCCCTTTGTCCTCTCTCCATACTCTCGGGAAGGCTGCCCAGAGTCATAATTTAAGGAGACAAAAAAAAAAAAAAAAAAACGAGGCGAGAAAGGAAGAGGAAAACACATGGAACCTTTCACCTTTTGTTGCAGTGGACGGGTCAAACCGCCACACACCAGGGTCATACGCAAACATTTTCCTGTCGCTCATATTTGCTTTGTTCTGCGTTTGGTTTGGAGAAGCATCCGTCTGTATGCTACTGATAGGTTGTTGTGTATGTGCATCTTTGTGAACTGAAATGCCCTGAGTATATCTGCAACTAGACAGCTGAAACGATGGAGTCTACAGTGAAAGAGGGAAAAATAAATGCAGAACAGAGTGTGACCTGCTGGCCAGATAAATTGGTCTGCAGGCAAAATGGATTAAGAGCTTTAAAGCGGGCTAAAAAACAAGTGAATGAATGTGCAACACTGTGCTCATTTCGAGCAGATAAATTTAGAAGCGTCTTTGATGTGAAAGTGTGTTTAGCAAGTCAATATTTGTCTGCTTTGGTCTGTCCCGAGACGTCCTCTGTCTGCGCACCAGACCGTGAAACTATCAGAAGAAGCCTAGATATCCTCAGTGTTTATCTCCTTTGCTATTCTTTCTGTTCTCTGTGAAGGCTATATAAATATTAACCAGCTGACTTCTTTCATTTTCTGATAGTAGAGCGTAATCTACTGTATAGTGTCTGGAAATTCAATCTGTGCTGCTCTATTTCTCTAGCTGCATGTCTGCTTGTACGATTACAAACTGAAATCTACAATCTAGGCCTGTTGCTGGAAATCTCTCTTCATCAGATATCGTCTCGTAAGGTGGCCTTGGTTAATCACGTTTTCAAGAGTGCACTCTCTTTTGCCGCGATGGCTTATTTGCAAACAAATGACTCTTATGAATGGTTCTTTTTAATGATTCAATTTAAACGATTCATTAAGCAGACTCCCAATGGCATTAGTGGTTTGAATCGGGCTCATTTACTCTGTGAATCATTTTTTAAGCCTTTGTGTTTACCACTGACTCCCTCACTGAACTGTGAATCATTTTTCAATTAGGTCTGATTGAAAATTTACAGCCAACTGTTACCTTGAGTCATTGGAATGATTTGGAGAGATGTTTTTATTTATTGTTTTAGTCATTCTCATTGGCATGGATGGATGGATGGATGGATGGATGGATGGATGGATGGATGGATGGATGGATGGATGGATGGATGGATGGATGGATGGATGGATGGATGAATGGATGGATGGATTGATAAATAGTCGGATGGATGGATGGATGGATGGATTGATGAATGGATGGCATGATAAATAGTCCGAATGATAAATGGATGGATAGATGGAATGATGGATGGATGGATGGAATGATAAATAGATGGAATGATAAATGGATGGATGGATTGATAGAGTGATGGATGGATGGAATAAATGGATGGATGGAATGATAGATGGATGGATTGATGGATAAATTGATGGAGCGATGGATGGATGGATGTTTAGAGTGATGAATGGAGTGATAAATGAATTGATGTAATGACGGATGGATGGAATAATAGATGGATTGATAGATAATAGATGGAAGGAGTGATGGATGGATGAATGGAGTGATAGATGGATGGATGGGTGGATGGATGGATAGATGGATGGAGTGATAAATTGATGGATGGATGGATGGATGGATGGATGGATGGATGGATGGATGAATGGAGTGATAGATAGAAGGATAAATGGTTGGATGGATTTAATGATAAATTGACGTAATGATGGAGGAATGGATGGATGGATCGAGTGATAAATAGATGGCATAATAAATGGATGGTTGGATTGATGGAGTGATAGATGGATTGAATGATAGATGGATGGATGGATGGATGGATGGATGGATGGATGGATGGATGGATGGATGGATAGATGGATGGAATGATAAATGAATAGATGGATTGGAGTAAAGGATAGATTGAATGATGGATGGATTGATGTATGGATGGATAGTGGGATGGATGGATGGATGGAATGAAAAGTGGATGGATGGATGAATGGATGGATGGATGGATGGATGGAATGATGGAATGATGGATAGATGGAAAGATAAATAGATTGAATGATAAATGGATGGAGGATGGTTGGAGTGATAGATGGATTGAAGGATGGATGGATGGATGGATGGATGGATGGATGGATGGAAAGGTGGATGGATGGATAAATGGAGTGATAAATGAATGGATGGATCGATGGATGAAATGATGAATGGATGGATGAACGGATGGATGGAGTGATAAATAGATTGTTGGATGGAAAGATTGATGGAATGATGGATGGATGGATGGATGGATGGAATGATAAATGGATGGATGGATGGAATGATAGATGGATGAATGGAATAATTGATGGATGGAAAGAAAGAAAGAAAGAAAGAAAGAAAGAAAGAAAGAAAGAAAGAAAGAAAGGTAGATTTGTTACCCGATTTGTCGACAAAAGAGTTGCAGATTCATTCCTTGGCAATTGGTGCGTCCTACACTGAATCTTTTTCTCTTCGCACACAAAGACGTCTGTTTCTTTCTCATTTTGATGCTTGTGGGACGTCTGTTTCTTTCTCATTTTGATGCTTGTGGGTTAAATTTTGGCGCTGAAGTGACCAAGATGTAACCAAAGAATACTGTAGTTTTTCAAAATGAAATATTTTTCAAAATAAAAGATTGTTTAGACTCAGATAATAAATAAAATGATAATAATTATTATTATTATTTTTTTTTTGTGAGGCCCTCACAAAAAGGTCTGGTAGTCGGGCACCATTGAACTACAGTATTATTATAAAATGTTTACACACTCCAGTGTACACACCAATACTTCAGTGACCTGCAACACTAATGTACAAAGGCTGTAATATTTGGATCATACATGCACTAACAGCAGAACTTCTGACTACCATCAGTACCAAGCGGTTCTGCAATTTGGCAGCTAAGGTGAGTTGGCTCCGAAATGCTTCATTTGAGGAACCACTATCTCCCTAGTCATTGTCTGAGTCTGGAGGCCTGCATCAGACTGACAGCGCTGCACAAATATACTCATCCGCGCGTCCACAACTGGCGTGCTTGCGTGAACGTGTGCATTTTTATGAGCGGGATCTGGCAGTCACCCAGCATTTTTGTCTTGGTTGATACAGAAATTGTTCTGCCTGCGGTACACATCTAGTCGAATGAGGGAACACACAGTTCCTGGCTGTCCTTTCCAATTGGCAGTCTCCGTACTGTTCTGTGACTGATAAGAGGATAGTGTAAATAAAACTGTACAGCACAGCTCGTTACCGCTAAAGGAAACGGGAGAGCATGCTGTCTTTACTCATTGTTCTGACGGCACTGTTTTTCCTTTTTATATGGATTTTTTTTTTGCCTTTTTTTTTTTTGGTACTGAGTGTGCTGTCTTATATAACGCATTTGTGTAGGCTCACCGAACAGCAAGGGTATGTTTTTGTTTGCGCTGTATTTGTCTACTCATGTTCCCGCTTCCGAGCGACAAGGGGAGGGAGGCGTCTGATCAGAGCGTGTGATGAGAATCCACCTTTATAGCATTAGACAATGTGCTTGTTCACAGGTCTTTCCATTACAGCTGTGCTCTAGTATCACTCTCTTCAGGGACTCATCAACAAAGGCAGTGCGGCTCCACTGCTGGGTAATCTGACGCTGGATGTTTGCTGCAGCTCCCATAAAGGCTCCGCTTGCACTCGCATCATTTTATTCATGCTTGTGCGGCCGAGGCAAACATGACCGACTGAGGCGGCTGAAACTGTAAATCCCAGGGTTTCGCTTGTGTTCATAGGAGGGAAGTGAAAAAGGAACGGGCACGTGGCACCTCTCCTCTACTTATTGGGAGCCACAGTTGTGTAAGGGCCCATTATGTCAGGTTCACCATTGCTGTGGCAACTCCAAGAGAAGGAGTGAGGAAGTGGGAGTTTCTAGAGAGCGATTCTTTTATAGCCAGTTTTTTTTTTCTTCAATGTTGTTGTTTCTTTTTTGCTGGAGAGGCAGTTATTTCTAGCACTGGTCTTCCTTTCCCTTTTTATTTAGGTGGGAAGGGGTTTAAAAGTGGGTTATGAGCACTGCCAAATCTGAGGGAGGTGTTTTTCTTTCACACTGTTTTTTTTTTTTCTTCTTTTTGCCGTGCTTAACAGGAAAGTTGCTATTGATCAAAGGGAGAGGCTAGAATTTATCACTTTAATTCCATGACTTTTGCCGGCTCTGGAAGCTCACTCCTGCTGGGTGGCTGGATGTGTCACCCCCTGTGAGATAATGACCTGCTTCAATAAGCTGCCGTTTATGTTGTGGGGTGGGTTTTAAGGTCTGCCTTCTCCCTCTCTGCCACTTAAGGTGGTGATCAATGTCCCGCTGGTCCTCCATCTCAAGCTACTTAAGTTCCAGGAACTTCCTGCTCCACGGCCAGATGTGATACCTGCTCAACACTAGCACTGGCCAATATCTGTCTCTCTGTCTTATATCAATCTATCTATCTATCTATCTATCTATCTATCTATCTATCTATCTATCTATCTATCTATCTATCTATCTATCTATCTATCTATCTGTCTGTCTGTCTGTCTGTCTGTCTGTCTGTCTGTCTGTCTGTCTGTCTGTCTGTCTGTCTGTCTGTCTGTCTGTCTGTCTGTCTGTCTGTCTGTCTGTCTGTCTGTCTGTCTGTCTGTCTGTCTGTCTGTCTGTCTGTCTGTCTGTCCATCTGTCCGTCCGTCCGTCCATTGTTCTATCATTCTGTCTGTCTGTCTGTCATTATTTCTGTCTATCTAAAGTTCTATCATTTTATTTATTGTTTTATATCGTTCTGTCTATTTTTATTTGTTTTTAATGTCATTGTCTAATGTTCTCTCATTCTTTCTAACCATCTGTTTTATATATCTATCATTGCACTATTCTGTTTATAATTCAGTCATGTTGTCCATCTCTTGGCAATCTATAGTTTTTTTTATTATTATTATTTAAACCATATAATTTTATCTATTTTATGAATCTACTATTTTATTCATCCACTATCTGTTATTTGTCTTTCAATTAAATGTTTTACTTCCATAATTTAAATTTGCAGTTAAGTTCTTATCTAATTTTAAGCAAGGTTGTCCATCTTGGTCTTGACTGAAATGTGGAACCACCCAAGCAGGATTGCTTGACTCTGCTATAGAGAGACACAGTTTAAACTTTTTGGAGAGTTTGGGAGTTAAAGTGATTCATTTTTGTTGCTCTCATCTATTGACTATGAATACACCAAAAGTTAGCAGTTTATCTGTGCTAATTTCTGATTATCTGCAACATTCAGTGGTATAATGTGACCACTGGTAATGGTGATGTTTGATTTCTTGATCTGTTTAGAGGAACTTGTTTGTGCCAAATGTAAAAGTTTTTGCTGAGTGGCATCATCTGCAAAAAAAAAAAAAGAAACGACTGTTTCCCACTGCCTGAGAGTACAGTATGTTTTGTAACTTAACACTGGTTGTGAAATGGACTTTAGCATGTTTTTTTTTTTTTATCTGAGCTCAGACTTCCTGTTGAACTTATGAAGGTGGTAAGATTTAGACACAACACAGTAAAGTGACAGATTTGTTATACATTAAAAAAAAGACAGTGTAAATGCAGTAATGTTTACGGTTTCTTAATTCTAATTTCTGGATCAGATGGTGAATTGGCATCCTGTGGTCTTGCAGTTCCTCTTAATGGCCTATTGCAACATCTGAACATTCAGATGTCAAATGCATGGCTGGCTTTTATTTTCTTTTTAGGCTTTTGTTTGACAGCGTTTGTGTGATTTTTAGTTCAAGTGTGCCTTGAATGCTAAATCCCTGTTATGATGCATGGCTTACACTGAACGGTGCACAGAAGATCAGCGTTTGGCATACATATCCTCGGAAACACATTGTAAACACTGTTTTTGCCAGCAAGTTTCATTTGAAGTGAATCCAGCAGACTTCTAACTAACAAGCCCCAAATCGTTTTAACTATTTCTGGGATTGGGAAAAGAGATATGACACCATGCACAACCTGAAGACCCACAGAAGGATGTAGATTGAATAATTTTAGCTTTGTTTTTTTTTCTGTTTGTGTCTTGTAGCTGGTGAGAAAGCCATCGTCTGTGACCAGTGTGGAGCTCAGTTCCAGAAAGAAGATGCTCTGGAGGCCCACCGGCAGATCCACACAGGTGTGAAACAAACACTGATGCACACATCAAACACACTCAAATGTCCTATATTCAGTTGTGCATTTAGATTTGTCTTTTCATGTGCTGGTCCAGATTCTAAATGAAAGTGATTCATATTTTGTTTGCATTTTATATGTGTTCAGAGGTTGGTCTGTTTTGATTATAGTGTATTTTGAAAAGGGAATATTAATATATCTAGTTTGAATATCGTCAATCTGTTGTTTTTTAATCAATTTACAAATGGGAAATGTTGAATATATTGCTTGTGATTATATATTTAGCATGTTGGCAAATGAGAGCTTGACTAATTATGTATTGTTTTGTGTGAGACTATATAACAATTAATCAGGTTCATATTTTGCTACAAGATAAATATAAGAATATTTTTGGTCCCACTTTATATAAGGTTGCCTTATCTATTATGTATTTACACTAAACTTAATCATTTGTTACAATGTACTTATTGTGTAAACACAGGTTATTACATTGTACTTATCATTGATTAAATTCCTGCATGCAATTGCATCTGTAATTACATTTGTATTTACACTGCTGTCTTGAGTGACCTTAGCTCACTCTTAAACTTACCCATACCTCCAAACCTGTTCCTAAGCCTACCCATATCTCACCTTGAGATTACAAGAAGCGTTTTTTAATGCATTATAAACAGAGTAAGTACATTGTATCTATATTTTGATGCAAATACATAGTAGTTAAGGCCACCTAATATAAAGTGGGACCATATTTTTAAATAAATATATAATAAATTACATAAATACATGAATGGAAAATCAAAAATCGCGTGTGTGCGTGCGTGTGTGTGTGCGTGTGCGTGTGCGTGTGCGCACGCACTCAGAGATGTGTGTCTGTGGTCCTTTACTGACTTGACGGGTGCAGAGAAGTGCCAAACAGCTGAGTGTGTCTGTCTTGTCACAAAATGCAGCTAAATGTCCTTCACAATGGTAATAGTTTAATAACGTCATTTAAATGTCTGTACTGCATTTCAATAATGCGACTGATTAGCGTCTAGTGCCATTCCATCGTATGTTATGTGCCGTGGTTAATGTGTGTGGCTGCAGTTATAGCAGCCTTTGCTTTTGCACGCGGCAACCCTTGAACTCTGATGAAGAAAAAATTGGCTGTGTCACACTCACCCACCCCAAACCAGTGACGCACAACTCCGAGGCCAGCCTTTCAGGTGTGTGCAAAGCAATCTCCAGTGCTAAATTCACCCTCACGCTCCATCATAACATCACAACTCACTAGAAAACGTTTCACCACAACGAGAAATCTCACGTGTGTGATCTCGTATCCCGAGATTTCATCACATCCCTAATAAATACAATATTTTATACATATAATACATACAAAAAATGCTAATTTTGGTTTTATAGTTTTAGTTATATATTATAACCCGGCATTTAGGAACTGTTTTATCTGTAGCTTAGTGTTTAGTGCGCGTGCTTTCTAAAATATCTTTTAAATAATTGATTTATATTTACAGAGCAAGTAACGCAATACACAGTCTAAATCAAATTGTATCTCGTTTGGGTTCTAGGAAGTAAGGTTAGCTTGTATCTGTTTACTGGTGAAGCATAGTAAACAATCAGCTGCTTCGGTTATTTATAAACGCATAAAGCTTCGGTGACAATCATGTGTTTGAGGAGTTTAGTCCAGTCACTTCTCTAGGACACATGATGACACATGAACATTTACTGGAAGAAGTGAAAGGCAAACCACCCCAGCAGGTATGGGGTAAAGCTGGCAAGCATCCCCGACAATTACGCACATGCATGCCTGCTTGACATTCTATGCAGACCCATTTTTGGCTTTGGGAAACAGGGCAGCCATGGTCAGGCATGGTTGGATCTGTTTGTTTATTAGGTGCCCTCAAAACAATGTTGTGGTCGGCCAGGAAAACCTCCAGTTTCTCCCTCTGTTTACATCCTTATGTACTCAAACACAGAAATTAGAATTATAGCATACATATAAATTGTTACTCTAGAGAAACTAAGATTTTTTTTTTCCTAGTGGTCTCAACAAATATATTTTCTCTCATAGCTTTATATACACTACTGTTCTAAAGTTTGGGGCAAGGGTACTCAAGTTCTCAAAAACATTAAGCAACACTACAATTTTCAACATAAACTGAAATGCAATGCAATAAAAAGCAGCAAATGTGCATATTGTACTGATTTCTGAAAGATTTATTGACGGAAAATTTATCATCACAGGAATAAATCATATTTTAGACACATTAATTGTTATTAGTTAGGTATTATGAATAGTCATATTTCTCAGGTAGTCTTTTTACTATATTTTTTATTAAAAAAAAAATGCAGTCTTGAGTAAAAGCACCAGAAATTTGTGGAAATTAGGTCAAGCTTGGTTTGATCTCTTTGTATATTAGGTGCCTTCAAAACAATGTAAGAACTCCTCTCAGGTTTCCGTTTACATTCTTGATGGCAACCCGAGTGGGGTATGTGCTCGTGTGCCTGACCCTGATATGATGACCTCTGTCCCGATGCATGTGGTCCTCGGTACACTGCCATACTGTGACTCCTCACTTTCCAGACAGCACTCGCTATCTGCCCTTGGGAGAATGTTCTAGCACAAATGTGTCTCGCACTCCACAGCCTAACAGTCTGGCTTGCTTAGATCACTCTGGGTATAGAAAGCGCCGTTAATGCATTGCGGTTGTGACTGTGTGCCCATTTTGTGTTTCGCTGAAGCATTCATCCCACCCATGTGGCCTTGAACCACCTTCAGGAGGTGCTTGAGATTGACATGCTTAAAATGTGCAGTCAATAGTTCAGAGTGTTGAATTAAACCTTTTATAAGTAAGTGGACACACTTGAACGAAGGTTTGTCGAATGGTTGTCAGAATGACATGAGTCAGTGTTCAAAATTCACATCCTTAATCACTGTTGTAAACCGAAATGGCTTTAGGTCTCAGCATCAACTGTGATTTGGATGGATGTGTAGAGAATGTGAAGGCTTCAAACGATCGTGCAGTAGTCAATTGTCAAACTTTTTACTTTAATGTACATTCGGAGATTCTGGAATAAAACACCTAAATTCTAAATTTCTCTGAATTTATTAGGTGTGGATTTAAGTTAAATGCCAGTAGATTTCATTTGTAAAAGTGGAATTTAAAAAAGTACCTAAAAAACATGAAAAATTATACAAAACAATAATAATATTTTACAATAATAACAAACATATCAGCAAGACAATGATCCAAAAGATTTTTATCAACACCAGATTTTTTTATATGGTACTACACTATACCTCTTGGATAATTTAACCAAAAAAATAAAAAATAAACAACAACTGTAATTAAATAATCTAAACAATAAAATCATAAAGTCACGTTGTTGGCACGTTTACTAAATCAATCACTCAGTCAGGATTTTTTGTTGATTTATGGGAAAAATTTACACTTGCCTAAACCCATTCACACCAGGGGCGAAAACTATAATCCTGCTGCTGCAAAAAAAAAAAAAAAAAAATTAAAATAAATAAATATAAATTAATTAATTATAATTAATTAATTAATTTTAGTGTGTGTGTGTGTGTGTGTGTGTGTGTGTGTGTGTGTGTGTGTGTGTGTGTGTGTGTGTGTGTGTGTGTGTGTGTGTGTGTGTGTGTGTGTGTGTGTGTGTGTGTGTGTGTGTGTGTGTGTGTGTGTGTGTGTGTGTATAGTGAAATTTTCACTAGTAGATGTTGATAACTAAAGAAATACATATTTGCATATATGCAAAGAAAACAAACCTATTGTAAATTATTGTATTGTATTGTAAATTAATATCACCTGATTCAGTTCAGCATCTATATTAGCAGAAAGATAAAAATGAAACCAGGGTGGACATTTCAGCAAGACAAGGATCCAAAACACAGCCAAGGTAACTCTCAAATGCTTTCAGAGAAAGAAAATCAAGCTGTAGAATGGCCTAGTCAATCACCTGATTACAATCCAATAGAAAACCTTAAATAAAGATCAGATTTGATAGACAAGACCCACAGAATTATCACAATTTTTACACTGATGAAGTCTGTGAAAAACTCACACCTGAGCAAGGCATGTGATTTCATTCTCCACATGAGAGTTGTCTTTAAGCGGACATTTTCCCTTATTGTAGTTCAAATAGTCTAAATCACAACTGTGTCAGTATTATCACTAATGAAAAATATTGTAGGCATGTCATCTATATATTAAAAAACCTTAACAACTTACCAGAACTCGGAAAACGGCACTGCAAGATTACATGAACAGTTGAACATTTTCAATATTTATTTGATTAGCGTTTTTGCTACTGAAACAATTGCTGCTATTTAAACAACTATTACTTCTTAATGGTAATCTAAAGATGGTCTTTAGTAAACTTAATTGCTATTGAAACGCACTAAATTGAGCAGTATTCACTTTCTTGCAGAATCACAGTGAATATATGATGAATATCCTGTCCTGGCCTTGGAGCTGCTTGGGTGCACTTTGTGTTGTTTGACAGACATGCGTAAAAGGCTTGCCGTGCCCTCGCTGACTGGGCCTCCCGAGAGCCTTGACCAATATGGGGCCCGTTGTAAATAGGGGTTAAACAGGGCTAACGATCAGAAAAAGGCGTACCAGTGGAAAAGCCTGGCTAAATATAGATTTGGAGTCTGGAGTAAAAAAAAATGGGCAGTGAAACTTGTCTTCCTGCCAGGGACCTGAACAGCAGTGAGGCCAGCCTCCCCTGTGGCTACCAGGCTTATATTTTAAATGTGCTATAACGCATGGCTAGTTTGATACGCTGGCTTTTTTTCCCACAATCCCTCAATATGCTCACCCATATGCTTCATTTTCACAGCCTAGATAGACTTGAAGAGGGTTATAGGGAGTTTTTATGTCTGCGGATTCATGTTTTTTTTTTTTTTCCTGAACACTAGCCATGACACGCAAGCGTCCATGTTTTGCTACGCACCGAGGGTGGTTTCTGAAGCTTTCTCAGAGATGGTGTAAAGGCCACAACAGGAAATGTTTACATTTCACCTTGTTATCTCCCACTGTTAGTAAGATCACAGTGACAAGCCAGCTTCCAAAGCCCTGATACGAAGCCAAGTCTGATTTTACTCCTGCTTACGTTATGCTAACAGTGTTATTTAACAAGCCCAAAACCACATCTCTGCCCCCACACCAGCCCTAGTGGATGTGTAACTCGCTAGTTGTGCCCTCTTTATAAATAGTTAACAGCTGTTGGCATGGTGGTGGTGTTTACAGTGGACAAAGTTTTCTTGTCGTTGTAAACATCCAGGTCTCAGTTTTCAAGTTGGCAGCTTGTCTGGCAAAAGGCTGAAGTTCAGGGAGCAGCGGTCATTTCCTGTAACGCTATCAGGAGAATTGCCGATGACCAAACAAAAGCCATTCATGGAAAAATCAGATGCCGCACTGATTGAATATCATGGCAATAACAAAACGGCAACAAAATTAGGAACAATGGAATGAGTCCTGACTGATAGAATATTGAATTTGTTTCATTTTGCCTATTAAAGAGAAAGACAGATTTTTCCACCCACCTGTATGTACTGTAGTGTGTATGTGTTTATTTTTGCTCCTCTCAAAGGCACCAGAGACACTTCATGTACAGTATGAGTAGCATGCTTGTGTATTTGGTTTTATATATTTAAATTAATTATTTATAATTAAGAAGTGTAAAAAATAATAATTTTTTCTTTAATTTTCTCAACCTCGGGCTAGAAAATTATTATTTTTTTCAGTAGAATAGTTTTGGTCATTCATAAAATGCAATTGAATGGCTGCTGATATTTTGAGAGTAAAAGAAAAAAAAGACTAATAATCTTTGCTCAGGACAATATAATGTGAAACAATTTTGCATGTTGTATTGACATTTGCATGTAGTGTTGTTTATACAAATTGTATTTTGTATCACACATCACTTCAGGAGGCTTGAATTAATTTAGCTAAACTGCGACATGGTCATCGTCCGGAAGTATTACAAACGATCCATAAGTTTTTCCCTCTCTCTTTTTGTTTAAAACTGTTTGTAAAGCGCTGTCAACAAATATTTTTCCTCCACATCCCATAACGCACAGTGCATAGGACTATGGCAGCTGGATTAGTCGATAAAGGCGCAGTACTTTTTGCAGTTAGGTCTGTACTAGTTTGGATTATGTTCTCACCACAAACGAACCACTCCAGGGTTAGTTTAAAAGCGTACGCTTTTTTTGTTCCATTTTTGGTGCACTCGAGTGCGATTGCTACATTCACACCTGCCCAAACAACTGCACCAAGAGGGAAGACGAACTCTACTGCGATTCAGCCGAACTAAATAGGGCAGGTGGGAAAACTCCCTTAAATGTTTCATGGTCACCCATAAATATATACACTAGATATCGCATACAGGCCCTGGGAATTTTTTTTTACTTTTTTGTTTGTTACGAACTTTTGTTCTGATCAAGTATTGATAATGCAGTCTCTTACTGCCCTGACAATAAAGTAAAGGAGCAGTAAGTTGCACAAACTTCTAGGCTTATGGTAGTTTTGTTGAATAAAATCAGCAAACAATGTAAACTAAATATGTCAACAAGATGCTGCAGTGATGCGTAGCGGTGAACAAGTCATTCATAATGGGGATTCATTCACAAAAGAAGCGCTCCCTCCTTTCGAATTATAAGTGAAAGCAGGAGAGGGGGTGTATTTCAGGTCACGGATCAGATCAAATGTAACAGGGAGGGAGTATAATACATTTCCATGCACACAAAACACACTCTTTGTCGGCAATGCCGGTGCAGTCACTTATGGATGTAGAAAAGTGATTTAAAATGATAATTTTTGTCATTTGAAAAATATTTGCATACTGACCACTGGGAAAACTCTTGATCATAGATATATGTATATATGTCTCTGGCTCTGGATAGTTAGTCCTCCACTGCACCTTGTTCCCATATTCATTTTAAAGAAGCGCTACCCTGTATTAAAATGGCGGCTCTATTGACACATTCTTTCCAATAGACGACAATAGCGTAGGCGACATATAATGTAAATATCTATGATAGTCACCAAATCAAAATGTAAGAATAATTTTTAAAGGCTTGTGTGATAATTTCCATCAAAGCTCTCATTTTAAAGCAAATTAAATGATAAAATTTTTAATTGCAATTGTAATAATATTGCTGATTTTCATGTATTTTTGCCTTGATGAACATAAGTGCTTTCCAATACCAATAATTAAGAATTTTGGAGTCAAGCAGTTGTTCAGTTTGAACAATTGCACATCTAAAATAGAGTTAAAATCCCAGCTAAAAGAACTTTTGTTAACTTGTTTGAGTTTTAAATGGTCCGCACGATTCCTGCCTCATTCCAGACTAACACCGCCACTTCAATGGGTCTCTTTGTAGACACGTCTCACTTCTGTTGATGTCAGAGAAATCAGCTGCTGTGATATGCAGATCGAAAGAAAAGAGGCCTTGTGTACAGCCTGTCGTATTTCAGAGTGATAAATCAGGTTCATTTCGACTAGTTATTCACATGTTGTAATTATTTAGCATTTGATTGCCATTCATGCAGCAACGAACGGCATTAAAAGGCCTGGTAATATACCTAAACTTTACTGTTTGGCTCTTGGAATGACTCTGATCTGTGTTGATGGCATTCCCTGGCGAGGTGTTTGCCGCCTGTGACGTCAGGGGCTTTTAGACAGTTGGAGAGAGGTTGGTTAAGGCGCAGAAATGGTCGCTCGTGTTTGGTGCCAGGACTCTGAGAGAAAAACAACATCATGTGCTGTTGTTGACGCACAGCCCCAGTGCTACTGGAGTCTCAGTTCTGACCTACTTTAAAGGGCAGCCCAATTTGAAGAGACTTCAGCTTCACGATCACTTATCTCAAGGGACCGCAATGAAAAATTCACTCATGAATCCAGCTGAAGAGGCCTTTGTGTGTTTTTGTGCATTTTAAATGAGGAGTATTGACTTTTACAGAGTGTGAAGAGACATGTCTCATTTCAATCTGAAGCACTGATACGATGTCTAGCCGAGAGATGCGCTTTACCCCACACAGTGCTGTATTTGCTGAGACGCTTTGACTGGAAGAGATGAGACGAGGGGGGAAAGTTGTGGTATTTCTGCAGAAGCTGTGAGACTCAGTATCGCGCTTTGACAAAACTATTATGAGGAAACTGACCATAAAGCTCCTGGGTCTCCTCAATCAGATCTTTATCGAGGAATAGGTTAGGCTTTCAGGACTCTTCAGCTTGGCAGTTCGACTGAAAATGATCACTGTCATTATTGGTTTAGCTTTCGCAGATGCTGGTCTAAACGGTGGCCACCTTTAAACTGTCCCGTCAGCTGGCTGCATGTAAATCCAGATATAATAGCAACGGCTCCCCCTTCCCTCTTGATTTCCTCTCGTCCTTTTTAAGTCTTGTGTTACAGGGAAAATATGCAAACCATTTTGGAGAGAGAACAGCGGATTTGCTCGGTGGGAACACGGCGTGACTCCAGTGAACCAGGCCACAGAGGAAGCCAGAAATAGTTTTGACAGAGCGAGAGAAAGGAATAGAGCAACACGGCTGTGTTTTGGCACAGCGAGAAAGAGAAAAGAGTGCTTTTTTGGGTTCCCTCATCCCCCCCCCTCACCACCATCACTTTCTCTCCCAGATCTGAAAATATCCCCGAATAATGTGCCCAAAGGCTTCCACTTTCTCTGTTACTCTGTCAAATGGGGTCGGTGGCACCGGTAAACACAGGTCACGTCATACCCCTCTATTAACTCAATCACATCGCTACTAGTAGAGCGGCTGTTAGGCATTTAGTTAATTGTGACGTAATTAACCTGTCAGTGCGCATTAAAGTTGCACAAGCCAATTCGTATGCATGTGGGCTGGTTTGGGCGTCCTGTTTAATTTCCGCCAAAGCAGTTTTGCTTGCTGTAGTGGCCAGACATGTTAAGCCCATGTAGGCACTTTAAAACAAACACGAAGAGTTATTAGAGTGATGCCAGCATTGTTTGTTTACTTAAAACGTTTGTAAAATATTTGATAATTGTACATAAATATTTGAATAGTTTTACGTTTTAACTTAGAAATGTGTGCACATTTTTTATTTAGTTTTTTATAAAATACTTTATTTCTAATATATGTAGTATGTATAATATTCATATTAATATAGTTTATTTCTTATGTAATGGTAATATTTTAATCTAATCAAATAATTATACACTCTAGCATTCACACACATACACTACAGCCAATTTAGCTTATTCAATTCACCCATATAGCATTTCTTTGGACTGAAGGGTAGCTAGAGCAAATGAGGAAACCCACGCAAACATTGGGAAAGCATGCAAACGCCACACAGAAATGCCAACTGACCTAGCTGGGACTTGAACCAGCGACCTCTTGCTGTCTTGCCACAGTGCCAACCACTGAGCCCATGTGCCACCCCCTGATTTGTACATCCAGTAATAAATTCTAAACATTTTTATAATTGTCTTTTTTTATTTATTTGATGTATCATATGTTAATGTTTTATATGTATTCCTAAAGCATAATATGTTTGAAGCATAATATGTTCAGAGAGTGATCAGTTCAATGTTTAGATGGTTTAATCAATAAAAACAAATAATGCTAAAAATAGTGGCATATGAGTTTCACCATCCTTGCGTTCCTATTAGTGGACTGGTCATTGTGACGTGCGTCGTGAGATTGGTTAATTTTTCAAAAGGAGAAGTCCACCATTTACCAGAAACATATATGTCCCCTACATATATAGCACATATATGTCCCATATATGTCAGAAACATATGTCCATATATATGCCAGAGACATATATGTCCACATACAGTATATGCTAGAAACATGCAGTATATACTACATGTCTAGCACATACAGTATATGCCCTATATATATCAAAAACCTGCATTACCACTTATATACCAGAAACAAATATGACCCATATATGTCAGAAACGTATATGTCCACACATGTCACAAACATGTATGTCCCCTACATGTATAGCACATGTCCCATATATGTCAGAAGCATGACGAAATATGCCAGAAACATATCTGCCCCCTATATGTATAGCACATATGTCCCATATATCTCAGAAACATATGTCTACAAACAGCATATCCCAGAATATATCATACTTATATAGAACATAAGAACATACTTACATTCTCACATAGAACTCGATAGAACATACTTAGTTTTAATAACTCATTTCTAATAACTGATTTCTTTTATCTTTGCTAAACAAATCAGTCAGAATTATTAGCCCCCCTTTGATTTTTTTTTTTTCTTTTTTGAAAGAATTTTCTTTTTTAAGTTATGTTTTACAGAGCTAGGACATTTCCACAGTATGTCTGATAATATTTTTTTTCTTCTGGAGAACGTCTTATTTGTTTTATTTCTGCTAGAATAAAAGCAGTTTTTATTTTTTTAAACCCCATTTTAAGGATAAAATTATTAGCCCCTTTAAGCAGAACAAACGATCATTAAACAATAACTTGCCTAATTATCCTAACCTGCCTAGTTAACCTAATTAACTTAGTTAAGCCTTTAAATGTCACTTTAAGCTGAATAGAAGTGTCTTGAAAAATATCTAGTCAAATATTATTTACCGTCATCATGACAAAGATTAAATAAATCAGTTATTAGAAATGAGTTATTAAAATTATTATGATTAGAAATGTTTTAAAAAAATCTTCTTTTCATTTAACAGAAATTGGGGAAAAATAATAATAATAATAATTCTGACTTCAGCTGTATATGTCCCATAAATTCCAGAAACATATCCACATGAAAATATGAAAACGTCCAAAAACATATATGTCCACTTATATGTCAGAAACATATATATATATATATATATATATATATACATATATATATATATATATATATATACATATATATATATATATACATATATATATATATATATATATATATACATATATATATATATATATATATATACATATATATATATATATATATACATATATATATATATATATATATATATATATATATACATATATATATATATATACATATATATATATATATATACATATATATATATATACATATATATATATATATATATATATATATATATATATATATATATATACATATATATATATATATATATATATACATATATATATATATATATATATATACATATATATATATATATATATATATATATATACATATATATATACATATACATATATATATATATATATATACATATACATATACATATACATATACATATACATATACATATACATATATATATATATATATATATATATATATATATATATATATATATATATATATATATGCCAGAATGTCCACATGTATGTTAGAAATGTATATGTCTTCATATATACCAGAAACATATATGTCCTCTACACAAATAGCACATATATGTCCCAAATATGCCAGAAACATATATGTCCACTTATATGCCAAAACCATATATATCCCAAATAAATAAAAAAGGTCCCACCTTAAACTAATAGCTGCACAATGTTCATAAGAAATGCTCTCAAGGGCATTGTTTTGATCCAAATGTGTTTTTCAGTGCCTTTTTTTGTTTTTGTTTTGTTTTTTGGTTGTTGAGCTTTTAGCTTGTATTGTGGCAGTGTTTGTAGGTAAAGGCTGATGGGGTTGGATCGCTCAGAAACAGCATGGCATCAGAAATGGTGTCCATGTGCCGGTCAGCTGCAGCTGATTAAATGACTATTAGCTGTGCCAGACTCTATCCCCATATCTCATTCTACATCCATTACTGAGCAAGCTGTCCCACTCTCAAGCGGAGGACCCATCTGTCCGAGCCCCGCTGACCGCCTGCACCCAGCCTGGTTACTGTAGGCCTTCATTATCCTCATTGCAGGTTGGCCCATGCACTTGCTATTATTGTAGCAGTCAAGTCACGTCTGAATGATACCAACAAACCTAATTTTACAGTATTTTCAGCAACACCACCAGAATGATAAGAAGCATAAAGCAGATCTTTGTTCCAAAAATGGACTAATTTTATTTCAGCTTAAATCACGTTATTACGATTTCCTTTGCTTTCCATGAACATGATGTCCTCTAGCTGTCTCATACAGTAAAAACATGTGCAGCGCTGGCCTTTCTGTTTTGAGCTGGCAGGGTGAATAACAGGTGACTTTTAAACCGCAAATCATTTGACCCCATGTCAATTTAGCTTTTCAAGCCCCATTCAGAGGGATGTAAGATTTAACCGAAAAGACTGGAAATGATTATCTGAATGTGTTATGTGGGATTTCGCCAGTCCAGCGGAGGCAGCAGCTTAGACCCTGTTTGACGCTTAAATCCTTTCGAGTGGTGTGTGCGTGTATGTGTGTGTCCTTATGCCAGGTCTATTGAACACAAGCTTTTTTTCCCCAATCTCTCCTTCCCCAAAATACAGAGGGCACAAGTGCTTGGACTCTGTATCAGTGACCAAATTAAATCAAGCGCAGACCGGCTTGGCCTCTCTCTTTTTTTTCACAACTAATTTTTTCCCTAGATAGGATCTAAATGAGTTTTCCAGTGGGTGAGATGCTCAGTTGGCTGATAGATACCATGTGCAGACGTGCGGCCAGCACCCAGAAGTAATCATCTGTTGGCAAGAATGTTTAGCCATTAGGCGAAGTATAAATTCCCACAATGAGTTCCACTTTTATCAACTGACTCGATGCGGTGTCGGTGTGAAGGATCCGCTTTGGGCACATAAGCTGGTGGCCTTTTATTTTTTTGCAAAGACCCACCACAGTTGACAGTCTACACCGAAGGTCACCATCCCAGCTTAGTAGTTACAGTGGGGGTAAAGGGGTTTTGTAGCATCTCTGCATGATGGCCGCAGCACGCATTGTTTCTCGATGGAGATTTGACAGCAAATAGTGATGTCTAAATCCGTCTGGCAAGAACCTCGATGAGAGCGAGGCTTTGATGCGATCATTGTGAGGCAAGACAGCCGCACATGTCCAAAGGAAAATAAAAGTTTTGTGGGGAGATTACGGACTCCTGTAGGCCTGGCGATTCACGTGCTGTAAAAGAAGCCAGCAGGAATCTCCCGATCTTGTTCGCCAAACTCGCTCAAGATGGGAAGCCCCTGCCCGCTACAATAAGACTCATCCTGTGTCGAACAAGCATTATCCGCCTCGGTTTTGAATGCTTCGTATCTCTGTGCTAATAACCATAGGCAATTAAATGCCATGGGGGAGGTACAATATAAAAGAGGTGGGAAAAAGGCTCAAGTACAGGAAAATCTTCGGCTATGATAAAAAAAAAACATACTAACACAGACCCTTTGTTGATTGAGTTTCCCACCTTGAAGTATCCCTGTAATGGATTAACCCCTGTCCCACGAGTGGCCTGAATAGATGAGGATTCACTGGAGACGCAACCGAGCTACTTCACAATGGGCCAGTCTTCTTTTGTTCCTTCAGCTTTTCGAGTAAATCCAACCCCCCCAAACCCTGTAATTAGATTTGAGCTGTTTGCAGACATCCCAAAAGTGATCCGTACAAAGCATAAAAAAGTGTACCCTTTAATTTACAGTGCAAATACTTTTCCATTAGCGATGGGGGATTTGGCGGCGTTTGTTCGTCTGAAAAGAGAGAAGGGTTGAAGGGAGGTGGAAGACACTCTTCTGTTACTTAATTGTGAACTCCAAGATTAGTGTGAACACTTCCAACCTTTCACCCCAAACAAAGGAGCGATCAGATCTTGTTGCCTAGTGACACAGTTTTCAGTCTGGCCAAATTAACCAGTGAGCTGGTTCTCGCTACCTGTGCAATTGATGGAGTAGTGAGTGAATGGCTCCATGATGACTTTTACTCCAAGTCTTCATTTCAGGGACAGATCTGCCTTCATATACTCAGTCGGATACTCAGTCATATACTGTTTACTTTTGAATGGCATATAAATGGGTCCTAAAATCAACACTCTCCAAGTGGTGTATACAAGTATATTGTATTAAGAAGTGTATAAATTCTAGGTTTAATTCTAGAGTTGGCTGGTTACCTTTTTATTAGGTCTGGTGTAAGATCTGAAAAGATTGTAAAGTCTGCATTGATATTAAATAGGCAGACCCCTACATTTTTTCACGAATTATTATTATTATTTATTAAATTTAAAATTTATTTATTTATTAATTTATTTATTTTTTGGCCTCAATAAATTTGTGGTGGTAATTCCCAGGCCAGAAAATTTTGCAATATATATATATATATATATATATATATATATATATATATATATATATATATATATATATATATATATATATATATATATATATCTTGCCATATTAGGTAGCCTACTATGTTAGGGGTGCAATCTGACACAATGACACAAATCATAAAAGTAAAGCTTCTTTAATTTGGTCTCTTGTCAAAACAAGATTTAAAACTGATCTAAAACGTAAGCCAGAGGCAGTTGTATAACTTATTTTTTATCCACAATCTTGATTTCTCTCTCAGATTCCCCTCCCTGGGGCATCTGACATCATGTACCTCACTCAGGACATGCGTTAGGCTTCCCCTACCGAAATACACCTAAAACACGGATTGCCGTAAAACTCGTCAATGTCAGGGAAGTCTTTTCTCTCATTAACTGCACCAAAAGAGTTTAACGAAATCATTTATTGATTGTACGCACACCATAACACTAAGCCATACATGTAACGCACAAGCAAATAATGTCCTTCAATTTAGCCTTCATCCTTGAGCCAATCTCCATCATTGCAAGCTCCTTGCTTTTCTGTTTGTTCCGTTGCACCATTTGTTAGATGTTTGCTCTCTATTTTATCTGCAGTCTGAAGCATGTCAAACACGCAACCATGATTGTGAGGGCGCAGGTGAGATGTATTTTTCGAGAGACATTCAAATGCATCATGTGTGCTGTATATGCAATGTCTAAGTCATGCAAAACTATTGAAATAAATATAATTTGATGGATTTGGATTTTTTTTTTAGATTTTTTTTTTTTTTGCGATTACTTTGCATTCAAATTATGAATTTTACAGGATCGCAGAAATTTACAACTTTTTATTGATTTTTGCATTGGATTTAGGGATCGCAAAATTTTGAAAAACTAGAAGGTCTAAATAAGTAATCATTGCACATCACACATTTTTTCACACAATAGCTTATGGTAATATATATTTTTTCATAGTTTAATAGCAGCTTGGTTTGCTGTAAATGATCCACAAACTCAGTCTTTAAGTACTGAGAGTCACATCTAACATTTTATTCCCTTTAAAAACCTCTTGACATTTTCCACCAAAACAAAAGCTTTATAGCCATAAAATATATTTTTATTTATTCAGTAAATTAGTACTAGTAGCAGCAGCAGTAGTAATTATTGCATTTATTAATGTATTTGAATTAATTTTATTTGTTAAATGTTGTTTGATTGGTGTAAAATAATATGAATAAATTACCACTGGTAAACTCCTCTCCATTGTGCCCAACAAACTATGGAAACTCACATACATGATTAATGTTCCACACCTAGGTTTAATAAAGCTTTAGGGTTTAATTGTAATAGTGTTGTTTGCCTCAACACTAACATGTTAGTTCTTCACCTTCAATTTCCCACATTCTTCTATATCCATCCTTCTTTACTGCCTGTTTTCCAAACGGAGCTGAGTTGTGAGCTCAGGTGGGAGCCATTATGCCACGGAGGCTTGCCCTTATCAGTTAATAGCAGGTTTCCAGAGACTAGGATTGTTTTGATAGATGACACCTGGTCACTCGCTCACAAGTCACACAAAGCAGAAGAAATGAAATGCTAGGCTAGATAAGATATCACTGAAAATACTCAACCATTGATTGCTCAGTCATAAAAGGTGGGTGTGCGGTGGTCCAAGTTAATCTTTCCTCCTGTTTTGAGGACATGAGACCCAGAGCGGCATCGGGTTCAGATGCTGTCTTGAGCGCCTCAGTTTGGTGCATGTGTCAAAAATGAATGCAGTTGTGCTTTTTTTTTTAACCTCTGTAGAGGAAAGAATGCTCTTCATTTATGTTTTAGGTGTCCTGCTGATATAATAAGATGTTTGGATGTTTCTGTTTACTTGGGTTTTTTTCACCACTCTCACACATACACAAAGAGAAGAAAAAGGAATGCTGTTAGAGTCTTTCATCCCCCATCGCTCTGTAGGAGTTGGGTGTCTGTTTACAGTCCGGCTCAGAGGGCTGGCTGTGCGGCCCGGTGCTGACCACAGTCCCAGAATGTGATTGATTATGTGGGGTTTATGCCATTGAGCACCTTTCAACGGCTTCAGGGGTCAGGGGGTCATCTCATCTGCAAATCTGCTTCCTTTTGTACAGTCGGACACACAAAACCTTTCTCTTCTCCTTTACCCTGGGAAAATGGGGGAAGGGGATGTCAATTAAACAACTCCCTTGGTTTTTTTTTAAAGAATGGCAAAAATTCACACAGCAGTTTTCTTTGAAGCAAAAGTTTTGCTAAATACATTTAAATAAACACCTTGAGATAAGTGTTCTTGCTTTCTGTGAGCTGGCAAGCAACAGGAAGCTAGATTAGAAAATTATGCTCTAATATGTAAATGATCTAACTGTGCAATTACATTTTTTGATGTATTTTCTTAACTAATTCCTTGTCAGCGGCAGATTTCCCACGGTTTAAGGAGACCTTTTATCAAAATTTTGCAATCAGTCTCTATTATCCCAAATCTAGGTTGCATTGCACTCATCTATAGGAGAAGTGAGAAGAGTTTAAGATTACAGTGCAATTCAGAAAATGTGCCAGTTCTTGGCCTTTAGGCTCAGGTCTTTGTTGGTCATACGCCCTGGATTACACTTTAACCCCAGGGAGGGTTTCTAGGCGAGGTGAAAGGCCAGCGCCCTTGTTTGGAGGGAAAAAAAAAGAAAGTCCTCGCGCTCTCTCTCCTCTGGAATGCAGTTTCCTCTCACCCAATAAGCTCGGTTAGGGATTTCACCACTGATAAACATTCACCTGAGACCTTCAGGAGTTGCACCCTGGGCGCAAGGTCTTGTTTGCGATGTCTCTCTGTCGTAACAAACAGATTGCGGCACACATTCCTCATACAGATGTCGTATCTGGCAGTGGCGCTCATTCTGAGATGTTTAGGTGTATGTGTGTGTGTTTGTGTGTGCCATTATGTCTCCCAGAGAGCACCAGGGACTCAGACGAACCCTTCAGAAGAATGTGCGGCGTACAGGCCAGTCTAGTTTTAGATACAAGAGTCTTATCCTGTGTTTGCTGTAATTTGCAGGGCTCAAGGTCTATGAGATATACGGCCCTGAGAGAGGCCAGAGACTCCCAAAGCACGCGTCTGATTTGTGGCAGGCACTAGGGTACAAACACTAAGGGGGAAAAAATTTCTGCAGTCTAGCTGATGTGTTTGTATTTAATCTACTCTGTGGTCTTGGTTTATATAAAGCGCACTCTTTTCAGTTTAAACCAGTAATCGTGTAATATTATGGCAGGTTTTAACAAATGTAAAGGGTCAGTTCATTTTACAAGCAGGTTTCAGGTGTAGAATAGCACACGCTCTTATGTTATCCATACGCTGAGAGGTCATCTGAGGTCTGTCTGTGTCTTAACTCGAAGCTTGTGTGGCCTGTTCATATGAGGGCAGGGTGAGTGCCCCCTGCTGGATGTCACACTGGTAGTGCACTTGACTCAAGGATCTCTTAACCTTTTTTTTCTCCAATTCCATTCACAGGGTTTTAAGTTTGGTATATTTAATGATGTCTTTATTTATATTCTAAGACCGGCATGAAGTCTGTCTTTCAAGTGCTGCATGTATGTATAAGTGCACTCAGACTACAATGAAAAGTAATCTCTAAAACTTCTTCCATGTCAGTCTCCTACATTCTGTGTATTGGTAAGAAACGCATCCGTTGATATTTTTACCACATGGCTCTAAACAAAGCAAACATAATTGAAACCAAGTCGCCAGCCTTGAAATATGACAGATAAAGGTGCGCACTAGATGTGTTGTGAGAAGCCATCGATTTGATTTGATTTTGTCACTCTCGCTGTTTCTCTATATCTCTCCCTCTCTCTTCCCGCTTGCTGATTCATTCTCAGGTCGACACATGGATGCAGCGCATTGTGAATTCACAGAATGACATTTGTGACCGTGGGCTCTTTGAAAATATCGCCGTTCTTGTACCTGGCGGTCCGTTAATATGATTCTAAAGCATATCCTTCGCATATAGGAAGGTGAATATATATGGTTAGAGTTGTTTATGATTGAAATGGAGAGACTGTATATCTTGTTTAGAAGCAAGTGAAATGCCAGAATTCTTGTTTTTTTTTTTTGTTTTTTTTTGCTGCAGCGGAAGGATGCTGGTTTGCTTGTATGTGGTTGGAATAATAAGATATCACCTTAAGATCTTATTTGACGGCACTCTGCACTTCTGTCCCATGACAAATGCTTTGATGATAATCAGGCGGCAGGACTGGAGGTCAGCCAGGATCTCATTGGGAGTGACCTGCGCTTGGCGAATCTATCTGTCAGAGTAGTTCTTCACATCTGCAAAAGATGTTGTTTGTGTGTGTTTTGCCAATGTGTTTGGGCATGCGGAGCCTTCTTTCTTTTTAAAAGCTCATTACTGGAGAGATAGTGAATTAACAGGTGTTAACACACAGGATAAATGACAGGCTGATGAAAGCATCTCCTCCAGTATCAAATGTAAATTAATTAGATTCCATCGAAATTAAACACGCCACAAAATCATCATGGGGGCCTTTTTGAACATTTGGTGGGCATCAGTTTTACGAACTGATAATGTTTCCTTTTTGCTGTTTGAAGCGCTAAATTCCTGATTCTTTTCCCACGGACCCTTTAAGCATCTCCAGTTGTCTAATGCATCCTTTAATGTGTTTTCACAATGAAAACATCTTTGCGTTCATTGCCTTTTATTCTAACCATCCGTTTTCGCCAAGGATTTTTACCTGAGAGCGTATAGCGCAAGTCTGCCGTGCTCGGCGGCTGCAAAGCCAAATCAATTGGCTTTCTAATGGAATTAAAAAGGGGGTTGAAGTGATCGAGGCAGACCTCTATATTAGTGGCTTCAAAAGCGTTTCCCCCCCAGGCCCCTCTTTTTTTTTTCTTTCTTCCCCAAGCACTGATGCTGCTTGATCGACGCTCTGCTGATCTATAAATAAAGTCTTTTCTTTCTTCACAAAGACTTTGCGGTTTACTGTTTGTCCTCAAGGTCAGGGTCAGGCTGTTCTGAAAAGACATGTTCCAGCGATCATTAGCAAAATAACATGGTCCTAATTGAGACGGGCAGCTTCTGTCAGCTCTTCTAGAAAATTTCTCTTTTTCCTGCACCGATTTCCCTTGCTGTCTCTTTTTGTCCTCATTCTCATTTACAGTGACTTGCTAAAAGAACAACAAATGCATGTTGGGAATAAAGACTTCGGCACCTGATTCTATTAAACTGTCAGTGTGCATGTTTGTGAATGGATAAAAAGTGGTGTGTTACAGTAGTCCTCACTAAAGTGCTCAGCGAGCGCCACATGACCTCGAAGAGCTTGTTTTCCCAAGCCGTCTCGAGTCGTTTAGTCACAACAACGTTTTACATTTCATTCCGTTGTTTTGTTTACGGTGCCGAGAGTTTGAGAAGACACTGTTGCACTATAACGCCACTGGCCTCCAATTTATGGAGCATGTTGATTGCCTTCCATTTTCTCATTTGAGTCTCCCTATGACAGAGAGAGCCTTCACGGTCGCTCGACTAAGCATTCATTCTTAATGCTGAATTTAAAGCACGCATCCCTGTAAAAGAGCCCAACAAAGCGAACTTGTGCGCGCCATCGGGAAGGTGATTTTGCTGGGCAACAGGCTCGTTCATCGCCCCTCATTTCCTCTAAGACCGACACAAAAGCCTACATTAAGCTGGAAAGAGGCATGCCAGTCCTATTATTCTTAATACCTTTATCTATATATGTTATTTGGCCATGCTTCTCCAAATGCATTTAAATATGATTAACACTGGCGCTTCATTTTTTCCCCCTTCTTTTTATTCACAAGCGGATCATGCCCCCCCTCTAATGTTTTTGTAGCCGCACAGCTTTAGAGCTCCATTCTCATTCCTGTCGTCTCAGAAAACAAAACAAACTCCTGTTCCTGTCAGTTGGGTCGGAGATACGGGCAACAGTGAAGGGTGGTGGGGGTGCAGCAGCTCAATGCCTTTTGTCCAGTGGGAAAAACCGTGTCAGCGGCCAGTGAGAAAAGGGGCTCCGGTCATTTGGCCACAGTAAAAGACTAAAAGTGTAAAGATTAGGGACGTAAGGGGTCGAGGTAAAAGCCTATGACTAATGTGGCTGGTCATTCACAGCTCTTGCCACATTGTTTGTCCACTGTCCAGATGGTCACTGGGAATAAATCACAGCCAGAGAAGGAGCTCCGTGGATCGCTAGGCTTGACTTCCTGTCAGATTATCGTGTTGTGAGGAAAGTCACTTGCTGAAGTTTGTATAGTAGATTGCTACAAAAGTTTTGGATGTAGCTATTATTGAGTGTACAGTATTGCACAAAAATGTGCAAAACTTTTATCCAACCCAACCAACTCTAGTTCAGTATGTGATTCTCCCTTAAACTGTCAACAGCTATTTCTCCAGTCATTGTCACTTGATCCTATACATGCTAAAAAATTAATTTTCAACATCCTCAACATTCAACTTTTTGTTGTTGAGTGTTGAAACTTTGGTATATTTAGTGACGAATAAAAGGTTTAAAAGAACAGAATCTATTAGTAATTTAGTCTTTCTTAATGTAAATATCTATAACTTTTACTATGAACTGATCAAATCAATGGGCGTTTGCTGTATTAGAGTAAAAAGCAACCTTTCTGACCTTTTGGTTTTTAAACAATACTGTATATACAGACAATATATGGTTTATATATGTCCAGTGGTGGAAATAGTACTGAAAAATCATACTTGAGTAAAATTATCATTACTTGCCTAAAAATGTAGTGCAACTAAAAGTATCTGTTGTAAATATTACTCAAAGTATGAGTAAAAAGTAGCTCTTTTAAAAGTCAAGAGTAGTGAGTAATGAGTATCACATTGTGTAAAGCTGATGCATTTGCATGTCATTTGTGTATGTGTGTAAACGTAACATTCTGCAGTGCATTTGATTATTGCCCAGCAGGCACACAACATCATAAGAAAATAATATTAGGTTGTGATGTCAGGTGACTAAAATTCAATGTCTAGCCAGCATCCAAGGACAACATTAATTTGATGTCTAATAACAGCATGAAATGACATCGATATTTGGTTGATTTTAGGTTGTGTTGGAAAGTCAGCAAAATCCAACGTCGAGCCAACAACTTAAACCAACATCATATTTATGTCAAATGCTGACATTTATTTGTCAGGAATGGCAATCAAAATCCAACGTTTGATAGACGTCATAGTGGTAGCGTCCACACAACATCAAGCTTTAAAATAATTAGACGTTGATATTGGGTCTTTTTTAGGTTGGACATCGACATCGGCCTGATGAGTTCTGACGTCAACCTGATTTTCATTTCCAAACAAAATGCAACGTCCCCACAACATTGGGACGACTTTAAAGTACAGCGTTAATCTGATGTCATGTTGACGTCTTGTGCCTGCTGGGTGTTTAAGGCCATTTTAATGTAAATACAGTAAACATGCGCCTTTCTCTAAACCAGGGGTCACCAAACTTGTTCCTGCAGGGCTGGTGTCCTGCAGATTTTAACTCCAACCCTAATCAAACACACCTGAACAAGCTAATCAAGCTCTTACTAGGTATACTTGAAACATCCAGGCAGGTGTGTTGAGGCCAGTTGGATCTAAACCTGCAGGGACACCGGCCCTCCAGGACCGAGATTGGTGACCCCTGTTCTGAACAGTCTCTGGGTCATTGCATGTGACTATTTTGGACATCTTCTTGGACACTTAATGCTTCCAAACAGTTTGCTGCAATAAATCGCCCATGTCTTGAGGTTGTTCAGTAGGATGCAATTTACCTTCTGTATGCGATTTGATCAGACAGGAATCACAGGATTGATTTTTCTAATCCCCAAAAGACAAGAAAAAATAAAGTAGTGACTGCAGGTTGAAGGAAAGTAGTGGAGTATAAGTACCGATACAACACTAAAAATGTACTCAAGGAAAAGTAAAAGTGCACATTTTTAAAACTACTTAGTAAATTACAATTCCTGTGAAGAACTTCTCTATTACAGTAATTTGAGTATTTGTAATTTGTTACTTTACACCACTGTATATGTCACATAACCAGTTTAAAACAAAAAGGATAATATCAAAGGCCATGAAGAGCATAACTTCTTCAGTCAACTGTGTCCAGACTCTTCACTTTGTACAATAAACTCAACATGTGATCTGCTAAAGGTGTGCAGAAAGTGTCGAATCTCTCTTTATTGTTGTCATCTCTTTGATCATTGGAGGGTGTGAGATGTCGGGAGGCAGGAAGATTTGTAGACAGGATGACGGAGGCTGGTGCTGCCGAGCTGCAGGACGGACAGTACACAGCACCCTGGTCGATCTCAAGGAAAAATAGCGCTGGACTGCGTTGATCCTCTCGCTCACGGACAGACTCCCGGCAGCTGGCCGATACTTGCTGTAAATCCATCACCTGCGGCTTACTGCAAAAACCAGGGCTCGTTTAAGAAAAAGTAGCAGTTATGAAGAAGAATTATAAAGATTTGACGGATCAAAGTGCAAATTTTATCGATCACCCAAAAGCTTGTTCAGCCATTACTGACTGTTCTGTATTCTATTCATACAGGCAGATTCAAATAAGCTTGTATATCTGATATGTTGAACAGATTAGTAATTCGTCTTAGCATTGACATTGATTAAATAAATCGTGTTAAACCGTCTTAAAAGATTAGCAGGCATTCCATTATGAGCAAAAATAGATAGGGATCAAAGGAAATCGACAACAGTAAACAAACATTTTTTTTTTAAGGAAAGGGGAACAAACAGGACTCTCAAATTACCTTCCCAGTGCATATCTTCTTTATAGTGGCAGTTTGTCATTTGGTGGAACAGTATAATTTATTTTCATCCTCCTGATGTGTTTCCCAGTAATGGCTTTGCATAGAGACCGTTTCTGCATACGCCCAGAGGGGAAAAGCTCACAAACACATTCATGCTCACAAAAATACTCTCTCTCTCTTTTACTCACTCACACCAAATAACACCACACAGCCTGATTCTCAAATGTGGAACATGTAAACATCAAGCCTTATTCAGTGCATTCATCATTTGCATGCATCTAATATCTAGAGTACAAATTAGTTGCCAGGCACTGAGAACATCATTAAAATGCAATAGTTTTGTGCTAGATATATTTACCCCTGCATCCTGTGCTGTTTATATGTGTAATGATTATTCAAATTGAGTCATATGAGCAGTTCTGGGGTTCTGACTGGTTAGAAGCACAGAGTGACCCCTATTGGTTAAAGTGTGTCATTGCGATCCTGTGCGCAGCTCACGTGTGGCGTATGAGGGACACTGAACTGACACCCTTGGCAACCGTTCGCCCGGTTGCCACGGCCAAGCAAGCAAGCAAGCAATTCGGAAGCCAGCTGTACTGCAGGAGCTGTTCCTTCTCATTTGCAGTTCATTTATCTCCCATCTCCGCAAGCCTCGCCAGCACACACACACACACACACACACAAGCTCCCACTGGTAACCTCATCTCCATTGTGCCCAATCAACTGTGGAAAGTAAATGGCATCTCTCTTCCCCTTTTATTCATTCAAAATAACTCACACATGCACACGGCATCGCTACAGCCGTCCTTCATACAAAACCACAGATGCAGAGGCACCAGCTCGTATATATACACACACACACACAATAGAAATTGCTTCTAAAGCTTGTGTCAATAAAAAGTATTGTCAAATGTAGCCTTCAGTGAGTAAATTACATGCATTACTAAAGCTGTGTACGACAGTCGCTTCGCTTACACATCGATGCGGTGACTGTTATGTATCGATTGTTATATTTAAATTCAGCAGCTGTGTTTGATGCACCACGTGTAAGGGAAACGCTTGTGTGTCTGCTTGTCAGAGGCAGAATCAGTTGCTGAAGCATTTAGGAATTAAACGTAAAAGCCCCCAAGCCAGAAGCTTTGATCAGACCACCAGCGTCAATGTTGTTTCTTTGTTTTGTTTCTGCTTATTTCAAGTTTTTGTTGTTTATAGTGAAATAATTTATTATTATGTTTATTATTATGATTATTAGTAGTAGTATTTTATATGTTGTCATTATTATGATTATTATTATGGTTATTTTTCTTATTATTATTATTGCTGTGTGTGTGTGTGTATGTATGTATGTGTATATATATGTGTATATATATATATATATATATATATATATATATATATATATATATATATATATATATATATAAACCCTAGAGATGGTTGTGCGTGAAAATCAGATCAGCAGTTTCTTAAATACTTAGATTAGCCTGTCTGGCACTAACAATCATGACACTTTCAAAGTCACTTAAATCCCCTTTCTTCCCTATTCTGATGTTCAGTTTGAATTGCAGCAGAACGTCTTGACCATGTCTACATGCCTAAATGCATAGAGTTGCTGCCATGTGATTGGCTCATTAGAAAATTAGCATTAACAAGCAGTGGGAGAGGTGTACCTAATAAAGTGACCGGAGCGCGTGTGTGTGTAAATACATGTGTGTGTGTGTATGTATGTATGTATGTATGTGTATATATATATATATATATAGTATAGTATTTTGTAGCATTCATTAACAGAGTTGTGTATATATATATATATATATATATATATATATATATATATATATATATATATATATATATATATATATATATATATATATATATATATATAAAACTATATATATATATATATATATATATATATATATATATATATATATATATATATATATATATATTGTTTTTAATTCTTTAATGGACAGTTAAATTCTTTAATTTATAGTAAACATGTTTTTGAACCACATAGTAAAGTGTATAATGTTTACAACTCTGTTAATGAATGCTACAAAATACTGTAGCATAGCAAACTGATAAACTGTACTAAATGCTGTACCATTAGTGTAAACTGTGGTGCATTGTGAATGTAAAAAACTGAAGCCTATTGAATAATATTTATTACTACAGTTGTGTTCTACCACAGCAACAGTAGAGCTACTATGACAGTTTAATTCAAGTAATTATCTTTACTATGCTTTCAAACACTATAGTAGTATTTTTTCATGAAATGTAATAGCTTATACAGTATCTACCACCTCAATGACAGACAAATATATTTTTGTTTAGTTGAAAACTCGGCCATCTTTAGGATATAAGGATCATGCCCAACATATATGGTTATTTTATATTTAGATCTCCTTTAAAATATGGTATAAATCACTAAAAAACAGGCTTTTCTCTACATCTCCCATTCAGTTTTTTACTTCCCTTTTTTCATCTAAATTCTGAGTGTCACCAGAACCCTTTGATTTGAAAACAACCTATAGACGAAAACACCATTTACATTGTATAATTTTATTTATTTTATTTTATTTTATTGAGTAAAACTCAAGCATTATCCAGAAATCACACTTAATATTTACATGGTCATAAGAAACATGTGTGAGCAGCAAAATTACATAAATACAATCATTTCCACACAAAATCAAATCTTTACCAATCCATAATATGGTAGGAAATCTGAATTTTCAGTCCGATAGCAGTGGGTGTTGATTTATCTGTCTGGACGAATGGTCAAATGAGTGAGTGGCTTCAGACGTGATGTGTGCATGAATGTGTAAATACAGTAATGTGCATCCTGTCAGATGCACTGATGAGTTGAGCACCCCAGCGAGATGTCACAACGGACATCAGCCGAGGCTTGATTTCCAGTTTTCAGTCCTGTTTGACAGCTACTCTCTTCTGTCGGCTTCCTGCTGACGCTTAAGTCATTACTATGGCAACCCATGTGGATATAGCAGATATTGACTACACTGTCTGAACAAACACCTCTGATTTCATCACTTGCACTATGACAGCGGACACTAAAGGAAATAAAAAAACAGATCCATGCGAGACTTCAACAAATCCAGATTTTTTTTTTATCTTTCTGCATGCGTGTCGTCAGCTCCGGAGAGCAGATGAGCTTTAGTTATTATGGGACTCATCAGCACTGTAAACTTGAGAGAGCTCCAGACATCCTCCAGACACTCTCGCCTCCTTGGTATGAATCGTCCGTATCTCATTCCCTGCACTAATTCCAATTTAATTGCCAGTGGCCTGAAGCCTCCTCAATAGGAGTAACAAATGGTTTGATTTTGTAGACTTCATCAGACTGCATTTTAAATGCGACACTCACCCCACGCGAATGCCAATGAAGCAAAGGAGAGGCTGCCTGTTTACTAATTATCCTTTTTCTTACTGGGAGCCGCACTGCAAGGGTTGTCTGATTAAATCGGATTTGTGGGATGGGGGGAAAAGCAAGCACGGTCCTCTGCTTTGTAAACGATCCTCATCCAAGGCGAGGGCCAGCAGTGCACTGTAAATTCTGCTCTCTTAAAGGGACACCGCGTCTTTTGTAGACCTAACGCAGGGGTGGGTCCACTCGTAAATTCCTCCCCCTACTTACCCCCCCGGCGGTACAGTGTTTATGATCTTTTATCACTTCATCCATCAGGACAGCAGGAGGATTCAAATAGTGGCTTTGCGAACATTGACTGTGATGTATTGGCTGTACAGGTTGCAAGTCTCGCTTTTAATATCACTTATGGTGGCGCTCGGGCACAGTGCATGTGAGTATCAGCAGTATTTGGCACATTAATTTTACTTCATTGTTAAATGGGATGTAAGAAAATAGAATAAAGCCCACTTCTGACCGCGACTATGTGCTATTTGTTAGGGCTGCACCAATATGAAAATTGTGTCCAATGACACTTTATAACCAAATATTATATTATATTATATTATATTATATTATATTATATTATATTATATTATATTATATTATATTATATTATATTATATTATATTATATTATATTATATTATATTACCAAAACTGTATTTCAGCTTTTATAGCAATTAAAAATGATGATGTCATAACTCTTTCTGGCTAATAATGTGAAAGGTGTATTGTTATTATAAAAGATTAAATTAAAGGTTTGATCTAACTTCTTTTTTTATGAACACAGGCTTTTGATGCAGGTGTGATATGAAATTATAGTCGCTATAATATTAGAGCTGTGTTTTAATGCATATTTCAGGGCCGATAGGTCTGTTGCAATATACTGGTATAGACAGCAAGTAGGGTTGCACAATATTTGAAAAATCTGATATTTTTTTTCTGCGATTAAATATTGCGATATGAATACAGTTTAGAAAATGAATAGCTCTATTTGACGGTTTTCTAGGGAGTCTAACAGTATTCAGGTACAGAAATTTAATAATCACAGTGCAAAAAAAAATGCTTATTTGGTTTTATCTCGTTTCAAGCCAAAATATATATAAAAAAGAAAAAGTTATACCAAGTAAAAATATTGTTTAGTTTTCACCGTCAAAAGAAATGTCAAAATTAAGAATTAAGAGTTTTTTTTTTTTTTTTTTGCATGTTTTAGGGAAACTATCTGCCAGCGGGGTAAGTGAAATAATCTTGTTTTCGCTTTGAAATGTAGATACTGTAGTTGGACTAGAAACAAGACAAAAAATCTAAGTAAGAAATGTTTTTTTTTTTTTTTTTTTTTTTTTTTTTTTTTTGCATAACTTGTGTAAATTCCAAATAAATACAGTGATTAAATACAATTCTGTAGCTCCTTGTCGACTATAATTCAGACTGGAGATTGCATATGTTTGCTCTATGACTATTGCGGATGCACACATTGCAATATTGATGACGAAACAATGTTTTGTGCATCCCTAACTGCAAGCATGGTAAATTAAAAACTGTAATATATAGATTATATAAATTCTCCACATACAGTTAAATAATGTGACGAATAATCCCATACCAATAACTACTTGTATTACTCTCCAGCATATTTCCGTAGTTACTTATTCATTGTATTAGTGGGCATATTGTACCTTAACATTGGTTGCTGCTTCCTGACATAAAACAAAAAAGGTGTAGCAGTAAAAGACACCATGCATAACTTCTGTTGTGCTCAGTTATGTCAAAAGTGTGAGACGCTACCCACAAACAAAAATTGTTAAGAGCCATGTTTGGTTTCTGTTAGGATGGTTTTGAGTCCGTGGCCCAAAAATAACCAACAACTAAATGTTCATAGTTATCAAAGTATTGTTATTTTTGACATTTTCTTTATTAAAACATGATTCAAAATGATTGATGATTGCAGATGCCGTTGAGGGAGCTTAACTCAAACCTGTAACTTTCATATCATCATCAAATGTCAATCGGCACAGCAGAACCGCGCTCAGGTTTATAGAGTCTTCTTTGCAGTCACGTCGAGCTAGTGTTGAAAGCTTACTTAATTATGAAGAATCTGCCTCCAACACCTGTCAAAGTCAATAGGGCCAATTTCTTCCATGTGGGTTTGTGAGTGATGAAGACATTTTCTCTGTCTAAATGGACACTGGAGAAACCATATGGTTCCATGACATTATCTTGAGGTAATTAATATGGCTTCTACAATGACATCTGGTGGCATTAATCTATCTGAGAACGCGGCATCTCACCGCGGCCGCCCGACACGAAAGTGAATTATCTGTAACTATTATTGGTGCAAAATCTGGAAAGGTACCAAACCCCGAATGAGGAATAATCTTTGCGAGGGTTTAACGCAGTTTGCACCCTCCTCGTTCGTTCCATGCGAGAGGCGTCAGTTGAAGGCTTTTAAATGCAGCCTTCCATTGTAATTCTCATTTTAAAAAGCCACCACTTGAGATGAAAACCAGCTTAAATCAAATAGCGTATTTTACACGTCCCCCTGTCGGGTGTCATGTATTTGTAAGGCAGACCTTCGGAGACCAATGACACTTTGATAGTAACACACAAAATGTTATTTTGTTTCTCCCTCTCTCTCTCTCCCTCTTTCGCTGTCTCCCGTCTCACCATCTCTCCTCCTGTTAGATCAATAAACAATTCATTGAAGCTCTTTTCTTTGCTTTTCTTGTCAGAGGCACAGAGGCGTTTTGAATGCATTAAGGCAGCGCTCTGTGCTGTCACACGCTCTGTATTCCAGACCAAAGCTGTCAGTCGTTGCCCTCCCTTCCTCACCAGCCCCCTCCAAAAGCCTCGGGCTCCTCTAATGCCACATTATGCCCAGCCACTCTCCCGGATTACATGGATGTGCAGTCCTCCTGTAGTCTGGGCTCATTAGGTGTCAGCTGGAGTGAATGAGTGAGCGAGCGAGTGAATACCCTGGCCGGAGAGATGCTGCAGACATATCGCATCACACACAGGAACAGCTTGTACCTGTTGACTTCCCAGCAGCCTGTAGCACTCTGTCATAAAAACACTCCTGTCTTCACATCTCTTTATCTATCTGTCGCTCACGCTTCCCGACCAGGAATCAAAAAAAACAACAACAAAAAACAAGACAGGACAGATATGAAGCCACAAGACCCCTTGTTATTCAGTTTTGATTCAGCATTATGTTACAAAGGAAATATATGGGTCAGAAAGCCTTGAGATGTACCTGGAGCCCTTTAGTAATACGCTCCCTATAATACTCACATTTATACATCC
This sequence comes from Danio rerio, assembly GCF_052040795.2. Lineage (NCBI taxonomy): Eukaryota > Metazoa > Chordata > Actinopteri > Cypriniformes > Danionidae > Danio > Danio rerio. The sequence continues at coordinate 24,541,554 of NC_141041.1, read as the reverse complement.
CAATTATAATTAAGATGCAGTCCCCATGAAAATCATTACACCGCTCGAAGGGGTTCTCGTGACTAATGTTCTCAGTACGCTGTGCTATTCGCAGATATGCTCGCTTGCAGACGCAGTTGGAAATGGCAAATTTCTCTTGATGGCCCTGTTTCACACTGAGCCAAAGTTCTGTGTTTTGCACATTATACTAATTGTGGGACTAAATATTTGGGCTTTCTTTTGAGGCTTCGCACACCCCCCAGTGTACGTTGAAGGGGCTGTATAGTTTTGGCACCAGTCTGACCATATTGTCTCACCCTCCTGAGCCCCTGCTAGCACCCATTGTCCCGAGGCTCAGCGGGGCTGCCAAGGCCCCCTCTGCCCCAGAGAGCCCGGGCAGCCCTACCCCCCACCTGGCCCAAACAGCTGCCCCCATGACCCCTTGCTCCCCTCCCACTGTCAGACCTGAAGTTCTCTCACAAGCTTCACGCATACCATACAGTCTTAGCGTATATATCGATATACTTCATGGCACTGGCTTTGCTAGTCCTCGCATATGACATATAAGCCTATGTGCATTTGCAGACATGTCTAATCTCTCTGTCTCCATTTCTGTCTGGATGACCTCTATATACAGATTTTAAACACATTTGGGTGTGGTTAGAAGCATAGGTCACAAATGTTTCATAATCTTATTTGAATAATTTTTTACTTTAGTATTAGTTGTTGATCATTTATAGTGACACTTTATGCAGGTCACCTTGTTGCACCAGTCTGTGGCAATAAATTGGTGATTCACTGCATAATTTTTTTACATTTGTTCAAGAACTTTGAGACGTTGAATCATGAATGCAACCTGTTCATTCCACAGCCATATCACCCTGCAGCCCAGACTGGTTAATCACTGCAGCTAACACACTTTATTTTTAGGAATAAAACACATGATGTTTCAATTAAATTTGTTCTTTTAACTGATTTGTTTTAAGTGCACTGATTCATTCAGGAACTAAATTGTGATCATCTTTAAATGAATCTTTCTCTCGAATGATTTGTTCAAACACAACTGGTTGCACAAAAGCCTCACTATTGTTGCATGTTGTATGTAACAAGCATGTGAAATCATATAAAACCGACAGCCCATATTTTCATCATATTCAACACATCTCCAGGATCCCGCACACTCCTCACTCATTTAGGTGTCACAATTAAAGCAAAGCTTCAGAATAACTGTGTCATAGTGTCGAACTATTTGCAGAGCAACAGGTGACATCACACCTTACGGCAGTGGCGACAGACAGAGCAGCGGGAGTTTGTATTCCATCAGCACCGGCGAATTGAAACAAGTTAATTGACTTTGGTCTCACCAGCTTAAAACGACACGCGCTCTCCATGTGGTGTTTTTCAAAACAGGCATCGGCCCTGTGGGAAACGCAGTTACGTTCTCTAACTCTCACATTAACTTTTAATCACAGCCCTGTTCAGTATGTTTGTGTTAAAAACTGTATCGCATTTATACTGTATTGCATTGTTAAATAGTACATGCATATACTCTCACTGGCCAATTTATTAGGTACACCTCGCCAACTGCTTATTAAGGCAATTTTCTAATCAGCCAAACACATGGCAGCAACATGCATTTAGGCATGTAGAGATGGTCAAGACAAGCATCAGGATGGGAAAGAAAAGTGATTTAAGTGACTTTGAACGTGGCATGGTTGTTGGTGCCAGATGGGCTGGTCTGAGTATTTTAGAAACTGCTGATCTACTGGGATTGTTGCGCACAACCATGTCTAGGGTTTACAGAGAATTGCCTGAAAAAGAGAATTTCCAGCCAGCGGCAGTTCTGTAGGCGCAAATGGCTTGTTGATGCCAGAAGTCCGAGGAAAATGACCAGACTGGTTGGAGCTGATAGAAAGGCAACAGTTACTCTAATACCCACTCCTTACAACCGAGGTATGCAGAAGAGTGTCTTGAACGCACAACACTTCAAACCTTGAGGCGGATGGGCTACAGCAGCAGAAGACCACACCAGGGGCCACTACTGTCAGCTAACAACAGAAAACTGAGGCTACAATTCATGCAGGTTCATCAAAATTGGAGAATAGAAGATTGGAAAAATGTTGCCTGGTCTGAATCTCAATTTCTGCTGCAGCACTTAAATGGTAGGGTCAGAATTTGACATCAACAACATGAAAGCATGGATCCATCCTGCCTTGTATCAATGGTTCAGGCTGCTGGTGGTGGTGTTATGGTGTAGGGGATAATTTCTTGTCACACCTTGGGCCCATTAATACCAATTGAGCATCGTGTCAAAGTCACAGCCTACCTGAGCATTGTTGCTGACCATGTCTATTGCTTTATGACCACAGTGTACCCATCTTCTGATGGCTACTTCCAGCAGGATAACGCACCATGTCATAAAACGTGAATTTTCGCAGACTGGTTTCTTGAGCATGACAATTTAGTTCAATGTACTCAAATGGCCTCCACAGTAACCAGATCTCAATCCAATAAAGCACCTTTGGGATGTGGTGGAATGGGGGATTCGCATCATGGATGTGCAGTCGACAAATCTGCAGCTACTGCGTGATGCTATCATTTCAATATGGACCAAAATCTCTGAGGAATATTTCCAGTACCTTTTTGAATCTATGACATGAAGGATTAAGGCAGTTCTAAAGGCAACAGGGAGCCTTTCTCTCCTGGAAATTTTAAATCTTAAAAGATCGAAAATATTGATGACTCCGTCTGCACAGATTTTTTCCAATCAGATACTTCCAAAAATGAGAGGAGCCTGTCCTCTGCAACCGTTTGGCAACGTATAACTAAATTCATTTATATGTCATGACCAGGCTTCCTGTTGCATCAGTAAATGTGTGAACACAGGACAGAAAACTGTTTTTGTCAATTGATTACACTGGGACTCTGTGTTAGACATAGAGTTCCCTGGCATTCCCAGGAGTCTATGATGATTCAGGCAAATATTCTCACATCCATCCAAGAGTTTGGAGGCATTTGCATGGGTGAACATAAGCAGAACACCTCATCGCCTAAATGCTGTTGCGCTCGTACTGTTAAGTAACACCCAATGCTACTTCAGGACCATTAACTTAACACTACAATGGAGCCAAGAGGCTCTTATAAATAGACACAGAAGTGGAGGTAAATTATGCCAAAACTCAGGCAGCGAGCAACAGCTAAAGCCAGTCCTCTATCCAGGTGTCACTATGTCCAACTCAATTTTGCACTGTAATAGAGGCGAGTGGGTCAGCCACTTCTCTCTCTCTTTCTCTCTCACTCTCTCTCTCGCTCCCTAGTTCTTTTTCTCTACCTCACCCTTCAGTACCTCACAGAAGAGTTTCTCCCAGCCAGGCCATTTACTTGTGACGCTCTTTACTTCACACCGAGGAACACTTAATTCCAGCTAACACCAATCACATGGACACTGCACTTCCCTTCATGGCTGCCGCTTTATCAACTGTCCCCCCTGCCCTTCTTCTGTTCCCAAAATAGTGTTCTTTCTTCACTGGAAGTCTTCTCACTACCTAAGAAATGTGGTGCATTTTGGCGTGTTATTTGACCGGTAATGGAAACCATTGTTTTGAAAAAGATTCTCCTTGTTTAGTGTTCAGTGTTTTTACTTATTATTAATGTACAGCTACATTATTGTTTAAATGTTTGGGAACATTATGATTTAAAGGGCACCTATGATGAAAATCATCTTTTGGGAGCTGTTTGGACAGGACTGCGTGTAGGTATAATGTGTTCACAGTCATAATGGGGTTTTATAAACACAGTAAGTCTCTCTTTTTTATTTGCTGATGTTAAAATAGAATCCAAATCCCTCCCATTTTGGCATGACGTGACATTCGTAGGAGTGCGGTTTCCCAGTCCACCGAATTGATTGATAGCCACATATTAACATGTCTTTGTAGTACTGGAATAATCATATCAACAAGACAGAACGTGCACAAAGCAACTGGGATCAAAAGATCTGTTCAACTCTCTGTGATCATCAATCATCATCAAATGTGATCAAGAATGAGTTATACAAATTTAAAACCAGTGCATGTTTGTAATGAATTACAGCGAGTTTACTGTCTTGATCACATCAGCCGTGTGTCAGTACAATTATAAAAGATGTTTCAATCCCGGTATGTGGGCATTAAATCCGGTTTATTTAGTACATTAACATAACAGATATTCATACAGCAGTGGATATTAACCTGTATTAATTTTAAATTTGCCGTGCAAAAATACACTGTGTGTCCGCTGTGTCTATGTGCGTGGACTTTTTAACAACATTGTGTGTGACTCATCATTGCAACTCCACAACAAATACATCAAATAATCATTGGGAAAGTTCTTACTGTAGTATTTCTCACAATTGTTATGTGAGATCTGCTTCCTTCATGTCTGATAGTGTGCTGTTTATCAAACTTATCCAAGGCAGAGATTAAGGCACACTCTGACAGGTACATGGGAACGGTGGGCGGGAAGAACTAGCATTAAAGGCGCAGCCAACAAAAACAGCTACATAGTGTATAGAGCAGAAATCCCAATATTCCTGAGTGTATTAAATAATCTGATGGGTGTTTTGAGAAAAAAAACTTTACAGACACATTCTGGAGACACAAAAGACTAATCTTAAATCTTAAAAAAGGGGTAAAATAGGTGCCCTTTAAACAAAAAAGAAGAGATAAACAAAAAATCTGTTGCATATAAATGTTCTTTTGAACTTTGATTCTAATTATTTTGAGTTCTAAAAATTAAAAGATTTCTATAAACATAAAGCAGCACAGCTGTTTTCAACATTAATTACAAGAAATGTGACTTGAACACCATTTGCTTATTACAACATATTACTTATTAGAAATATTAATGATGCTGAGCCTTGAAGTCACATTAAATAAATTGAAGTACAGTCAAATTACAATCAGTTTTGTAATGCAGTTGTAATTATTTTCACAATATTACTCTATTTTTTATAATTTTAAAAAACTGTCTTTGTGAGCAAGATGCAGACTTTAAAACTTTAAATATCATTAGCTCAAATTTAAAAACTTGAACTAGTTCCATATGCTTTCCTGTTGATTTGTAAGGCAAAATTAGAACAGTTTTATATAATTGACTCAAAGTGTGTCCAAATCTCCAAATATTTTACCATTAAAACAGACATGAGCCCGCAGTACATATATAGTCACTGATTGGCCTTTTCTGATTGAGAAACACTTGAAATGAAAAGTGGGTGAATTATCATCATTAAATCTTTCAGCCGCCAATAATGTGGGATTTTAAGAGCAATCACAGTTCAGCACTGGTGATGTGGCTTAGTCTTTCCCTCCGCCCCATCCAGACCCTTGAGCTCCGTGGGTCACAGTCCACCTAACCTCTCGCATTCCTCAGAGCCTTTCCTCCCGACCCCCTGCCCTCTTTCCTCCTGTCACCCTGGTCTTTCATCTGCCCCCCATCTATCCACTCAAAAAAAATGTGGCTCTATTTGTTTCTTTGCAGTTTTCAGTTTGGCCTTCCTGAAGCAAACTTCTTTACGAATTTCCCTTCCATAATCGATGCCCTCCCCTTGTTTTTTTCATCGATAAACTGAGAGACGTAAAGAGTCATTAAAGATGGAGACAGCGAGAGGGGGAGGGAGACCAGAGAAAGCCAGAAGGAAGGCTTGTCAGTATTTATTTACAGAGAAGCAGCAATTCAGCTGCACTGTCTGAGATTTAAGAACAGGAATAGTCGTTTCTCTCGCTCACCTCCAACTCCTCCTCTCATCCTCTCAATCGCTCCTGCTTTTTTTCCCCAGCAAATGCTGATTGATCGAGCTTTATGAACATGAGACTGGGGCTCCTCATAGATTTTTAAATTAGTGGCAGCTTTGCCCCAAAGATGTGTTATCGACTCATGAAATAGAAGCGGAGCTTAAAACACTCCCACTTTCCCCAGAGTTTTCTAGAGCCTGATAATTGAAAAAAGTGTGAAGTGAGTCTGTGTGTATGAGAGTGAAGCAAAAGAAAGGGAAAAATTGCTCACTTTGTTCGCTTTATCTTCTTAAACACCCAGGTGTATCTTTTTTTTTTTTTTTTTTTTTGCAACTGTAGATTTTTGTGATTTGCTGATATTAATTCAAGCTAACCAATCTAGTTGTTTTGTCATTTCCTTTATCTCTCCGCTGACCTCTTATGACACTGTATTATATGTGCATCTCACCCTGTGGAACTGAATTAGATTCTGTTATTGATCCGCAAAGACTGAGGCTGTTTTCTAAATGAATCTTTGTCTTTTTCAGCTTGATTGTCTAGTTTTTGCAGTGATCATGTGATTCCCAACCTGTAATTTCTGTACTTTGTAAATTGCCAAAATAAATTGTAAAAATAATGATTGTTTGCTAAAAGGGGTCAGACAAATAGTAGTCCTGCACATGTTCAAAAACTATTGGGGGCTTGAGGCAAAAATTACAAAGTAAAGAACAAAAAGCACTCTAAAAATGTTCCAGCGAATGTAGAACAAAATCTACTACCACTTTTGAAATTAAAGTGTCAGTTCATGGCATTGTGTTTTGCTTTCAAAAACGTATCTAGTTTTTCTGAATTGAATTAAAGACAGTTCAAGTTCTTAAGCCAAAATGTTCCCAAATGTTTAGTTTAAAGGGCCATGAAACCCCCCTCTTTCTGTTCAAGTCTACTTCAGAATTCTTTCAAAAAGTGCTCAGAGATGGGTGTGGAGCTCTGTGAGAAGAGGAGTGGGCGTGGCCAGCATAGCAGGGGAAAAAGAGGGGAGTAAACAACTGTTGTCAGCTGGCTCACAAAATGTGACACAAACCATGAGGAGACCCATGATTTTATAGTTTGCAAAGTTAAGATGCAAAGAAATAAGCAGCAAGTAATTTAATGCTACACGTGTTAATCGTAATTTTATATTCACATAACTCCAATTTGTTGTATCAGTACAAAGATAATAGTGTTTGTAATGGACTTCTCTCCTCCTCAATCCCCGGGTCTGAATGCACTGCATTCAGTGCAGCTCTTTTTCCCTGTCTATTTCAAGCATTAACTCTGCCGTTAATCTGGTGGATTTTGAACATGAGTGAACGAAGCAGCATGGGTAGGCGATGTGTATAAATGTTAACAAACTCAACTGATAAAAGACAATGTCCGCCATTCTCTAATTCTCATACAAGCTCTTTCGACAAAATTGCTTGCTGCAAATCAACAGCTTTGCTGTTTCGTCCCTGACATAATCATGGGGAAAAACATGCAACAAACACATACGACCCGTCCCGTGCCCAGACACAGTCTGACTCGGTCATTGGGTCTTACAGCTTGGCAGGTCTGCTTTGCCTTCGTAAAGAATGCAGTCTCATGAGTAATTAAGAAGCAGGGTCTTTTCATAGTATAAGAAAACTCCGCTATGAATAATAATGAGAACCGACGCATCATCACTCCACTAGCAGATTCACGCTATGTCACCGAATTTGATCCCACCCCAAAAATTATTTTAAACCCGGACGATGAAATTAGCTGACAAAAGCTCAAAAATATCCGATTTTTCCCACAATTAAAGCTCACTGGTGCTAATGTTTTCTTAACTGATGCTCAACACACAAATCTTTTTAAAATATTTTTTAAAAAGTACTCCAGGGTGTCTTTAAAGTTATTAATTCCAAATCTTAATAATGGGTCTATTAAAAGAGACATGGGCCCGCAGTCTGTGTATGAGAGTATCACAACTGTTGTAATAAAAGGAAAATATAAAAATGAATTAAAAGTGTCAGTTCGTGGCATTACGTTTAGATCTGTAGCCGTTGCATCACTTTTCTTGTTGCACATTTTTGCAGCATTGAGCAGTACAACTAATCAGACGTGATTCTGTTGAGCTTTAGAATGCACAAGCCAGTCAGAGGCATCAATTTAAAAAGTACAACATGAAGTCAAATAGTTTTTATTAAATGTTCAATCATTATTATTCTCAAATGCCATTTGTTTTTCATTTAGTATTCCATATTCATTCTACATTCAATATTCTGACTACTTATTGCAGTATTTTGAAATGGTCACAAAGAAAACAGTTGCATCTTGCCATGTTAATTGATTGATTGATTATAATTTGAGTGTTAAAGAGTGCAATGGACCACATGTTTTGTTTTTGTTGCCAGATTGTGTTGTTCCTTGCTCCCCAAACTCAAAAAAAAATCTAATTCTGAACTTTTCTTGCCCCAAAAGTCAATTTTACAATTTTCGTTAACTAAAACCTTTAAAAATATTTTTTTTATGGTTTCAAACATGTATGCTAACGAGCCTCAGCTGGGTCAGTTGGCATTTCTGTGTGGAGTTTTCCCTGTTTTCATGTGGTTTTCCTCTGGGTGCTCCGGTTTCCACCGCAAGTCCAAAGACATGCGCTATAGGTGAATTGGGTAAGCTAAATTGTCCATACCTTATGTGTATAAATGAGTGTATATGAGTGTTTCCCATTGATGGGTAGCAGCTGGAAGGGCATCCACTGTGTAAGTCATTTGCTGGATAAGTTGGCAGTTCATTCCGCTGTGGTGACCCCTGATTAATAAAGGGACTAAGCCAAAAAGAAAATGAATGAATGCATGCTAACATGTCGCTCTCTCTGTTCGCAGGATCAGATATGGCTATCTTCTGTTTGCTGTGCGGAAAACGCTTTCAGACGCAGACGGCTCTGCAGCAGCACATGGAGGTTCACGCAGGCGTGCGCAGCTACATCTGCAGCGAGTGCAACCGCACATTTCCCAGCCACACCGCACTCAAGCGCCATCTCCGTTCGCATACAGGTCTCCCATCAGCTCTTTACCACTTGGTTTTGTGTTTCTTAATGTCACATATTTGCTTAAACCGGTGGCCTCAGGAGCTACATTTTTTGGAACGGAGCAGTAATACATACTAATTTGATGCTTTGATGTTTTCTGCACATCCAAATGATTATTTTAAACATGCTGAGAAGTGGTTCACCCTGAAGACTGTTTAAATCAGGTCTTTGGTACAGTCACTGTAATGCCTTTTTTTTTTCCACCCGTCATCCCATCACCTTCTGGATGGAGGTGGATGGAATGAAGATAGCAGGCTGAAGTGACATGTCATTTAGCGAAAGGCCACAGAGCTGTGATGGCTTGTGACAGCGCAGATATCGCCCTCCCCAGTCGGACCGGTCCTGCTATATGGCAGATCCATCCCCATGTGGCCAGGCGTGCAGCTGAGCAGATGTGGCGACTCGTGGAGCGCTCTCCATTACTGTCTCCGAATATGAGACGCTGGAAATGAATCCCATTTTCTCGAGAAAGCCTTTTTCCCCATCGTCTCTGACCTTAAATAACAGCCAGATGTGTCAGAGTTACTTTATTCGGTGGCGGTCGGGATGAATATTTGAAGCGAAAGCGGGAGATGAGCAAAGCCCGCCTGTTTACGGGCCGCTCTGCCCTTATTGGCCGGCTGGCGGTACAAGGCGGCCGAATGCTTACTGTACTCGCTTGTCCTCGGCGGGCCGCACATCGGAGCCGACTCTGCCGCCTGCACACATAAATGTCAACGGTGGAGCGGAGGGAGAGAGAAGAGCCTGTGACGCAGCGTCGCGCTAGTTTGAACCCAATTCTCTGTAGGCGTGTATTAAATTACAATGAGCGCTAGCAAGCACCCGTTTAATGTGATGTGGGGGCTTTTGTCAAAGAGCTGAAAGGAAAAAACTGCTATTGGCACTTGCGAAAACCACTGAAAATAAGTCTTTTTATTTTTTTAAGAGGACAAAAAAAGAAGACTGGCTGCTCGCATTTAATTCTCCTTTGATCTTCTTAATCTCATTCACAGTGTTTTTTTAATGCCGGAAACTGAGTCGCTGATGTGATAAGCAATGGATATTCCTCTAAAGCCATGTTTCCCAACCTTTTTTTATCTTATGTACTCCTACAGCAACGTCAAAAGGGCTCGAGTACTCTTTCATCAATACCACACCAGATGTATTTTGCTTGGTGTATTTTGCATGTAATTTAGAATTATTGTTAGTATAATTAGTTTCCATTATTAGGTTTGACTTTAAACAATCACTACTGTGTGTGACTCATCAGGCGGTTCATATAAATACATTTGTTAGCCTTTCAAGTCTTCTTATTTATTTGTTAATCTAATCCAGATTGACGTTAAACATGCATTAAGTGGTTTCACATTTCTTCATTTGGAATATCAGTATGATTGACTCTGTAATGGTAATGAACTATTTTTGAACTACTTATGAATAGTTTATTCATCAAGACTGTTCACGATTTGGAAATGTGGGCCATGGAAATGTTGGAAATTGAAATCTGTATATACAATGCTGCATTATTTAAAATTAATGAATCTATTTTAAGTAATGTAAAAATAAACAAATGTAGATATTTTTTATATAAATGTAAACTTTAATTCATAAAGGATGCAAAATAGAATAAGTAAAGATACAGTTTTTATATATATATATATATATATATATATATAGAGAGAGAGAGAGAGAGAGAGAGAGAGAGAGAGAGAGAGAGAGTTTAGATGTAGTTAGATTGTAGTTTAGAACTTCAATGCCGTTTGACATTTTCTTCTAAAATTATCATTTTTATTTGATTTTTGTGTGTAGGCTCAGAAATGTTACTTTTGTAGTGACGAATAAGTTATTTTCATAGCCTTTAAAGTGATATAACTTAACATAAAAAGGAGGCTGAGAAAAATACAAATAATTTCAGATGGCATTTAGAGATTTTATCATCTGAACTGTATTTGGCTAAAATAATTTCTGTTTAGTAAACTTGCTTTTAAGAAAGCAACAACTTCTTTTCAAAGCTGATAAACTTTTTTATTGATTTTTGTAGCACTAAATCAGTATAGAATTACTTTTCGAGGTTCACATGACACTGAAGATGAGTAATAAATGTTTAAAATATAAATAACGTTTATTAAAACAAAAGCGTTTATTTTAATTGTAATATTATTCCACAATCTTACTTTTTCTATGCATTTTTGTGAAGTAAATGTAGCCTTGGTAAACTTACAGTTCAGAAATATTAGTTTTTTTTTCTTTTTTAAATATTCCCCAAATGATGTTTAACAGAGCAAAGAAATTTTCACAGTATGTTTCTTCTGGAGAAGTTCTTATTTGTTTTATTTCAGCCAGAATAAAAGCAGTTTTTAAATAATTAAAAACATTTTAAGGTTAAAATCGTTAGCCCCATCCTTAAACAATAACTTGCCTAATGATTCTAACCGGTTTAGTTAACCCAATTAACCCAGTTAAGTCTTTAAATCTCACTTTTAGCCGTATACTATTGTCTTGAAAAATCAACAGTTTTTTTGGTTAAAGAACTTTACAGAAATGTACACTACTGGTCAAAAGTTATGGGTCAGTTGGATTTTTAAATGTTTTAAAATAAGGTCATCCTGCTCACCAAGACTTATTCATTTTTCAAAAATTTTTCATTTTCTTTTCGGCTTAGTCCCATTATTAATTCGGGATCACCACAGCGGAATGAACCGCCAACTTATCCAGCACGTTTTACACACTCATACACTACGGACAATTTAGCCTACCCAATTCACCTGTACCGCATGTCTTTGGACTCAGGGGGAAACTGGAGCACCCGGAACCCACAGCACTACCTACTGCGCCACTGCATCGCCCCTGCATTTATTTCATTAATAAATAGCAGAGTACAAATTGTAAAACTGTGAAATGTTATTGCACTACAAAATAACTATTAAAAAGTAGTTTATCATTTAATTTAATCATTTATTCCAGTGATTTTAAAGATAAATTTTCAGCTTCATTACTTCCAGTCACATGATCCTTCAGAAATCACTTTAATATTAATTATTGTTAATATTATTATTATTAATATTTTTATTAATAATGGTAATGGCAACAAATCAATAATGACGGGAGTATTAATTTCGCAATAAATTATATTTAATAAAATAAGTATTTAACAATTTGTTTTCCATTTAATAAATACCCTTGATAAACAGAATAATTTCTTTAAAAAAAACATGAAAAAACTGACCCCAAACTTTTGACCGATAGTGTATATAGTTTGTGCATATTTTTGTGCAAACAAATAAGTTTGAGATACTACAGGTATGTCACAATCCATTGACATCCCTAGTCATAGTTCAAAGATAATCACAAAGTATTTTTCATGTTTTCTTTTTGTTTGTTTTTTCGCTTTTCCCCTTAAATCTCTGCACTGTAGAAACAAGCACTAGCTTGTCATATATCCCTTTTTACTCTGCATGAGTGTGTGTGTGCGTGCTGCCCACTCAAAAATAACTTAAATGAGTGATTATGGGCCCACACAGTCATTACTCAGTAATTCAAACCCAAGCTTAAATTTGATTTCAGTCATACCTCAGCCTAAATGCTGATGCGGAACCAATTTTGACAGGATTTCAGAAAATGATTACACGCATTTCTGCTGATTTTAGAGAGGAATTTGTGTTCTTGAACGTACTTGCTCATGTACTTTTACAGGCGCGCACAGTGTGAGCGAACGCTGGCATCCATTAGGGCTGATAATCATGGCAGCCCCCTCGCTCCCCCTTTCCGATCCGCACGCTGCCGGCCGAGCCTCGTTAATATTCCGTTGTTGTTCTGTGCTTGTGTTTTATTCGGAGCCCATTTTCCATCTGCGGCGGGTGTTTTGTGTTCGCAGCTGTGTTTGATAGTGCAGCCCAGTCGAGACCCTGGCAGTGATGGATCCTTGATTTACGCTGCTTAGCGCATAATGAACTCGGCCCCTGCCTTAACATAAGCCTCGGCCCTGCCAGGCGCCAGGCGGTGCCCGCAGACCCTGGCCAGGTACGCCACCGCAACACTCCCCCGGGGCGTAGGGACGCAGGTGGCAGCCCCCGAGCTTCCCAAATGTCTTTGTGCCTTACAGCCACCAGACTTGCAGACAGACACAGAAAGGAAGCGAGAAACACGCAGCCGCTGACAGCATCTTGATCTATCACCTTGTATCTTTACTGCCTCAAAGCTTAATGTATTCCAAACAAAGCAAAGCCGCCAAACAGAATTTGATAAGCAAATTGCCTTCTGTTTATAGCAGCGACACGGCGCATTTACATAACAGGTAGCCTAAAAAAAAATACCAGACGAGTATTACGATATGAATTTGTGCCTCATGGTATCAAGAGAGAGCTGTCACAAATTATTTTGTCAAATAAAGATTAAAGATTCTTTTTACCAAAGGTAGAAACAAGCCCGAGGATTTAACTCATGGCCAGTTTTACGGAGGCTAGCGCAGATGTCTTGGATTGAAACGCCAGCTTAGGTGCAATTAAAGTCAGGTGAATTTGGCACCATTGCTATTCTCGTCGTGTGCTGAGGAGCAGTCAGGAAGCCTGACGGATTGTGATCTCTTCTGCGGAGGAGGCATTTTGAAGCGCCAAATTTCTTACAGCGACTGATAACTTCATGCACACAAATAAATACTGTCACTTTTATTGATTTCTGAAATGTGTGGGGTTTTTTGTGTCTGTGTGTGTGTGTCTTCCCTTTTTTTTTTCCCTCTCCCCCCTCTCTCTCCCATTACTGGTGAAGTGAAAGACGGTGGAGCTTGAGCAGCCGTGTAAATGTGAGGCGTTTAGCTGTGTCTCGCCACAAAACGTGCCTGAGGAAATTGACATTGTCTGGTAACGGGAGGCGGCGAGAGTCTGAGCATGACAGTACATAACGAGAAATGCAATTTATTCCCAGGCACGGTGCCGCTCGGACAGCCAGATAATGAAACGCGTAGGTCATAGACGATGACTTAAACCCTCCGCGCAGAAGTGAAATGCATTAAATATGGGGAACATTACACGCCTGGCAGACTCGTGCATCTGTACGGAGAGAGAATGATATATGGTTCGCTGATAGTGAGACACAGAAACGCAATTAGTGCACAGAGCAGAAAAAGAAACACCCCCGCATATTATAATATCGCTGATTACTGACCTCTGAATATCCATTACAGTGCAGGAAGACAGGAAGATGGAACCGAAATGACCTATAAAAGACAACTGATGATGATGTACGAAGAGCTTGATTTGAAATAAATATTATAGACCGGTCGCTTAAGGCTAAAGCTGACACACATTGGACGTCATTCTTACAATTGATTGCCTGTTGTTGTTTTTTGTGAAAAAATTACTTGTTATATGATTTATTTCCAATGTGTCAAACATTGCACAATACTGTATGTCTTTGGTTTAAGTATCTGACCCTAGACTAACCTTGTTTTTGTCAGTAGAGGTATAAAAATGACTTGTAAATTATAGTGTATTACGATTGGCTTAACCTTTTGCACCACTCACTCTGACTTAACTCGTGTCCAGCAGGTGACCATCCGTTCGAGTGCGAGTTCTGCGGCAGCTGCTTCAGAGACGAGAGCACGCTGAAGGGACACAAGCGCATCCACACCGGAGAGAAGCCCTATGAATGTAATGGCTGCGGCAAGAAGTTCAGCCTCAAACACCAGCTAGAGACCCACTACCGTGTTCATACAGGTACTGTACTCTTCCTCCTTTTTATCAAGTGAAGACGGTTGAGACGGACAGATAGACCTTCATGGTTTATAAATACTGATGTTGATTCAAGTGGTTACATAGTGCAGTGTTAAAGCCAGAGTTACTTACAGAAAACTTCTTATTTGTTCTTCATTTAGGGGTGAAAACATTTAAGATACCTGATCCGCAGAATTTTGTTAGCGAGCGGCCTTGTGAGGCTCATGATGAGCACTTTTAGATTTTCAAATATGTTTTAATATCTATTCTGCAACAAAATAAAAACACATCTCAATTACAGAAGTGTAAAGGCAGCGTTATAGTAGAAAACATGTCATGTTTACTTACTGTATAAAGAACTCTTTCCATTTTGTACTGCAGCAATCACATCCTGCACACTGAATAGATGGCTTTTCTGCACTGATGGCATTCTGAAACTGAAAAAGTTTGACAAAATGTAGATAAGTAACACGTATAGTATATTGTAGCACATTTACATTTTGCAGACAATTTCAGTGCCATTTCAATGGACATGCTAATCAAAAGTCCACTACATTCATACAATACTGTCTGAATGGCCTATTATTGTCTCTACTTATCATATGTGACACATGCATCTCCCTAGAGACACTAACAGGTTCACATTCAAGACCATTCACACCTGTCCCTGAACAATGCAACAGGCTACCACCCGGACCCAACGTTGTAGAGTTGCAACATAGACATAGTAAGCTCTAAATCAAATTTGGTTAATGTTTTCTAAATATATATATATATATATATATTTCTAAAATGTTCTAAATATATACGTGTTATAAACATTGTAATAAACACACAAAAAATATGTAAGGAATTTTACTTACTTAAATCTTGACAAATCCAGACGTGCAAAAACAGGAGATCAGCTCAATGAGAAAACTGGAGGTAGAATAAGTTTATGGGTTGATCTATAAACGCCTTTTCTATATAATTGCATTGTGAGGACCCATCAATCATGTAAATGTGGTTTTGAGGGGAAAAAAAAACTTTTGCTGATATTGTAATACCGCAACAGTGGGCTTTACAGGAATAATACAGTAGATTTATTAATAGCAAGCAGCTTTACAGTTTTCAATGTTACTTTTAACTAGAAATAAACATTTCAGAAAACGTTTCTATTCGTAAGCAGCTTTTCAGTGTTTACTTGATGAAAAGTTGAAGTCAGAATTATTAGCCCCCTTTGAATGTATTTTTTTATTTTTTAAAGATTTCCCAAATGATGTTTAACAGAGCAAGGACATTTTCACAGTATGTCTGAAAATATTTTTTTTCTGGAGAAACTTTTATTTATTTTATTCTGTGTAGAATAAAAGCAGTTTTTAATTTTATTGTTGTTTTATTTAACAACCATTTTAAGGTCAAAATTACTGAAGCTATCTTTTTCTGATAGTCAGAACAAACCATTGTTATACAATAAGTTGCCTAATTACCCTAACCTGCCTAGTTAACCTAATTAACCTAGTTAAGCCTTTAAATGTCACTTTAGGCTGTATAGAAGTCTTGAAAAATATAATCATGACAAAGATAAAATAAATCAGTTAATAGAAATAGGTTATTAAAACTATTATGTTTAGAACAGAAAAATAAACAGGTTCTAATAATTCAGGGGGGCTATTAATTCCGACTTCATGGGACCAATAAGAGGAGTTAAGACTCTTAGAAAGCAGTGTTTAGAAAGACCAGGTCCTTGAATGAGCCATTTCAGACACTGTGAGAAAAGAGTTGTTTCTGCAGAAAATACTGAGAAAAATAAGTGGTTTTGACCTTGGATCTAAATCTACTGAAGATATCTAAAAATTTGAAAGTTTTAGAATGGCTTGAGAGGGCACTTAAAAATATCTTAAGTGCTACTGCCATACATAACAGCTTTCGGTTATCTTCATATCCATAACTTTTTCTATATTATATATACTGTATTTGTTGAATTACTTGTTGCATATACAGGGCTACTGACACTGCTGCTTACACTTATACAATGAAAAACAAGAGCATTGATTTACACAGCTTACAACACAAGTTTATAATGATCTTACCAATGATGCATGGGAAAATTCCTGATTTTACAGTAACAAGGTAAGTGCTTGTCTGGTGCCCTATCTGGTCTGCATTTTTTTTAATCCCTCATGGTAACCTGTGTACTAGTTATGCACATCTTTAGATAACAGTTGCAGCCAATGCCAGTGCAGACCATTGCACAGACTTGTGTAAAGAGACCCCTTTCCGATTGTTAAGGTGATATCGGATTGATTCCTATGTCTTGGCTCTGTAAAGCCCACACCAAAGGGCAAGCCATTTCCAGTGCTGTCAGCTCGCTCTTTGACAAAGGGATTAGTGTGTTACTGTAGAGATCAGGTCTTTTGGTCGCTCGCGACGGGCACCAGATCATCCCCCCCTCTCTGCCAAGCAAAAAAAAAACTGATGCCGTTAAGCCAAACTATCAAGAAAGCATGTCAAATAATTGGCTTCTTTGGGTGGGGATGGAGCAAAGCCTTGGCAACGAGCACCGAACTCCGAAGATAACAAGAACAACGACAAGCTCACAGTCAAAGGCCACGGCATGCAAAAAGGGAGCCGCTTGATGAAGCATCGACATTGGCAGGCCCGCTGCTGTCGATAGCCAATCAATAACTCAGCTCCATTTGCAATTCATTATTGCCTGGTTATCTGAGGCTGCCCTGTTTACAGTGCAGTTAAAGTACACTGACCACACGTGCATGTATCACTGGAGTCCCGACGGTTTAATGACCGTCTCATTAGGGCCTCTGCATACACAAACGCAGACGGACATGACATTGCTCGAACCGCCGAGGTCAAGGTTCCTCAATCCCTCCGCTAAACAAACAGGAGACCTGAGCAAACAGCGCGGAGACTTTGCATTCCCAGCATGCCTTTAGACAACACGAGCATTCTTCACTCCGCAACTTATCAATGCCTTCGCTAGTGACATTTTTAAAGGTCATCAGAATAAAACAAATGCACTGAGTTTGCATTACGGTCTGTTTATTTATGTCAAAAGTTTCATTCTTTTTTTTTTAATTAGTAGCATCATAAAAACTAGTGGAAAATATGACATTTCTAATGTCAATTTATTTTCTAATTATGTCCATATAATTTTGCGGATAATTGTTTCAGGCATTGAACAGTAGTGATGGAAAGAGTACTGAAAAATCCTTCTCGAGTAAAAGTACCATTACTAGCCCAAAGATGTAGTGCAAGTACAGTAAAAGTATCTGTTGTAAATATTACTGAAAGTATGAGTAAAAAGTGGCTCTTTTAAAAGTACTGAAGAGTAGTGAGTATTACACTGTAAAAGGTTGATGCGTTTAGATGTAATTTGTGGATGTGTGTAAACTTTAAATTTTGTAGTGCATTTAGTTATTAAGGTAGTTCATCATACAGAGAACATTTTTTTTTTTTTTTTTTTTGTGCAGTTAGTGTGATATTCAGAGAGGCAATTACAGATTAGGAAGTGTAGTATATATATATATATATATATATATATATATATATATATATATATATATATATATATATATATATATATATATATATATATATATATATATATACACACATACATATATATACATATATATACACACATACATATATATATATATATAGTCTCTCAACCATTGCGCATAATGATTTTGGACTCTTTTATTCATTCATTCATTTTCTTGTCGGCTTAGTCCCTTTATTATTCCGGGGTCGCCACAGCAGAATGAACCGCCAACTTATCCAGCAAGTTTTTACTCAGGGGATGCCCTTCCAGCCACAACCCCTCTCTGGGAAACATCCACACACACATTCACACACACACACACACACACACACTCATACACTACGGACAATTTAGCCTACCCAATTCACCTGTACTGCATGTCTTTGGACTGTGGGGGAAACCGGAGTACCCGAAGGAAACCCACGCGAAGGCAGGGAAAACATGCAAACTCCACACAGAAACGCCAACTGAGCCGAGGTTCGAACCAGCAACCTTCTTGCTGTGAGGCGACAGCACTACCTACTGCGCCTCTGCCTCGCCCCTGGACTCTTTTAATGCTTACAAACAGTTTTCTGCATTTATAAAGTGCCCATGTCTTGAGGTTGTTCAGTATGATGCGATTAACTGTTTATCTGTTATTTTGATTGTACAGGAATTACAGGACTGATTTTTCTAATCCTCATCAATAGGGAAGAACAGTAATGACTGGAGGTTGAAGGAAAGTAGTGGAGTAAAAGTACCAATACTGCACTAAAAATGTACTCAATGGAAAGTTAAAGTACACATTTTTAAAACTACTTAGTAAATTACAATTACAATATGAACCGTGTTTGAACAGCCCTTTGACAGCTTGTCTGGTTGTTCTCCGAGAGATCCTGCTAAAGCCAGCAGGCCCTCAAGGAGACTGAGGAGGGAGACTATGGATAAAAGCCTAGAAGATGCACTGTGGACAAATGTAAACACTCATGTATAATCTGGACATTCAGGGACATGCCTGTATAAAAGGGATAGCTCACAAAAAATCGTTGCAGTTCAGTTGCATGCGAAAGACGAGATTTTAAACCGTGTTGAAAAGCAGCACCATTGACTTTCTTAGTACTTTTTCTCCCACTATAGGTGTCAATGGCTGCTGGTTTCCAAAATGTTTCCAAATATTCCCTTGTGTTCAGTAGTCTGAGTATTTGTCATTTTGTTACTTTACACCACTGTTGAATAGTAACTGATTTCTATTTCAATGTTTTATCTATAATGTGAAAATGTTGCTTTTTATCTCACAATTTAAAGGTTATCACATAATTCTGATTGTAGATATTACAGTTCTGGCCTTTCCCTTTACAATTCCTTCTTTATTGCAGTTCTTGGATTCAGAGCCAAAATTGCAAGAAAAAAAATTTGATTCAGTTGTGAAATCATTTTGTGTTTATCAATAGAAAGTTCAATGGAACTGTATTTTTATATTCATTTGAAATTTGAAATGTTTTTTTTTTTTTTGCATAAAATAACACAAAAGGTGCCATCTTTGTTTGAATAACTGAAAAATCAGAAGAAAAAAAAGATTTTTAAACAATTGTGATATTCTGAAGAAAAAAAAGCTCTAAATGTCAAATGTACATGTCTATTTATGTAAGAAATATTAGTTATCAGTTACAGAATCGATTAACTATTAACCCGTTTCTCAACCCTATGCCTGATATACACCAGGAGACACTCCTTTGGTTACTGACTTTCTATCAGAAATATCAAGTGTAGAAGCAGAAACATCTCTTGACGTGTCTTCCAAAGTCATGACTTTTTCTGTGTCCCCGTGCAGGTGAGAAGCCGTTTGAGTGCAAGCTCTGCCACCAGCGCTCCAGGGACTACTCGGCCATGATCAAACACCTGCGCACCCACAACGGAGCCTCACCGTACCAGTGCACCATCTGCCTGGAGTACTGCCCCAGCCTCTCCGCCATGCAGAAGCACATGAAGGGCCACAAGCCTGAAGACATCCCGCCCGACTGGAGGATAGAGAAGACTTACCTCTACCTCTGCTACGTCTGAAGCGGCAGGTGGGCGAGCCAGCCAGGGGGAGGGACGGGAGCGGGAGGGCCAATGGGTAAAAGCGCCTGGAAACACAGTCAGGAAATGGACGGATTTATCAGAAGGAGGCAAGGTGGAACGGGAACGGACAGGAACTAACAAAAAAAATAAAGCAGAAATCTTACCCGTCAGTATCGCAAAAACTGCATCACATTATAATCATTTTTGTTGGGATCATATGGGAAGCTCACTGTCTACACAACGGCTTGCATCTTAGATGTTAGACATCATTCAAACAACACACACACTTCATTGATTTCTCCTTTTAGTAAGGACGCCCTCTTCTGGTTCACGATAGAGATGCAGAGTTTGTTTATCTCTGACTGATCGGCTTGATCGCAGCACTTAGATCCGTCAGGTACTTCACAGCAAGCAAACTGGGACTACAGAAAAAAAGCAGCAGTCGGCGTGTAGATACCTCCCATATGATTCACTTTCATTAAGGGCTTATTGGTTTAACCAGCATACAAATCAGCTAAGCTCTCAGTACTCATGTCATTTTTCACGTTTTATTTTTGTTAAGCTCTCGACTTAATAGCGCGCATTACAAGCTGACTTCACGACAACAGTTTTTGTTGGATAACACGCACACTGTATCAGTTATCTCCTCCTTTGCTTCGAAAATCAGTTAACCGTCTGAAACGAGTAACTTGGCAATACATCCAGAACATCCATTACACACTAGACATCTAATTAACTGTTTATGCTGTTGTTATAGAGACCAAAATGATGACTGAAGCTGCTTTTGTTGGGTGGCTTGTAGACTGAGTGCCACTGTGACGAACATATCCGTGTGTTCATGAGGCTCGGCCTGTCCAGCCGGGGACGCCGGGGTTTGAAAGAACAGAGCAGATCCACTCTTTCGGTTTGGTTCCTTTTGCTTTGTCTGTGTTTCCTATTATACCTTGATTTACTTCAGCACATCGTACTTGAATTACCTCGTTTCGTGTTTTTGTTTTTTGTTGTGACCTCATGTGCTAGTGTTTTACTTTTTCCTTTTGTATATTTGATTGTCTGCCGTGCGTATGTCTTTGGAGAAGTGGCGAGTGCTTTTAAGTACTTAAGAAATTAAGTGCCATGGTGAAGAGAGATTATTTGTCTTGTTTTCGTTTGATTTTTGTTTCTTTCTTTGCATTAATCTTACCAAATTTGGTATTATTGTTTATACTAACCCTGCTTGTTAAAGAGCTGGTGGGTTTGGTCATTTTTGTAAGCTACCTCTAAGTTTTGTTGTGTTTCGTTTGCAAAAGCACATTGTGTTTTGCATTATTGCAACTTCATCTCACGCTTTCAAGTGTTGTATGTGGGAAGCGATGAACATGAAAGGGTAAGATTTGCTTATAGGAAAGGTGGGTTAAAAAATAATAATCATAACTTTCCATGTCAGTCCCCCCACCCCTGTAAATGTTACCTTAAGATCAGAAAAGAGATTTCTGAAGCCTTAAGTTCGGGGTTGGAGTTGATCTGGGAGGTGCGTATGGAACAAGTGAAGTCTGAAAAATAAAAGAATAAAAAACAACAACGTTAAACTTGAAAATATGTGAATAGAATTGTAGTTTTGTAATGTGAAAAAAAGAGGTTCGCCTAGCGCGAGCCAACGAGAACAGGTCATATGCAGCAGTGCATTGTGCGTTGGACAATTGGGACTGCAAGTGGTAATCAAAGACGAAAGGAAGATTAAAAAAAAAAAATGAAAATAAAATACTGTCAGTTGACATGTTTCTTTGTATGAGTGTAGTCCTGAGCAAGAGCCAACAGAGGCCATTTGATATATAAAATTGTGATATTTTTGTATTAAGTGTCAGTCCCTTTTTTCCATTTGTTGAGGTTGCAGCGGGGCAAAACTTTGTAGTTCATTTTTTATATCATTATTCTCTCGTTTGAATCGTTTGCCTTGCTCCTCTTCGGTAATAATGTTGGACAGTGCGTGATCCTATAGTGGTAAATGTTGCTTTCTGGATGTCAATACATTGCAGGTGAAGGACTAAATCAGCCACATTCTCCTTTGTGAAAATAACAAATGAAAAAAAAAACAAGTGATGCCAATGATCGATTCCATTGCACACGATATCTCAGACAAAACAATCATCGTTGCCAACGTTTTGTTTTTATTTTTACTTGAAGTGACTAAAAGAAGGGATGGGAGGACGCGTCAAAGGAAATGTGATTGTCGTGTGTCTTGCCGTTGTTTTCTGGAAAACACTGTGAGTTTTTGGGCATCCTTTGCCTCCTGTGAGAATTGAAAAACTAGTAGCTCCATGAAAAAAGGCAGAAATATTATATATTTTGTTCTGTAAATGGATAATGTCGACTGATGTTAAATGGGTAAAACAGAGTTTTGCAATATGTGGCAACAATACGAGATATTAAGTCACATGCTAGTGTAACTTTGATTTTGTACTTTGTTTTGAGAGTGTGTGTGTGTGTGAGACCGAATGAGTGCGTGTGTGTGTGTATGTGTGTGCGCGAGCACATTAGTGTCAAATGCACTAATCTGAAAGTCGTTCTATGCCACTTTTTCTCTCACCGTGATTAAAAAATATTGGCATTGATATAGTTCTTCCCTCAATGTTCTTCTGATGTTTCTGTAATATCTTTGTGCCTAAATGAAATTGTTCAACAAATTGTCCAAATATATCTGCTTAGTTTCTGTATTTTCAAGAAAATTATTGGTGTCTTCAGGGCTCCAGGGGTGCCATGATGATCTCAAGTCAACTTACTTTGTTTTGAGTAATAAATGTTTGATCCATTTTCAGTGGCTCCACTGGCCAGCGATCAAATGCAGCAGTATTGTAGTGTTTTATACACGCTTTGAAAAGACAAGCCAAACATTCCTTGGATCGGAATATGTGCGTTTTTCACAATGAATTGTAATCCTGCTTTGAGGGGAAAAAAAACTTAATGTTTGAGAATCAAACTTACTTTCGTTTCCTTTTTATTTCTCCTATATCTTCAGCAACAGGTTTGCTGATTAAACCTTTCAACAACGTCTCTTTACCATTCGGATTGTTGATGCCTTTGTTGTTTAAAGTACTTACGTTAAAGAAAGCTGTCATCATTGCATCCCTGGAGTGGCTCACTGTGTTCCAGTGTGGTGTTTAGAAAGAGTAGCCATTTCATGCTGTGTTGCCATGCATGTGCCATTGAGGTCAAAACTAAACTGTTTCAGTAACAAAGCACCAAGACGTTGTCTTTTTTTTTATATATTAGCACTGAGGACCAATTGCCCTGTCGGACCAAGCATAACTAAGCTTTTTATGTAACAAAGCGGTTTCTCGTCCCCCTCTCTCTTTCTGTACTGTATCCTCGTCTCCTTTCCTTGGCTTGTCTGTATTTTTCCCTCTTGTGACAGCACAAGTGCCAGTCCTGTTGCTCTTTGAGAATATAGTGTTTTGTTTCTGGGGTTTTTATTTTTGTTTGTTCTATTATTATTATTTGAATTGTTGTAGTTACGTCTACCTCAGCACCTAATCTTAGCCTAATCTTAGAAGGTGCCCAATTTTTTTTCTGTTTTGTTTGTTGTCAATTGTATAAAAAAAAATTTAATTTGCATTAGAGCTTTGCAACGGTCCTTTGTCTTTTCCAGCAACATGCTATTTTTTGTAGCACCACTTTCTGGATGTCGTGCTACAGATATTGGCATCAGTTTCCTGATGTAGTCTTTCTTTTGGTGTAGGATCAGACACATCTCTTTGTAACATTTCAGTGTTCTCTGATGGAGTGTGAAAAAATAAAGAATTTAAAGAGATTGAATGCTGCAGGTTTTCTTCTCAGTGTTGTCACCAAGTAAATTTTGTGCCTTTAATAGTGAAAGATATTTTTTACATCCTACTAACAGTAGATTGTTTTTGTAGTGTTTTTTTTTATTTTGTATTTTTTTTTATTTATGAGTCTCAAGATAACAATGTTCAGTTGTATTCCTTAAATCTGCAGTTAGAAAAAAATAAAAAAATGGACTTAAGTTTGTCTGGCTTTTTCATGTCTTCAACGCACAGGAGCTAATGATCTGTTATTTTATCATTTAAATATTTACAACTTATTCACCCTCATGTACACTGTAAAAAAAGCAATGAACAACATATACTGTATGTGCTGTAAAAATGTGTATAGGTAACAGGCATGGGATGATAAATGTTTTCAAGGTAAATCACAGTTTAGAAAATTCAAGGTTTTAAACAGTTTTTTTATTCATTTATTTATTTATTGCTTTTTAGGACAACAGTATTACCAGCAGAAAAGATATCTAAAGATGCCACTTTAAATTGCAAAAAAAAAATAATAATCTGTTTTTGAAACTAAAGAAGACAGCAGAAGTCAATGATTCATTTGAATTATTTAGCTGGTTTACTGCCCCAAAATATTTTAAATCTTTCTCAAAAGAAATATATTTTGTTCAAAGGGGATTTTTTTTTGTTGTTTTTTTTTACATGGAAATTTAAATAGAATATATTTTAGAGCAGTAATACCAAAACCATGATATTTTCATCCAAGGTTATCATTTAGTCAGAATCTTATACCAACCCATGCCTAATAGGTAACGATTATTTAAAGGCATTTAACAAATTTTTATTGTGAATTTTAATACGGTGTTTAATCTAAGGGTTAATTTACTTTAATTTACATAATTTAAAATACTACTACAAAGAAACCTGTATTGTGGTCTTTCTTTTGTGAAACACAAAAAGAAGATATTTTGAAGAATGTTAGAGCTGTTTTCTTAAAGTCAATCGATATAAATATCTATATATAAACATAGAGTATACAGACTATATATATATATATATATATATATATATATATATATATATATATATATATATATATATATATATATATATATATATATATATATATATATACACACACACACACACATTTGAAACCCACATCCACAATGGGATGTCATTTACTTATCTATACTGCACCAAAATAAAATATACTGTGTAAATAGAATATTCTGTCATTAATTTTCTTGGCTAACCCATTCTTTAAATTATGCATTTCAATGTGTTATCTTCACGAAAATACACTATTTAAAGGTCTACAGGCTATTTAAAGTATTTTCAAGGTGCTCTTTTCCATTGAATAATAGATTAATGGTGTTCACACAACTTCAAGAAAACTGTTAGATGTGGTGTAAAAAATGTATGTATATAAATTTATATATATATATATATATATATATATATATTTATATATATATATATATATATATATATATATATATATAATATTATTATTATTATTATTATATTTTTTGTCATCTGAGATGATCTGCTACTTCATGAAGCTGTTGTACACAAAAATCCTGGACTCGATAAACAAGGTGAGGTAGTTACGTTTAACTTTAGCCACTGATTTGTCGGATCCAGCTTTATTGTTTGAAAATAAATTAATGAATGTGAGTAGGCTACTAAAAAGCTATGGCCAGTGCGTTGTGAATATAGTGCAGTTAGCACCACCTGCAGCTGAGAGAGTGACATGTAGCCTATGTTTGACAAGTTTAACGTTAGAGAGAGCAGGCAGACAAACGAGACGGCAAGACTGAACTTGATGTGAATACATTATCCGATAAATCTTTAAAATCTGGAGTCACACAGGTAGAGTATCGTTAAGAAAACAAGTTCTGTCTTCACTGCCTGCTCATTACTATTCGGAGGGAAATAGACTGAAACAAAAGCAGCCTCTGCTTCTCTTTTATTCTGAGGGGAGACAAGCTGAGAATACAAACCTCAGTGCTTTAGAGAGTCTGCCTGTGTTCATTACATGGAGCTCTGTGTGTGTTAATGCCGGGAACCATCTGAGCAAATAATGGCAATTCGCTGCTATGCTAATGCTCCCTCTGGTATTGTATCTGTCTAACATGCACTGTGTGCGCGCGCGCGCGTGTGTATGTGTTTGAGTTATGATCATGTTGAATTATTGTAAACATCTGCCAGTGTTGGGATACAGCATGTCAGCCCTACACGCACAACCAAAACTGCTGTCATGAGTGCCATGTTTTCTGATCGTCATAGGTAGGCTATTTTGCGTGTTATTAATTGAGAACATATCGAGGTGATCATAAATGAACGTTTTAAGTCATATAGGCCTATTGAATACATTGCTAAAATTGTACAGAAACCCTTATTACATTTTGGCATTGTACATTTACATTGTACATTCTTCGTTTTTCTAGCAATTTTGAGAAATGCTGGAAACCTGTTACTACGTACAGTGTTTGTCTTACCATGGAAAATGATTAGATGTTACTACATTTGTTGAAGATATCTTTTGTTTTCAACAGAAATAAGAAAACAAACAGGTTTAGAAAAAGTTCAATAATTGCAGAAATATTTTTTGGTGAACTACCCCTTTATTATCCCTTCATTATGGAGATTTCCACTGTGTCCTCCAGATTTTTTGTCTCTCCATATTGCGCATTAGTATTTGACAAAATCTGAGTATTTAACACTAATTTAGTGTTGCTTGTCAGCTTTTGTAGTTCTT
Source organism: Danio rerio (assembly GCF_052040795.2). Taxonomy (NCBI): domain Eukaryota; kingdom Metazoa; phylum Chordata; class Actinopteri; order Cypriniformes; family Danionidae; genus Danio; species Danio rerio. The sequence continues at coordinate 24,514,938 of NC_141041.1, read as the reverse complement.
GTTTTTTATGTGAGAAAAATACTTTTTTAGTACACTGCTGGTTTAGTGCAGTTAAAAATTAACATTGAGTTGCTCAACTGTTTTATGTAAACCCTCATGGGGCATATGAAAGCTTTGGATAAACTTCTGCGTAAATATATATGAATTGCGAGCTTATATTTTACACTTCAGACTAAACATTTAGACAAAATGAAAAGCAGCCCCAAATCTTGTGTTGTTTTGTTTTAGTTTCTTTCCGTCTGAACAGTCATACAGTGCTCAGCATAATTGAGTACACGGTATTTTAAAAAAATGAATATTTGCATCCATTATTTAAATAAAACAGATTTACTAAACATTTATTAAAATAATATTTTAGTCACCAAACATATTTAGGAATTGAAATATACAAATAAAAATTAAACAAAGTATTGCAACTAAATTTTTACGTTTTTTTTTTTTTTTTTTGCTTTTGATTTTTCTACTTTGTTTTTTTAAATCGTTTTTAATATTTTTCTATAATATAAAAAATTAGACTGTACTAGTTTTTGGACGGCTATTGTAAGTTATATGTTTGATAAATTCGAGATTTGGCTTCAGTAATGACTGCCAATTTATTAAATTGTTAAAATGACTGATTAAATGAAATATTCTAAGGAATAAAATATTATGTGTTCTTTGGAAGAGTGTACTTGCATTATGATGTTATTACAGTGTCAAAATGGTCTTAAAATGGTAATAATATCATTTATTATTGCATAAGTTTTGTTGCTATAAACTCACTTGTCACTTTATTAGGTACACCTTACTACTAGTACCAGGTTGGACTCCCTTTTGCATTCAGAACTTCCTTAATCCTTCGTGGCATAGATTCAACAAGGTACTGGAAATATTCCTCAGAGATTTTGCTCCATATTGACATGATAGCATCACGCAGTTGCTGCAGATTTTTCGGCTCCACATCCATAATGTGAATCTCCCATATCACCACATGGATTGAGATCTGGGGACTGTGGAGGCCATTTAAGTGCAGTGAACTCATTGTCATGTTCAAGAAAACCAGTAAGATAATTTACACTTTATAACATATCCTGCTTTAAGTAGCCATCAGAAGATGGATACACTGGTCATTAAGGGATGGACATGGTCAGCAACAAGGCTCGACATGTTGTGCATTCAGAGATGCTCTTCTGCATGCCTAGATTGTAACTAGTGGTTATTTGAGTTAATGTTGCCTTTCTATTAGCTAAAACCAGTCTGGCCATTCTTCTCTAACCTCTGCCATCAACAAGGCATTTGCGCCCACAGAGTTGCTGCTCACTGGATATTCTTTCTTTTTCGGACCAATATCTGTAAAACCTAGAGATGGTTGTACGTGAAAATCCTAGTAGATCAGCAGTTTCTGAAATACTCAGACCAGCCTGTCTGGCACCAACAACCATTTGAAGTCACTTAAATCACCTTTCTTCCCCATTCTGATGCTCGGTTTGAACTGCAGCAGATCGTCTTGACCATGGCTACATGCCTAAATGTATTGAGTTGCTGATTAGACATTTTTGTTTAGGCGTGGTTACTTTGCCACTCCAAGGACCACCACTCCAAACTCTTAAGCAAATGGTCAGACTTTGATTGAAGATGTCTTTCAGTGGATTAACTGAATAATCATTCACCTAAAGAATAACAATGTGTGCTAGTAAAATAAATGTTGTCAATTTTGATTTCACATGGAATTTATGTTTGCAGCTTTGCTGTGAAACGGTCTGAAGTGACTTCAGTTTAAAATCATTAGCTACCACTGGTAATGGACCATTTCCTTACCAAAAATATGTGATTGTACACCAATTCCACTTAATGTGACAGCAACTTTACAGTGTCTAATGAAACACCCTTATCCCTTTTTTCACCATCTAACTATCTTTGGAAATAATGTGGCTCATATAAAGCACACAATGCTACCTCGGTGCGCCGAGTTAATGAGTCTTTTAATTAGTTCTATCTCTTAAGATGAAACAGATTTTTTTAATGATCGTCTGAGAAAGACAGCAGGGTTCAGATTGTATATTCGCCTTAGAACGAGAAGCAGCATCATTAAGGGGTGACAATGATTCTGCTGGCACCAAAATCCGCCAGTTTTTCCGCCGAAAGGTCCTGTGACCCTCTCTGTGTGAATAGCTTTTGTGCTGTGCACAGGGCGTCCCATCTTTAGTTGCTCTTTGACCCAGATATGATCTAATGGACAAGGGAAGTTTAGACAGTGAAGGACTGAATGGTGGACGTGTTCTTCCCAAATCCCTTCGATTGTGTTTCCAGCTAAGCCGTGCCTGCGGGTGCAAACGGGCCCAATGCTCGACCTCCAGCAGATGAATTTGCAAAACAAGAAACGGCCCACAAATGCCACTTGAAGCCATTTGTTATGACTGCGACCAGCCTTCAGGAATTACACTGCCGACTTCAGGCTGCCAGCATTGCATTCTTGGTTGATAGTAAAATTCCTGTTGCACTAGAATCTGATTGTGTGCATTTCTGTATTTAATACTACAGATAGCAGGGAAACTCCTTATACGTTAACAGTGCCTTAAAGGGAAAGTTCCAGCAAAACTGAAAATTCTGTCATGGTTTACTCACTTGTTTCAAACATGTTTGAGTTTCTTTCTTCTGATGAACACAAAAGAAGACATTTTAAAGAAAGCCGTCGACTTCCATTTGTTTTTCCTACTATGGATGCTAATGTTTAGGTTTGTAGCTTGCTTTGAAATATATTATTTTGTGTTCAACATAAAAAAGAAGCTCTTAAATGTTTTTAACCACTTGACTTGATCAAAATTGTAAGTAAATGTTCATTTTTGGTGGCACTATCCCTTTAAATGCATTACATGGCCTTAGAAGCCCTCTGCTGGTCAAACCCTAGCGCAAACATCAAGAGCTTATGGATGTGTAATAATGATCATATTATCATCATAATACGACATTTATTCTATCAAAACATCAATCTGACTAAATCAGGACTGTGGTGAGGATAGCAGAGGCAGCAGGATGGAGAGATGTAGACGCATTGATTGTATTGGGATCAATGCTCCCATTTACTGTCTAACTGATTTTTTTTTTCTTTAATTATGTAGGGTGTCGATGGCATTTATCCAATCACCCCAGGCCTGCTGAGTGCATTCCCAGTGAGGTGAAAATCTTTACAATTAGTACATTTAGTGTCACAGGCAACGACTAATCCTCAGCCGGCCTTGGGCTGCAAGAGAAGGGAACACAATATAGACACACACTCAAACATCTTCTCAAGACACACACTTTACAGGATGTGCTCATTTGGAGAACAAGACAGCATTACTTTTCATAGTATCACACAGAGAATTTACAATTGAACCTTAAGGATAGATTGTTGTTTCAGTGATTACGTCTTTAATTATTTGTTTTCAGCATTTACAGATATGTTAACATGGCCAAGTTCAGGAGGTATCAAACTGAGGGCCTTTAGGCAGCATTAAGGTGGGAATGTTTACAGATAAAGCATACAAAATGTACAAATAAGTTTAAAATAATCAACATATTATAAATATCAATAAAAAAAAACACTCAACAATTTAAATAAATGAATTAGGGCTTCACAATATATCGTTTCACTGCATTCATATCGCAATGTGCGAGTCTGCAGTAGCCTACTCACATCGTAAGGATCTGCAATATAGTCAGGATTATAGTTGACCAGACGTTAGGGCTGAGCGATATGGCAAAAATGCAACCTCGATAATTATTTTCCATATTGAATGATAACGACATATATTTCAAAATAAGTAAATGCTTCCAGATTTAAAAGAGCACCCCAAGAATGACTGAAGCCACAAAAATTAGAGGGTCCATTAAATGACAACATTTTCAGCTGATAAACCTTCTGTGGCTAAAAATTCGGTACATCTCTTATATCAACACACTTTTAAATTCCCATTGTTACACATTTCTGCTTTGTGATTGACACTTTAATATAGAGTAAATATATTCGATATAATATCGTTTATCGGCCCAGCCCTACCAGACATTACAGTAACAACTTAGTGGAGTCTTTTTAAATGTTAACCTTAGAATGAAGGTTAATTATTTGCATGTGTTTTTAAGGCCTGTGACTGTGTAAGCATTTCAAGCCTGTTTAAGCCATTTGGGAACAATAAATTAAAAGTTTGTAGCTTAAAGACGGTGTCATTCATTCATTTTCCTTTGGCTTAGTTTCTATTTCCTATGTCGCCACACCGGAATGGACCGCCAACTATTCCAGCATATGTTTTACGCAGCGTATGCCCTTCCAGCATGCAACCCAGTATTGGGAAATACCCATACACACTCATTTACACATACACTACGGACAATTTAGCTTACCCAATTCACTTTAGCGCTTGTCTTTGGACTATAGGGGTACGAACACGGGGAGAACATGGAAAGTCCACGCTAAATGCTAATTGGCCCAGCCGAGACTCGAACCAGCGACCTTCTTGCTGTGAGGTGACAGTGCTAACCACTGAGCCACCGTTGGCGCCCCAAGATTAGGTTTACATTATATAATTATTTACTCATTAAAAGGATGCAATGTTGTTGTTATTATTAGTAGTAGTAATATTATTATTTGTACATAGGGGTGATGCGGTGGCGCAGTAGGTAGTGCTGTTGCCTCACAGCAAGAAGGTCACTGGTTCGAGTTGGCATTTCTTTATGGAGCTTACATGTTCTCCCTGCAATCGTGTGGGTTTCCTCTGGGTGCTCCAGCTTCCCACACAAGTTCAAAGATGTGGTATAGGTGAACTACTGTAGGTAAGCTAAAAAGTGACCATAGTGTATGTGTGTGAATAAGAGTGCATGGGTGTTTCCCTGTGATGGGTTGCAGCTGGAAGGGCATCCGCAGTGTAAAACAGAGAGCTGGATGAATTGGCGGTTCATTCCGCTGTGGCAACCCAACATTAATAAAGGGACTAAGCTGAAAAGAAAATGAATAAATGACTATTTTACAGTGATTATTTAATTTCTGTTTTTAAATACTGTTTGACTCCAAAGGAAAACCATAAATCATTATTTATTTAAATCTTTTCTCTTGTCATTTTTAAAATTAGCCTATACTTCATGCAGATGTGCTCCCCCTACAACAATCAATCCTAAATCGGTCTAAAATTATTAATTATTTTCAACCTGTTTAAGTCATCTGGTGTAATTGCATTTATATCACAAAATATAATGCAGTACATTGCAATGTCTGTTTTTTTTTTTTTTCAATATCGTGCAGCCCTAAAATAAAAAGATAAAATTACCTGAAAAAAAACAAATTGAACTAAAATAATTAAATATATAATTATAACAAATAGAAGTTAATTAATGCAAAATTATGGTTACATTTTAATTTAGTTATTAAAATTTTATTAAATTAATAAAAATCCATTAAAATAAATTGATACAGATGATATTGTTACACATAAATAAATACATATACACATTTTTGACACATAAATAAAATCTAAATAAATAATGTGTACATTAACAATATAAATACAGCACTGTAATCAGTACAAAAAAATTCAACTCAATAGAATCTAAAAAAATCCTAAAACATGTAAAATACTAATCCCTGGTCGATTGTTTATATGCTTCAGTAAGATGTTTTATGATTTTGAAATGAGAATGTAGTGGTCACCAAGGAAGCATTTTTTTTAAAAGTCTATCAATAATATGTAAAATAATAATAATAAATACTTGATAGCTAATGGTGTAATGCTGACCAATAATTTTAAGATGCTCAGGGACAATACACTAAAACCCAGTATTTACATTATTAACTAAATGAACTGTGCATAATTATAAAAATTTAGTCAACTTAAAATGTCAACGTTTTTTAGGTTAAGTAAAGTATCTAATTGCATCTATATATTTCAGCTTTTTTTGTCTGTTTCTTTCTTTAGTTTTTCCATTAACCCAAGAACAAAATACCCCAAATAGCTTCCCATAATGCAATCTAAAATTTGTGACTCTTTTATACTCTGTGTCACATAAAAGAAATATCACACTTGCAGTCATGTTGTACTGAATATACACAAACTCTGGTATAACAATCATATCAGTATTTTATACGCTTCATTTCAGAGACGTCACAGAGCAGCTCTTATTTGGTAAGAATGGCGGTGTACAAGTAATAACTCTTAATCTGAAAGTACATTTCTCCTCTCTGGTGCTCAAGTTATTCTCTCGTCAGATAACAATCACATTACCAGCACTTAATCGACATCAAACGCTGTGTTTCCTTGAAGCAGTGAGACCAAACTGGCGCCTTCCCTTCAGATCTGCGGTCAGACGTTCTGCCAGATGGACCAGAGCGAGCCCAGGGTGATGCCGTAGGCCAGAACGGTGAGCAGGTATACACGGAAGAGCAGGATGTCCAGCACATAGCCCACCTGCAGCCACTCTTTTGCGATCTCACGGCTCTCGTCCTTCTTCTCCAGGAACTGGCGGATGGTGGTGATCTCGCGGAGGATGCCGTCCATGACAGGAGGCCCAGACTCGTGTGCTGACAGCCCCAAACCCAAGGTTCTGCCGGAGTCTCTGGACCCCTCACAGCTGTGGTGGTTGCAGTGAATGGCTGAAAGAGTCCCAGGTCACAATCAGAGATTGGCCAAAAGTGGCTTCATTAGAGCAGCTTTGTTGAAGGTGCTGTAAGTTTTTGACTCTACCGTAATATTTTTGCAGATATTTAAGAAACATGCCAAGTGAACATTATGAAAAACATTTCTGAAGGAAAGTATTCTGCTTTGAAAATGTGTTGCATGCTAGAATTTCTGTCTTTGTTTTGGTTCTTTTAACTTGCCCAATGCCACTTTAGCCAATTATATTTTAGCCCCCCAGGTTGCCTTGATAGAAAACTGCATATTTTATTGATTCATTCAGATTCAGGCTCTCAGAGTATGAGTCCGTGACTGAAATGTGACCTCCGGTTGACAGTAGCAGACTCCGAAATAAGATTCAGATTCTACATTCTACATCAAAGTTCCAAATGAGGTTATTATTTAGCAAATAATATAATATTATGAACGTAAACATTTGGTGGGCAGGTTACGTTTTAGCTGCGTGTCCCAACAACATGCTTCGTGACGAGATTTGCAGTCATAAGCAATTTGGCTATTTACACCAGACAAAACATGACATAAATTTAAATAGAACCATTCAGAAGCATAGAATATGCACTCACTCACAAAATGATAAGGTTTAATACATCTTAAACCTCTTGAACATTATTAAATGTACATGCTGAATCACTGATATGTGTTGGTTTGCATTTTTTCACAATTCTAAAGTTTATTTTATTTTCAAGATCTGAGGTGAACTATCTGCTGCTGCTTTCAGAAGTATGGCCATAAATGTCTTGTAAAATGGCATTCAAACTCACATTATTAGCATTCAACACTGAATAAAGCACACAAGATGTACCTGAGGTGATCATTGTCAGTGTATCCTGCTGCTCAGCTGCAAGAAATAAAAGCCGTTTCTAATATATCAATTTGAAGTGTGGGTTAGAACAAAAACTGCTTTTAATATAGAGAATATTCCTTCTACAATTTGTCGTTGCTTTTATTTAGAATCGTTATACTCGCTCCTTTTGGTCCTCAATCTGGAAACCTGCGTTTGCGTTTGTTTTTATCTAGGAATGCATTACCTAGTTTAACTACTGGGTGTCAAACTTACATACTGCTCTTTTAAGCTCTGCCCTGTCTGAAAATATTGACTCTTTTTAAAAATATCAAGTTCTGAAAACAGTCATTCAATAAAAGAGCCTTTTCTGGTTCCCTGAAGAATATTTTAGTGAAAATCACTTTTTTTCTATGGTATAAAGAACGTTTGAATAATCTACTGTAAAGAACTTTTTTTGGAATAAAAAGTTTCCATGGATGAAAAAGGAACATTTTACGTTTTTTTTTTCTTTTCGTCGCAAAAAAGCTCATTTTACAACTGTCCTAGAGTTAAACAGTTGAGTTTTACCATTTTTTAATCCATTCAACTCCCAGTCTGGCGGGAGCATTTTTAACTTAGCCTAGCATAAATCATTGCATTGGATTTGACCATTAGCATCTCAATAAAAAAAATAAATAAATAAAATCTTTAATAAATAAAAATTTATTAATAGATTTTTTTTAACTTTTGAATTTCTGTCAGTTTTAGTGCACGGTCATAACGTCAATATTTAAATAGGAAAATTAATGAAATTATCAGCTAACTGAAATTAAATGTTTCAGTTTAATTCTGTAGTTTAGGTATAAATGTGCCCAACAGATAGAGGACAGTGCAGAGACTTTGGAGAGCAATCAAGGCAAAGATTTTGCTTGACTAGTGTATTCCACATTGAACTCCACTGTGTTATAAATGTGATTGTTTATGTTTTTATAATGTTTATGTTATTGCAATAAGTTATAATTAAAAAGTTATACTTATATAAAGATAATCATTTATTTAGGCTTATTAATGAAATAATGAACTACTTCTGTTGTTCTTTTGAACCAAATCTAAGCTTTTACCTTAGCAGAATGCTGATAAATTGCTATAATCTTCTGTCTTGAAAGTTTGTTATAACTCCTGTTGCAAAGTTTGTGACTATGAACCTGACACACATTACATTCCCACAATGGAGTTGCAGATTGACAATGTAAGCTGCAGCGTATAAGCTCTCTTCACGTTAAACCTCAAAGTGAAACAGACTGTATACTTATTTGATAAAACTGCTTCCCTTGATTTGATAATCACACTAGGCTGTATCACAAGTCAAATTTGTTAAATGAAATTTGTCAAATTCAATAAGTCAAAATTAGACAAATCTAATATATTTCTGTGATTCAAAGCTGAAGAAAGCTCTGTGAAACTCTCTATTGCCAACAAATTAGTAAAACCTACTGGTTTAAAAAATAGCACAAAATATAAATATTTAAAATGATTTACCTCTATTTAGAATCCCAGATTTAGTAAATGTTAACAGTTGCTCAAGTAGGATTTGACAGGGATGTTGAAGTGATAGTTCACCCAAAAACTGCCAATTCTGTCATGAATTACTCGCTATCATGTCTTTCTAAACTTGTAAGACCTTCATTTATATTCGGAACACTAATTAAGATATTTTATCCTCATAAAATAAACAGCAATGGTACTGAAAGGTTGAAAGCCAAGAAAGGTACCAAGAACATTAGCTGTTTTCATCCGAAGATGCAAATTAGACTTACAGTATGCCCAAAACGAATGTAGCATTAAACTTTTGAGAATAAAGCATCACTTCCATCCAGTGAGTTAAGAGAACAAAATCATTACTTCCAGATAAACTGACACCAAATATCAAAAAGCAAAGTGTAATTTGCTGCAGCAGGAGAAGCCATTTTTCATATATACTGTAATAAATGACTTAGAATAGGAAGACAAAACGCAATGAGTGCAGTGGCTTTTGGAGACTTGAAATCACTTTTTGAGAGTGCAGCCGCTTAATGGTGGAAATAATACAGAACTACTAAGATTCTGGCTAATGCATTTTAAAATGACCAAAACATTTCAGTTGTTCTGCAAGTTGGTCGGTCCACTGGTTTGGCCATTAATGCTGTCTTATCTTGTCCATTTCTCTTATCGCATGTCCTGTTAAAACAAAATCACATGACTTTTATAATTAACCCAGACTCATTCTGAAAACGTACTTCTATATATATATTTCTGGAGAGCGCTAAAGACGTCCCAGAAGCTGCGTTATTTGCTGTTTTTGTTTTGATGAATCTACTAAAGGCTTCTCTGTATGCTTTGTGAGATCTTAAATTTCTCTCGCGAGTGCCATTCCCGCCTGCTGTTCTCACGTAAATCCACCAGAGCCCACTGTTGCCTGACTGACTGTTTGACCATTCGATGGACCCACCATCCTCCTTCCCTAAACCCAACCAATAGTATTTTTACAAGCTCCGATTGACCTGCTCATCCACTTCCATAAACCCAACAAACAATTTTAAAAAGAAATACAGAAAAAGAAAAGTCCTCGCCTCATTTTTATAATGGTTTCAGATTTTACCACATTTTCACCCTGTTATTTATATGTTTATTCTACTTTTTTTTTGGATTCTCTTTTTGTATTACCTGCTTTCTGTAACCGTTCAACACCGGACTTGAATCCTGTCATCGTGGTCAACTCCTCTTTTCATCTCAAGCCCACTGACGTTCATGGTGAGCTAACTGGACAAATTGGTAACAGCAGGAAAGGCGTCCATATGAATATAAGCGGTTAGCTAGTGAGCGCGAAAAGGAGCGGAGTTGTAAAAATGAAATGCAGCCATACCTTACTCTGGCTACATAATTCGCGACCTGCAGAAATGTATATAGGGCTACATCTTCAGAATGAGTCTGTGTTGTTTTAAATTCTGAATTTTAAAGCTCAAATTTACTCTGTAAATAGTTTATGAACATTTTATTTTTATCGAATAAAAAGTTTATATTACTTCGTTGTGCTCTTGTTTTTGTATGTGCATTTTTAAAATGTGTGCGGTTCCTGCTGTTTCCATTAAGCATTTTTGTGCAATATTCCAAAATGTGCATAAAAAGAGTTGGATGCTATTTTCAAAACAGTCCAAAAAAACATACAAAATTAAGACATAATTCAACAGTTCTTCTGTTTGCCGGTATCTGGGTTATACTGTATGTCAGGAACATGATTAAGTGTACAGTGATCGATCACACATACAGTGCACAGCTTTCTCGTGAACACACTTTCTGAACTGATGATGACCTGTTGAATAGATTGATTATTGTTGTGCACACCAGTATTCTCGTAGCATCCAAAAAATACCTTTGAACCACCGATGACAAATGAACTGTTTTGATTATCTTCTTGGTACCTTTGTGGGCTTTGTTTAAACATTGCTGTGTACTGAGGGCCAGAGAGCTCTCAAATTGTACAAAACATCTTAATTTATGAAGATTAATTATTTCTGAAGATGAACCTAGGGCTTACAGGATTGGACAGAAATGAGAGTGAGTCATTAATAAGAGAATTGTGATTTGTTTTTGGGTGAACTGTACCTTTAAGGAGAGTCTCAGTTACCAGTGTTCATGTTGTTTTCTTTATAGAGCGGCAGGTCGGACCCCTGTGAGCGGAACGAGCAGATCTTCTTGTTGCGAATGCAGAGCAGGACTGTGGCCTTCTCCAGCACCAGGTGTTTGACCCACTGTGGCACACGGGACTGCAGATCCTGCTTGTGCACCAGCCTCACGATCAACACTGACTCGGTCAGACTGATGACCAGCAGCGCCATGCAGACCACAAAGTACACACCTGCACTCCAAAACACACACACACACACACTTTCTGAGAAAAAAATACTATTACTTGGGAGAAAGACCTGATTTGGTCAGTGATTGTTGCATTGTTCTTTGTGAATAAAGTCTGTAAGGTTTTTAATTCGAAAGCAGAAAAATTAATTTCTTATTATTATTATTATACTGTACTGAGGTTTTTCTTCTGACCAAGGGTACATTTGTATGATCAAAAATACAGTAAAGATGAGGAAATACTATTACAATTAAAAAATGTTGTTTATTAGGTTTTAAAAACCTTATTTATTTTTACCATTCAATGATGTTTAGTATCATTACTAGTCTGTTAATTTGTGAGGAGAGGAGAGGATAAACTTTGTCTCTGAGAGGAAACTTGTCTTGGGCAAAAAGGTGCTACAACGTTGCTCTAAGCAGACAATAAAATACATAAAACAAGCAAAACAGTTAGGAATACACAATTAAAAACATACATTGTTTACAAAATAAGACTATATATAAATATGAAATATACAAAGCACAGAACACAGTCAGGTGCTAATGTACTACAGGTGCATTGTTCATTGTTTTTACACTAACTAGTTAGTGTTTACGAGTAATACGATTAACATAATAATATTATTTTTTCTAAGTAACAAGTTAAGTAACACATTCATTTTAAAAATTAAGGAAAAGGTATTTGAGGTACTTTTTAAAAAATGTCATGTGAGTTACTTTTTAGTTTAATTAATTAGCTTTAAAAAAAATTCTGAATTAAAGAATCAAATAAAAGGAAAAGTGGATTGTCTCAGTTGACAGTGATTTTATTTAAAACAAATAGTACAAAAGTAGCAAACATATTGCTTTAAACTTTCAATAATCTGTACACTCTCAGAAATAAAGGTACGTGAGCTGAGGTGGTACCTTTTCAATAGGTACAAATTTGTAACTTAAAGATCCATATTAATACCTCAAGGGTACATATTAGTATTTAAAAAGTACAAAATTGTTCTTCTTAAAATGTTTAGGTACTAATGTATACTTTTGAGGTGCCAATATGGACCCTTTAAGTATAAATGTGTACCATCTGAAAAGGTAGCACATAGTGACAGCTCGCCTACCCTTATTTCTGACAGTGTATACGGCATGTAATGTATAGCTCTGGGGTCAGGAAGTTCTCAAGTGATTGCCAACCTTTATTAGATTGTTTATTCTGTTGAACAAAATAGGGAATATTTGAAGAATGTTAGAAATCTGTAACCATTGTCTTCAATAGTAAGCAAAACAAATACAATGGAAGTCAATTGTTTCTGGTTTTCAACATTTTTCAAAATGTTTTTCTCTTATCTGTTGAACAGAAGAAAGAAACTCAAACATGTGAGAAGTAAAAGATTAGTCAATTATGACAGAATTTCTAGTTTTAAGCAAACTATCTACTAAACTACTACCTGTGATGAATAGAATGTTTAAAAGAACAGCATTAATTTAAGATAGAAAATACTACTTTTACTGTCACTTTTCACCAGCTTAATTTTTAAACAGATGTGTATAAATGCCCTTGTTTAATACAGTAAATAATACAGTAACTATATTTCACAGTATAAATCACTTTACAATAAGAATGCACTTGTTGACATAACGATATGGGTTCTATCTGAAATTTTTGTCAAAATTGAGGTATTGACATATCCTTATTAAATGACAACTTATTTACATTATGGGATGTTTTTTATAAGTTGTTTACATTTTAACTTTTTTTTTTATTTAAAAAAAAAAGTTACACACATACTGTCTGCTATGGAATGCAAAAGCTTTGAAGCTCAATATCTCAAAATCATTCAAATATCAACCTTATAATTCCAAGGTTGATTGGTTAACTATTTGCCATAAACCAACAAAGAACAAAATTACTGAATGTATAACTTGGTTAATTATTTAATAATACATTATTAGTTGTATTTGTGAACACAAGTTAATTCACTATGAAAAAAAAGCAATTTAATTAACTAAGATGAATAAATACAGTGAAAGTATATTCCTATATATATATGTTCATGCTACTTAGTGCATTAACTAATATTAGCAATTTAAACCTTCTTATAAAGCCTCATCAAATCTGTGAACCATGAAAATATAAAACTACACACTGTAACTATTCTGATCATTATTTATTAAAATATTTTAAAGAAAATATGATCACACTAAATGTGTGTTGTTGTTTTTTCGTTTGTTTGTTTAAAAAGATTGCTGACAAATGGGTAAAAGCTAGTAGTTTGAGGAATAGTACAAAGCATAAATATTTAAAATGAGAAATCATTAGTATTTTGGGGCAGAACAGTAATACTTGGCTTAAATAATGAGTTTAAATATGCCATGACATGACTATCGTTCTAAATATATCTAATATGATTTTTAGTATATTATGTTAACCCATAATTTATTTTTCTGTACTTGTTTTGTCAAGATCAAAATTGATATCTCCTGTGATCTTTCAGCAAAAAAAAATGCATGCCCTCTGTAAGGCTTTAATGTGTTTGAAAGCATTAGTTTTGAACTGGAAACCTCTGTAGGTTCCAGTGCTGCTCTCCTTATCACTCCCATTAATCAGCACAGTGTATTTCCGCACAAGCTTCCTCACAGCTGCGGTTTCACACTGAAAATCAATGGACATGCGGCTTGATCTTCATTTGAAATGCTCAAGAAATCTCTATTTTTTTGCTATCTGACTTATTTTTCTGTTTGTAAAGAAGCAACATCAGAAACAAGCCCAGTTGAGAGGAACTTATACTCTACGAACTTTGTTTGCTAAGTAAGACATAGCCATTGACAGGCCATTGAAATATTAGAAGATTACACCTCTGTTGTGCATTATTTTTTATAATTCATTAACTGAACTCATTTGACATAGTAAGAACTGTCATGCATTCAAGACCTGCCTCACAGCCTGAAAGTACTTTAGATGTGTGTTTCTCTGAAGAATAAAAAAAAAACTGCACACCTTACAATGTTCACCAGCCACTCAGATTCAAGCATTCAACCAAATTATTGACACACCCTGGTAATGTTGTCTGGTATTTGTCCTCAAACTTCTCAGGACTAGTTTCTTACACATCTCACAAAAAGATTGTATTTTGATATAATCCATTTTATGTTTTTATTTATTTAAATGAAGTTAAATATTTTAAGAAAAATGTTTTGAGAACTGTAGGCTATGAATTACCTTAAATTGTTAAGTGTAGTGATTTGAAACCAAAATGAAACAACTTTAATTAAAATAAATGCACACCTTAGAGTGGTATACAGTAACTAAATGATGTCACCTCTCACACATAAAAAGCTCCCCCAATCAATGATTTTTCTTTTCTATGCAAATACATCAGGTGATGTTGTGTGAAACTGAAAAAGCACTCATTACCGATGAGAGGAGTCCCGATGGCAGTGGCTGGCAGAGTGTCAGAGACAATGATGAGGAACACGGAGTAGCCCAGAAGCAGGGTGATCTTGAAGGACACTCGCTCTCCGCTGTCAGGCGGCAGGTAGAAGCCAACAATATCCATCACCATCAGAAACATACTGGGCAGCAGGAGGTTGACTGTGTAGAAAAGAGGTCTGCGCCGGATCACAACCTGCAGAGAAAAGCAGATGGCTCTCATTGTTGAACTAATGTGTTGATCTTTCTTTCTTTATCTATTTTGCAGATTTGGACTCTTTGTGCTTTTTGTGGTGCTCAACATTTTGGTATCAGTAGAACTGAAGTTCAGCATTTTTGGGGTCAGTGATATTTTTCAGTGGCATGTATTTGATCTAAATGAAGTAATATTTCGACATATAGTATTTTAACTTAAACTGTGTACCCGGTACGGGTTCCGTGACGTCATTTACTTCTGCATAAATACACTACGGACAATTTAGCTTATTCAAGTCACCTGTACTGCATGTCTTTGGACTGTGGGGGAAACCGGAGCACCCGGAAAAAACCCACACGAACACAAACTCTACACAGAAATGTCAACTGATCCAGCCGGGGTTCGAAGTAGCAGCCTTCTTGCTGTGAGGCGATCGTGCTACCCACTGCGCCACCATGATGGCCTTTTAATTAAGATTTTCATTATTTGCAGTCAAGTAATTGCAGCAGAAGGAGCATATTTCAAAAACAAATCTTTGTTTCACATATTATACATGTTTGTTTTGTTCTCCAGACTTTTTTTCTAAAATATTAAATAGAAAAGTGTTCATAAAAGAGTGGAAATTTTCACAGTATATCTGATAATATTTTTTCTTCAGCAGAAAGTCTTATTTGTTTTATTTCGGCTAGAATAAAAGCAGTTTTAAATTTTTTTAAAACCATTTTAGGGACAAAATGATTAGCCCCTTTAAGCTATATTTTTTTCGATAGTCTAAAGAACAAACCATCATTTTACAATAACTTGCTTAATTACATTAACCTTCCTAGTTACATTAATTAACCTAGTTAATTTTAACATTAAAGTTTAACAAGTCAACATTTACTTATGGAGCTAGACCTTAAAATGGAGTCTCTCCATCTGAATAACAGACGTCATAACAGAAATCCAGTTTTGGATTGGGTAAAGGTGATTTTTAATTATTAAGCTTTTTCAGAAATGTTAATATTCATTTCACAACTAGGCAAACTTTTCACAATCTTTCACAACCTTGACAACTAGGCATGGGCTGGTGTAAGATCCTGATGGTATGATACACTTGGATAAAAAATATCACAGTATTGTGATTACTTCTATAGAATATGCTCCTTTTAAATGTCTGGGCAAAAAAAAATTTAAAAAATTGTCCCGTTGAACACAGTATGTTTTATTTTAAGAAACATTTAATATATTTTGTAACAGCAGTTTTGGATGTGGAGGGTCCTTTTCTGCTGGAAATACTATTGCCCTAATACTAAACTAGATAAAATATATTTTAGAATGGCTAATTAATGTCTTAAAAACACAATAAAAAACTATAACTGCTATAACAGAAAATGTTGACAGTTTTAAAACCTTAACTTCTCCAAACCACGGTAAACCCTAAAACTGGTTATCATTCCATTCCCACATATAAATGGATTCTTATGAACTGGCTACATGCTACTAGCTATACATATTATTGGTAAATAAATAATATTGTAACATGATAGTAAAGTTTTGTTATTAAACAAAAACTAATACAAATTTAAAATAAATGAACATTTAAATGTATTTTTGTAATATTATTATTATTCCAACACAATACCATTGCAAAAGTATTAAATTACAGCAAAGGAAAGCATTTATTATTTTGACCAACAGTCATCATTTACTGCAAAAACAACCTAAATTACAATATGATATTAGATATTCTGAAGACATTTTAACTTTATCAATTTAAGCAAACATTGAACTCTTATTTCTTTTTTCATAGCCATATCTACAGCTTATTGGTTAAACGAATGTTACCGCTAAAGAAACAAAACAAATCTAATGCAGTCGTTTAATGAGAGCTTCTGCCTGTCCTGCTTTTATATGTGTCCCTAAAATATTCCAAATGCAAATACTATGGTTAGCCATATGACTTAATTTGGTATTATTCCATTACTCACATGGAACTTCATTTCGGCGTAGTAATCATCATTATCAATGCTGAACGCGTTGTATGTGGAGAGGACGTGAAGCAGCTCCCATTCTCCCTGGTTCATGAACACACTCTTGTCTGTCTTGACAGCCTCAGGGCTTCTCATTAGTGTGATGTTGATGTCTTTAGCTACGAGATGAGAGAAGGTTAAAGGTTAGTTCGTGTGGCTTTACGAAAAAGACACTTTGTTTTTTTTTCTTATGCTTGAATCATTTCTCCAATAATGCATTTCCAGAATAATAAAAACTGGAATAAAATAAAAACTGAATAAAAACTGAATGTTTCAGTAAATACGAAAGACACTGCAGGTGAACGGTAAAATAATGTCTGATAACCCCTATAAAGGTTGCAGTCAAAAATTGTATACTATCTGACAGCCAGTGCTTATGTACAGAATGAAGCAAACTTAATATTTGCTGTTTTAATTTTGTTCCGTTTAGTTTTTATTTGTTTCGTTTCATTTTGTTTCGTTTCATTTCGATTAGTTTGGTTTAGTTTGATTTACTTTGGTTTAGTTTCATTTCGTTTCGATTAGTCATTTTGTTTGGTTTAGTTTAGTTTTGATTAGTTTGGTTTGATTTAGTTTAGTTTAGTTTTGTTTCATTTTGTTTTGTTTTGTCTGATGAAGATGAAGGAAATACAAATAGCAGAAAATATAATTCACATTAACAGCAGATTAATACTTGTTCAAAGCTAAAGATTTTTTTTTGCTCTTTTTTTCTCCCTCCATTTTTTTTATTTGATTATTTTAAGTTAATTTTGATTCATTTTATGTATATGAGTGAACAATATATAAATGAACATAAGTGTACTTTTATCTATTTGTCTTTATGTGCATACTTTTTTTTATGTACATATCTATAATAATATAGTGTAAATCAGATTTAAAATGTGCAAAACTAATGCATTGCAATGGTACAGTCGGGCCAGGAGCTCTTTTGGAGAAAAGAGGATTTGTTTCTGTTTCAAATCTTTTTGAAATTTTTGTTTTATTAAGTTAAAGGTCAATAAAAAGATATTTTAAAAAATGATATTATATTTTCCCTGTTGATTATAAAATATATAATAAAAGCTGTTAAAATATGCAAACAAGGCATTGTTTAATGAAAGCCATTGTTTAATGAAAGCCACTTATTAACCCACTCATTTGCATATATTTCTTGCACAAAAATCGTCGGAAGAAGTCAGATTTAAAATTCTTGCTTTTTTTTTTCATTTTTAGGAAATCACTCTTAAAAATAAACACAAAAAAATGATTTTTGCTGCTTGTTCAAACTACTTATTTAAAATGAGTTAAAACAACGCAATTCCTAAGTTTTTTTTAACTAATTAATTGTTTTATGTTCAATCCACTTAAATTTTGTAAAAAAAAAAAAAAACGATTAAGTTAACTTAATCAATTTGTGTTGGGAGAGCATGAAGGAATTTTGTGGATCCCAGCATTTTTTACAATGTATTGTAATGGAAATCTACAGACAAAAACATACAAAGTTGAGCAAAATAAACTCTTAAAAGTGTATGTTGGATGTTTTTCTTACATTAACTGAAAAAGACATCATATGGATAGCCAAATATCTCAAAATCTAAAAACTAACAAGTGCATTATATATGTATATATATTTTTTACCTGTAGTGTCTTGCTTTAATTAGCTTTCATCGGGCATTATAAAAATGTTTAAAGATCACATCTTTTAAAAATTTTAGACATGCATTTTGTCACTGACTACTTAGAAATACTTGAATGTGGTTGCTTACTTGTGTGTAGCCAGCTCTGGAAAGTCAAGCTACATTTTTGAACATCATAAGGAAAGTTGTAGATGTTGAGAGAGCAGGCAGTCACTACTTGGATAGGCTTATAGTTGCTGACAAGTCCATCATGGCCTACGTAGACATATGGAATATCAGGAGACTTTCCTACATCCACACTGAAGAGGACAGAAAGAAAAAAGTACATTTTAAGTAGTAATAGAGCAGCAAATGCATCATTAATGTGTCAGTCTTCTCTTTTGTTAGGTCAAGTTTACTCACAATTCATTGATGAGGATATCTGGAATCCAGATGTTGGCAGTCGGAATGGAAATTTTTTTGACTTCATCAAATTCCTCAGGATCCCACATAAGGAACTCATCTGTCCATTGCTTTTGAAGAGAATTCAATGTCAAGTACAAAAGGTATACACGGTTGGGAAATCTTGTTAAGTACAATATAAGTAATTGTTTTTGTTTAATTTGGAGCCATGCAAAGTAATAAGTTGTGAATTGGGCTATATATACTGGTTGTGTTGTCATTTTAAAACCTGTGTTTAGTATTTATGTCTGCGATTCATTCAAAAGAAAAGTCAATTTGGACCAAGGGTGACCAAGCTGGAGCATGTACTCTGGTCCCCTGGGTTCTTCAATGGTTGTGGACATTAGAAATTGAACCAAAACAACCCATTACAATTGGCAATGAAAATTCAGGAATTGAATAAAAAAAAAAAAAGTCAATTCACTTTAGATTTTTCCCAAAAAGAAAATTGCAATTCTGTCATAATTCTCTTGCCTTTCAAGTGCCCAAAACATGTTTGAGTGTTTCTACTACGAATGTCAATGCTTATTTGTTTCTAACATTCTTCAAAATATCTTCTTCTGTACTCAACCTAAAACAGAAACAATAAACGTTTGGGACAAATGAATAGTGAGTAATATTAAATTCTTGGTTGAACTATCCCTTTAAGTTATATTAGTTTTGCCATATGCAAACACAAACACATAATAAATATTAAATTTTTCTGTAATTAAATATAATAAAATTAGTTAATGAGAATCATTCATTCAGGAATCTTATGTTGATATTGACTATTTACTGGTGCTTTTGTTATAAACTTAAAATGTCTTAAATTTTCAAAACAACATTTTAGGCCTTAAAAAGTCTTAAAAAATCTTGTAGGTCTTAAATCATTTTTAAAATGGTCTTTATTTACCTGTGTCCAAGTACCCAATCGGGATGAAATCCATCCCATCACCAACAATCCATCTCAAACTTTTTTTTTTTTTCATATTTAAAGGGGAGGTATTGCAAAAAGATACAATTACAATAGCTGTTCGATATTTTTACAGCATTGTTTTCTAAATTAACCTCCCTAATCAGGTTAAGAAAACCTCCAATAGCACAATTCCTTATAATAATAAAAGAGCAACATATCACTTCACATGATTATACTCAATGCATATTTTTGATTATTGTCTCCATAATAATATATTTTAACAATGTTAAACTTGTCATAAAAAAAAAAAAAAAAAATATATATATATATATATATATATATATATATATATATATATATATATATATATATATATATATATATTATGTTGAACAAAAAGATTTATTCAACTAGAGTTTTCTTGTTTTGACACATTAAAATATGTCGCTAAGAAATAATTACTTTTTTGTGGCAACAGACCGAATTAAAAATATTCATTAGTTTTTAGCCCTGTATTAGTCTAAAATTTTATTCAAAATAGTCTTAAAAAGGGTCTTAAAAAGTTTTAAATTTCACTTGATTTTACCTGCAGAAACCCTGTCTAATAGTATTTTCTGTAAATCGAATTGTCTGTTTTTGATTGTTTGTTTTTGATGAACTAAAATATAATAATTTCATAGATATAATCAGACTACAATGATAAAAAATACATAGTTTCCATTACAAATAGCTAATAAAAATATGAACCATCAACCTTTAACACTAGTGTTCTATGCGTTCCATGCTTTCTAGTGTGTTTGGGTGCATATTCCATTAGGAGTTTGTGGTTTTAACCTAGACCCATAGGCACCATTACAGTTTCCATTATAACAAGAACAATTGCTGTTATAATAACCATAAACTAATACCAATTCTATGAAGTCTTCTAGCTTTAAGCAAATCCGAAACAAGATTTAACATTAAAAAGTTAGTTTTTGTTAATATTTGTTGCATTTAACCAATATAAGATTTGAGTGTGATGTTGCAAGTTAGTGCAACACATATTTGATTCAACTGTGTTACTTACATAGTGTGAAACAATAATATAATCAACCCTTATGAAAAACGTATCATCCCTTCTGAAAAAAATTCACTGAAGTTTTTTATGGTCTATAAATAACATTCAAATCAAACCATCAAATTTGAACCAATAAATCCAGTACGTTTGAATGTTTTGGGGTCATTAAGATTCAATGCTGTAGCACCAAATAAAAGGATAAAAATACCAGTACAAACCCACAGGGTCAGTAGAGTTTTCATAAAAAAATATATATATAATTTTCATTAAAACCATTACAAATTCCATGATGATTTATTTTTCATTTTTATTTGCATCATGAATAGATTTATAAAAGTGTAGTAACCATGTTTTGGGGCAGATTTGCTATAAATACTGTGGTTAAACTATGGGATGATTAGGATAATAAACCATGTTTGTTTAGTTTTATTTGTTAAAAAATACAGATAAATTACGTATTTTCCACCAACGTACCTGTCTGTACCACACATATGTTGTCAAAACCTGGTTCTTCTCATCCTGTGTGGCACACAAAATCACATTCAGAAGAATGAACTTCAAAACCAACAACAAATAAATTAACATATCAAATAGACCTCAACCCACCACATTGAGAATGGCATAAACCATAAGGTCAATTGCCACCGTCGTTGACTGCCTCCAGTCGCGCACAGGTCGAACTCCTTTTTTATATCCGGCACTTAAAAACTCATTTAGCCGAACCAGAGTGGCATTGGCGAAACGCCCAGTGTTATTGCCAAGCTTCTTCACTACACCAAGATAAACCATTGTCACTTTCACTTCAGAATTGAACATTCAGTGCTATCTTTAATACATGAATCCATGTCAATTAATGTTATTGACTGATTGTGTATCAAAATCTGTCAAGTCAAACAATAATAACTGTCCAAATGCTATTTGTTTACAATTTTTTGTTGTTGTTTACATTCATTTATTGATAACACAATACCAATGACAATGATTGCCGTTAATTAAATGATTGTCATAATTTTCTGCTGAGATACCTAGAGAGAACATTTTTAGTCTTCAAAATCGAATAGCTACGCACAATAAGTTTTAAGCCACAAGATTTCAGTTATCAAATTGAAATTTTTATGCATATATGCTGTGATCATTTGTTTTAAGCCTCAAACGTGAACTGTTTGTTAAACGTGTCAATAGAAGCAAGTATAAGAAAACTTACCTGAGCAATCCACCACTGTGCCATACATGCATATGCAGAGAGCTGTCCAGAGTGCTGAACTTCTCATTGTGCTGAGCGATTCGCAGTTGCTCTATAACTGTTCTTCTAGCCTGGTGCTGCTTCCATCCAGTGATGCAGGCTGAACTCCATTAGTTACTTATCTCTGTGCTTTCCATAAGCGCTCAGGATGTGTCATTACAGCACTTAAACCACCCTCCCTCCTCTGCACCAATATCCTACAGCCGAGGTCCAAAGCACTTCAGTGCGTCCCAAGAGTCACATTACAGAGATTTCACTATAGGCTAGGCCTATATAAGCATGACAAGCATTGTTTACTCAATGGAGAACTAACAGGGGATAGCTATTTCTTATTAATATTAAATTGTGATTTGGAATAATTAACAACACTTTAGTTTGGGCACTAGTTCTCACTATTACCTACTTGATAATTAGCGGAATATTGGCTGTTCATTATTTCCGATTATTCTGCGTGACCATATTTTATACAATTAATTTCATCCCTATATCAAACTAATATTACACAGCCTTCTGGAATACTTGATTCTGATCGATTGAGCATGAAGCCACGTTATATAAGGGATAAAGGACATCCAAGCAGTAGATATCGCGGAATAAAGCTTGAAAGATGTGAAGCAAACTTACTGCCTGGGTGTACTTTATTCGGTATATGTCACAGCTATTTGTAAATGTAAATATTAGACCCATATAGTAGCATACACTCACCAGCCACTTTATAAGGTACAACTGTCAAACTGCTTGTTAACACAAATTTCAGCCAATTACATGGCAGCAACTCAGTAGTCAAGTTGATCTGCTGCAGTTCAAACTGAGCATCAGAATGGGAAAGAAAGGTGATTTAAGTGACTTTGAATGTGACATGGTTGATGGTGCCAGACGGGCTGGTCTGGGTATTTCAGAAACTGCTGATATACTAAGATTTTCACACACAACCATCTTTAGGGTTTACAGAGAATGGTCTAAAAAAGAGAAAATATCCAGTGAATGGCAGTGCAAATGCCTTGTTAATAGCAGAGGTTAGAGGAGAATGGCCACACTGTTTCAAGCTGACAGAAAGGCAACAGTAACTCAAATAACCACTCCTTGCAACCGGGGTATGCAGAAGAGCTTCTGTAAACACACAACGCGTCCAACCTTGAGGTGGATGGGCAACAGCAGCAGAAAACCACACCAGGTGCCACTCCTGTCAGTTAAGAGCAGGAAACTGAGGCTGCATTTCGCATAGGCTCACAAAAATTGGACATTAGAAGTCTCGATTTCTGCTGCAACATTTGCATGATAGGGTCTGAATTTAGCATTTACAACATTAAACCATGGATCCATCCTGCCTTGTATCAGCAGTTCTGTCTGTTGAGGGTGTAATGGTGTTGGGGATATTTTCTTGGCACACTTTGGGACCATTAATAGCATGTGTGTCAACGCCACAGCCTACCTGAGTATTGTTGCTGACCCTGTCCATCCCTTTATGACCACAATGTGCCTATTTTCTGATGGCTACTTCCAGCAGGATAACGCGGCATGTCATAAAGCTCGTATGAGTTCACTGTACTCAAATGGCCTCCACAGTCACCAGAACTCAATCTAATAGAGCATATGTTGGAACGGGAGATTCACAACATGGAAGTGGAGCCGACAAATCTGCAGTAACTGCATGATGATATCATGTTAATATGGACCAAAATCTCTGAGGAATATTTCCTGTACCTTGTTGGATCTATGCCATGAAGTATTGAGGCAGTTCAATTTCTAATAACATTCCATAAAAAGAAAAAAAACAAGCACAAATTAGTATGTTTATTTGAGGTTAATAGTCATGATTATTAGTTAATAGTCTAAACTAGTCCATACACTAAAGTGTGCCCTAACAATTTATTCACAGTAATAATCTATCTGTATAATATAAATAATAAATAATAATAATAGTCTGTTAAATATTTTCAAAAGCATAAAACAATGTCATATGTTCTCTGAACTGATAATGCCCTTACAATAACTCAAAAGCTACGTGTGTATAAGAATTACAGCTACCTTTGGCATCACGCGTGTCGTATTTCACAAACAAGTTCAAGTCAATTTCCATGAGCACTTAGAGCACTACATTAAACTGTGATCTAATACTTCACCCAGCCATGATGAGACTTAATTAGCCTGGCAATAGGCAGGTGATTAGATTTGCGTCAGAACAATATTATCAGAATTTTGATGAGAAATTGAATTATGTTTTTTTTTTCTGCCTGGCTCTGAGAAGCTATGTAATGAAAATGTATTGTAGTGGTAGTGATCTAAAGGTGATTGTGGTTTATCTTTCGGTAAGGAAGCTGGAGCTTGATATATGATAATGTAGCAGTACAGGAAGGGACATCTTCACTCTTATAATTTTGTATGACTCTGAGTATTCTTTTCTCAAAGAATGCTCCTTAAAATGTTAACATTTGTTTTTAAGCATTCAATATTGTTTGGTTTTGCCCTTAAAATTACATTTGTGTTAGTAACCTTTGTGGAAAAAATATTCAATCAGATTAATGTATGAATTTAATAAAACCAAATATTAAATTAACAAGAATAAAGAGACTAAAGTGAAGGAAAATGGATGAATGAAGGAATGAATAATAGTAATAGTTATTGTGTTCTATTTGTGTTATGCATGGTTATGTTTGTACCCCAGTAATCATGCAAATACAGTGGAAGCGCTGTCATTGAAAATATTTAAGATATACAGTTGAAGTCAGAATTATTAGCCCCCCTTTGATTTTTTTCTTTTTAAATATTTCCCAAATGATGTTTAACAGAGCAAGGGAATTTTCCCAGTATGTCCGATAAGATTTTTTTCTCTTCTGGAGAAAGTCTTATTTGTTTTATTTCATCTACAATAAAAGCAGTTTTTAATTTTTAAACGCAATTTTAGGGACAAAATTATTAGCTTCTTGTTAACCTGCCTAGTTAACCTATTGAACCTAACTATGCCTTTAAATGTCACTTTAAGCTGTATAGAAGTGTTTATTTACTGTCATCATGACATAGATAAAATCAATCACTAATTAGAAATGAGGTATTAAAACTATTATGTTTTGAAATGTTTTGAAAAAATCTTTACTCCATTAAACACAATTTGGGAAAAAAAAATAAGCAGGGGAGCTAATAAGGAGGGCTAATAATTCTGACTTCAACTCTATATAAAATATACACAGATTTTTCTTTTTTTTATTCAACTGAATATACAGTGTACCATTAAGAAATAAAGACACCATGGACATAGCTATAAAAAGTGATAACAACATAAATAGGCATCTCCATGTTTATTAATGGTAATTTATTTCCATAAGACAGTTTCTTCCCTTTAAGTGCAATGAAAAATGCTAAATATTTCAGCGTTATTATTGACAGAAAGCAAAAGATTATATACAAATACAAGTTTCTTTACATCAAAAATCACACACTACACAAAAACAACTTGCTCACAGCTATTTTATATTCCAAAAGGAAAAGTTCAGGTACCAGCTACTATATATTTGTCTCAGTATGCAAACAATATTTTTTTTGTTAATTTTCTTTTTAATTTTCTTTTTTTAGTCAATTTACTCAAGTATAATTAATCTTCTAATACTAATAACTGAAATGCATTAAAACTTTAAAACTAATGTTGAGAATGATGTTTAGCCTGTAATTTTTTACAGTAGAAACTTATTGGATGAAACTGTGATCCTTGATTCATAAAATGCAAATTTATGGCATTTTAAGAGTCCAGAAGCTTCTGATGATACATTGAGATCTTATGTTACATAATAAGTATGCAGCAAGAAACTAGCCATTATTCACAGCATTTTTTTCTATAATCCAAAACCTCTTCAAATGTTCTGGAACAGTGGTTGTGAGACAACTTTTAAGGGTTGGGGGTGGGGGATAAATAAATAAAAAATGAAGTGTAACTATACCCTTAAACTCTCTGCTTTTGTGTTTCTCTTTCTCTTTTCATTACAGCTCTTCTTTACCACCGGATTTAGACTTTCAGGCTGAGCTCCAGGAATGCCACAGCAGCAGTAGGGTCATAACATAGATGAAGACGAGAAGCAAGTAGATGCAGAAGAGCAATTTGTCTACTTTCAGACACAGCTGCACCCAGTAAGACTGTGACGTGGCCTCTGTGTCCTCCTCCTGCAGGTACAGTCTGAGAGACATCACCTCCTGTAGAATCTTCTCCAGTGGAGACTCACTGCTGGACACTTCAGTCAGAGAGAACAGGTCTGGCTCTGGAGAGAGATCAAACTCATAGCCTGAATATAAGAGACAGAAAGGACAAATATTAAAAGCACATGATGTATATCAGTATTTTACAATGATGTATTAGTTAACATTAGTTAATCTAGTAGTTAAAATAAATTAAAGATTAACAATGCATCAGTTAAGCATTACATAATCTTTGTTAGTGTTTAATTGATCTCAATCTTTGTTAACTTTAATTTGCAGTAACTAGAAAATTGAGATTCTATGAGAACTAGAGAAATTACGTTGCACTAACTAGAAAAATTAAGCTATGGGAACTAAAGAAGTTAAGTTCCAGTAACAATACAATTTAAGTTGGGGCAACTCAGAAAAGTTAAGCTACAGGAACTAGTTAAATAAAAGTTGCACTAAGTATAACAATTAAGGGTCACACTTTACAATAAGGTTCATTAGTTAATGTTAACTAATGCATTTACTAACATGAACAAACAATGAACAACACATTTACTACTGTATTTGTTTATGTTAGTTAACATTAGTTAATGAAAATACAGTAGTTCATTGTTAGTGCATGTTAACTCATGGTGCATTAACTATTGTTAACAAGCTTGGACTTGGATGTTAATAATGCATTAGTAAATGTTAAATTTTGATTAATAAATGCTGTACATGTGTTGTTCATGATTAGTTCATGTTAGTAAATGAATTAACTAATGAACCTTATTGTAAAGTGTTACCCAATTAAGCTATAGGAACTGGAGAAATTAAGTTGCACTAACCACAAACATTTACAATGGGAACAAAAGAAATTAAGTTGCAGTAACTAAAAAAATAAGTTGCTGCAATTAGAAAAATTAAGCTATGGGAACTAGAGAAATTAAGTTGCAGTAACTAGAAAATTAAAGCTGTCCTATGGGAACCAGAGAAATTAAGTTGCACTAACTAGAAAAATTAAGTTGCACTAACTTGAAAAAATTAACAATGGGAACTAAAGAAATTAAGTTGCACTAACTAGAAAAAATTAAGCTATGGGAACAAAAGAAATTAAGTTGCAGTAACTAAAAAATGAGTTGCTGCAATTAGAAAAATTAAGCTATGGGAAGTAAAGAAATTAAGCTGCAGTTACTAGAAAATGTAAACTATCCTATGGAAACCAAAAAAGTTAAGTTGCACTAACTAGAAAAATTAAGCTATGGGGACTAGAGAAATTACGTTGCACTAACTAGAAAAAGATAACAATTGGAACTAAAGAAATTAAGTTGCAGTAACTAAAAAAACTAACTTGCGGCAACCAAAAAATGAAGCTAAGGGAACTAGAGGAATTAAGTTGTAGTAACAATGAAAAAATTGGCACTAGAAAAATTAAGCCATGGGAACTAGAGAAATTAGGTTGCAGTAACTAGAGAAATTAAGTTGTGGCAACTGGAAAAATTGAGTTATGAGAACAAGAAATAAGTTGCTGCGTAAAATTTACCCATGATTGCAGAATTAGTCATATATACAATAAATAAGATGGGTTTTGGTATAATTTTAAGCATCCAGAAACCCTAAACTGATTCACTTTAGTGAGGAAAACAATATGGTTTAGCAACCAGACAAACTTTGTTAAAGGTTTAACCTTGGGTAGCTTGCTGGGGTCAAGGACCCCTTAGGTGGAGGGCAAGAGGCCTTGCATTGATGATGTTCCCTGCGGTCATTTTTAGTACAGTCAAGTAACAAACATTTTCAAAAATCTTAGGTCCCAATATTATAATGCTTAAAGTGTTATTCTCGTGATCTTCCAGTATCAGTTGCATCATTTCATTTCCATTCACCAACCCTTTCCTGTGGTCTCAAGGGATAGTAAAGTGTCTATTGGATGTGCACTTTAAACTGTGTGATTCAGAAGCTGCAGTATGATGACATATTTCTAACTAAAACAGAATATTGAGTGGGTTGCGGGGTTTTATTTTTGCACTCGCAGCAAAATAATGGCTGGAGAGGTGTGGCTAAGCATTTTTCAAGAAGCCTTCAAACTGACATCATCAGAGAAAGGCTGCCATTATAGAGCAGATACAAATGGTTCGATTTTGATTAAAGATTACTAAAACAAACAGTTTTTTTTTTAGCATTACTTACAGCATATGTTAATTCTTAACCAAATGACTAACAATGTACGCTAGTAAAATAAACATTGTAAACTTAGATATCATGCAGACTTTAACATAACATGTGGATACTTCTTACGTACTGTTTGTTTTATATTTGTTATGACTTCAGACAATCGTACTGTTTTTCATATACTGTGTAGTAGTATGAGATTTTGGACACAGACTGTTTCTATAGCAACCTGAGCTTCTTAAGAAAGCTGCAGTGACATGATGAACTCACCATTAATGATTGGCTCTTTTATTTACATGACAGGACTATTCTACCATATTACATGTGGCACTTTTAGCTACTCATAGCTAATATGAGGGCATCATCTTTGAAAATCTAAAGTTTTTGCTTAGTAACTGGAATCATGTGGTTTTAAATGACTAGTTCGAAACAAGTCATTCACAAAGGTTTTAAAGCTGTTTAAAGCAGTGATTGAAAATACATTACTATACTTTCTTGAATTGATTCTGAGCTTTTTTTGAACAGCAGATAGATTTTTTTTTGTCACAGCTCTAGTCACTATAGCCTCTTTTTTTTGGTCCAATTTCACTTGACAGCTGGCCCCTCCTCTAATGGTTTCTCACTGGTCAACAAATGTGTATGACAGGGCGTAGATACGTTCATGCTATATTGTAAATTACTGTATTCTCATATCATAATTATTCTGACAATTGAGAACCATAAGTCCTTATACAAGGGTCAGCACGGTGGCTCACTAGTTAGCACTGTCACCTTACAGCAAGAAGGTCGCTGGTTTGAGTCCCAGCTGGACCAGTTAGCATTTCTGTGTGGAGTTTACATGTGCTCCTCATGTTCATGTTAGAGTTTTCGAGTTTTCTCCGGGTGCTCCGGTTTTGCTATAGGTGTGTGTGTGAATGAGTGTATGTGTGTATCCCAGTACTGGGTTGTGGCTGGAAGGGCATCTTCTGCGTAAAACATATGATAGAATAGTTGACGGTACAACCCACAGTGGCGCCCCCTGATTAATAAGGGACTAAGCCGAAGAAAAATGAATGAATAAAGTCCTAATACAATTTGTATTACAATTTATTTTTATTTATTTTTATGTTTTTTAACATAGGTGAAACATTAAAATGTCGTGGCATAGCATGACTTTAGCATTATCTTTTTTAAATAAATGGATTGACCATCGAATTTGCCACGATTTTAGCATACAGAATGAAGCTTTTGTGTAATCTTTAATGATATCATAACACAAATGACACATACAGCTATTATTAGTCTAGCTATTCCTCATTTGTAAATAAATCACTGATCATCAATTAATCCTTGTCGTAATACATAGGTATAAGATTGTACCTTACATATATATTATTCAAATTTTATTAATTATTAATGCATTATATCACGGGTATTTCATTATTTAATTTTGGCATGAACCCAAAATATATTCATGAATTGAATCATTTTCTTTTCTTTTCGGCTTAGTTTCTTTATTAATTAGGGGTCGGCACAGGAGAATGAACCACCAACTCATCCAGCATATGTTTTACGCAGCGGATGCCCTTCCAGCTGCAACCTATGACTGGGAAAGACCCATAGACTCTAATTCACACACATACCTATACACTACAGACAATTTAGCTCACCCAATTCACTTATAGCGTATGTCTTTGGACTTGTGGGGGAAACCGGAGCACCCGAAGGAAACCCATGCTAACATGAGGAGAACATGCAAGCTACACACAGAAATGCCAGCTGACCCAGCCGAGGCTCGAACCAGCGACCTTCTTGCTGTAAGGCAACAGCACTACCTACTGCGCCACTGTGACACCCTCCAAAATATATTGTATTGGTTAAAGATGCAGTAGGTGATCTTCCACAATGCTAACAGCTTAGCATAAATCTCTGAATCACAGTCCCTCCCCTGCCGTCTAGAGCCACGCCTCCTGAAACACGAGCACAGCAAAAGAACACTCTCTCATGTGTTAAAAGCGACTAGTGCTTGTCCGGCGGTGAGCAAGCCAAGCTGACGTTCTATTTCAGAGTGAATATTTAGAGTTGCATGGTAAACAGTATAGGGAGACTAGGCGGAATAGCAGTATTTAATGTTGTTTTATTGTTAAACTAATTAAAATCTACATTATTGATGCTGTAAAAGGTCCCTTATGAAACTGAAAATAGTCTGATCAAACCGGAAGATTTTAGTGGCTGAACAACACTCATGTGAAGATATAACCAATTTGTAACAACAACATCTACCGTTACATCAGCTTTGCGTGAAGCTAAAATAGTTTTAAAACAGAACACTGTTTTAAAAACCTGTCTAAGAGAAATCCTTCAGCTATTGTGTCATCCTTGCTCCAGCATGCAAAGGTAAGTCCAATATTGATTCAGGTTTTTAAAAAGTTTTGATTCAGCAGGTTTTTACAGATTGCGCGCACGTGCTCTCTCTCCCTCTTTCATGAACGCGCAGCACAAACGGCGGTCGGCAGAGCTGCGTACTAAAGGCGCAGTTGTTCAAATCTGCATTTGCTGACAGACAGTTTGGCCTACTTGTTGGAATTATGAAAGATGTCGGCCCGACTATTTAATTGGATGAACATTTTTTTAGTTTTATGCACTACCCAAAATGTAAAAATACATATCAATACATTTAGATCATTTACTTTAATCATTGCTATTAGACTGTGAAGAGACTTTCAACCAGCACAACAAAAATGCTTCTGAAGACAATCACCTACTACACCTTGTAATGAATAATGATTGATTATACTATTATGTCGAAAAAAATTCATTGAATATTAGGTAAAGATCATGTGTAATGATGATATTAAAATAAAAATGTCATATTGTAAATGTATCAAAATTCATTTATTCAGTTTCCTTCAGCTTACCCACTTATTTATCAGGGGTCGCCACAGCGGAATAAACTGCCAACTATTTTGGCAAATGTTTTACGCAACAGATACACTTTCAGCCACAACCCAAAACTGGGAAACACCCACACACTCATTCACACACACACTCATACACTATGGCCAATTTAGTTTATTCAATTCACCTATAGTGCATGTCTTTGGACAGTGGGGGCAACCGGAGCACCCAGAGGAAACACAAGCAGTCATGGGGAGAACATGCAAACTCCACAAAGAAATGCCAACTGACCCAGCTGGGACTCAAACCAGCGACCTTTTTGCTATGTGACGACAGTGCTAATCACTGAGCCACTGTGCCACCCTATATCAATATTCAATTCTTGAATAGTAATAGGCATTGCTGAGAACTTCATTTGTTCAACTTTAAAGGCCATTTTCTCAATATTTGGACATTTATTGCACCTTCATATTCCAAATTTTCAAATGATTGTATCTAGACCAAATATTGTCATACCATAATAAACATGCATCAATGGAAAACCTACTTATTTAGCTTTCATGTAATGTATAAATATAAACTTGAAAAAAAATAGACTGGTTTTATTGTACAGGGTCACTTTTTGGAAAGCATAATAAAAGCATTGTTTACTTTCTCTCCTACCCCCTGATTGGTCCACTTCATCCAGCGTCTTCATGGAAGTGAATGTGCTCTCAAGGCTCTGGTCCATTGAGCCATATTTATCCAGTAGGCAAGCAGACATGGACATCTCCTTCACTTCCTTCTCACTATAATGCAACAGCTTCACCACAAAAATGGACATGGCCAAACTCAGCAGCAACAGTGCCATGCAGACGGCAAAGAAGACCCCTGTGGCAAAAACGGCAGACAGTTTTGATGAGTGAGGTGCGATTGCCGCCTGTCAAGAGTGTTGT
Organism: Danio rerio; assembly: GCF_052040795.2. Classification (NCBI taxonomy): domain Eukaryota; kingdom Metazoa; phylum Chordata; class Actinopteri; order Cypriniformes; family Danionidae; genus Danio; species Danio rerio. The sequence goes on along the minus strand of NC_141041.1, from coordinate 24,482,635 downwards.
TAATAGGTGAACACTAATTAAGAAGAGCTCTGGATGCACTGTACCAATGAGAGGTGTTTTAATGGCTGTAGCTGGGATTTCATCCATCAGGTTGACTCTGATTACAGTGTAACCCAGGAGAATGCTGGTCTTGAAGGTGATGCGAGTCCCGCTGTTTGGAGGCAGATAGAAGCTGATGACATCCACCACCATGAGGAAGATGCTCGGGATCAGTAAACCTACCACGTACAGCAGGGGGCGCCGGCGGATCAGCACCTCAAGAAGGAAACAGAAAGAGTTGGTGATGTTTACAAAAGTGTAAAATACTTACGTAATGACTTAAAATACTAATTCGTCATTAGTGTAAGTGTATTTTTTACAATTCAAACTGACTGTTTGTACTTGAGTACAATTCTTAAGAAACTACTTCTTACGACACCTTAATAAAGTGAACCACTGTATCCACTTTAAAAAAGTCTTCAACTTGTTACACAATGACCCAAAAATACATATATACGTAAATAAATAAATTTATACTGTGTTTATATATATTTAAAAACAAATATATACACAGTTTTTCAAGTGTAAGGATTATTTTTTACAGTTAATTATCTTTACATAATTGTCTTTGCATACTATAGTACTACTAGTTACATTATTTGATCTTAAGCCCAATATAAATGGCAAACAGACCATCAGACATGTGTACTTAACATCAAAGAAGATCCTAGTTTTTCTGGATATAACCCTTGTGTATACTGTTAAAATTGGCAATTTTTTTCCCCATTCACTTACATTTTGATTACATTTTCTCTTATTGCAAAGCTTTGACAGCAATTGATGTTGCATTATTTATTGTTGGTGTTTTTTTTTTTTTTTTGGGGGGGGGGGGGATGGGGGGGGGGGGGGGCATTGCTAAAATTTGTCATTTTTACTGTTGATCATCAGTTGGTAGCATTAACCCTTTAGATACTGAAGGCCTGTGCGGAAATGTTTCTGGTTTTTAGATGGAGTTCTATGGAGTATAAAAATAAATTGTAGCATGCGTAGCTAAATAGACTGTTTACTAAATACTATTTTTACTATGTTCTGAAAGCTGAGGCAATGCATGTTATTATAATGGAAGTCAATGGGGCAAAATCAGCCACCAACATAACAAAAGAGTAGTAAATTTAGCTAGTGTTGTTGGGTTTTTGAAAAAATTCTAAGCATTTTCCCAAATTTTGCATCAAAATAACCAAAATCATTCCGTTTGCTGAAACACAGAGAAAGTTGTGGCCAAATTAAGACTCAAAATCACCCCAAAGTGAATGTAAACATCCCCAATAGCACACAAGGTCAAAACATAATTTTTGGTTTATACTGTAAACTACTGATCGCTTTTCTTCCCAATTTTTGAATTAAAATGTAATTTAGTATATTTTTCTTTTTTAGTTTTGCATAAAATTATTAAAAATGGCCACTTGTTTTCAGACATTTTTGTTCTAAATTTTTTGAAAACACAAAACCAATGTGTTAGTTTCAGACATTTGGTGGAATAACAACAAATGACAAATACAAACATTTGGTGCTCTGAACATTAAGCAAACATTGTAAAAAAAAAAAACATTAAGCCTGAACAACAAAAAAACAATTCTTATTTCCTTTTGGTTTTCACTCAACTTTTGAAAACATCAGCTGCACTGACCTGAAATTATTTGTCAGTAATAAATAAAACATTTAGTTGGATTAACATAAGATTATTTTCACCTTTAATTGATATGACAGTAGAGTATAGACAGGAAATGGTGGGCAGAGGAGAGAGGGGAAGGATCCGCATAGGACCTAGAGGCGGGAAACAAACTCAGGTCACTGTGTACACCAGAGTGCCATGTCAATACACTAACCACTACACCATTGGCGAAGAGGCGTACTTAGTTTTTGAAAACATCAGTTGCACCTGATCTAAAATGTCTAAAGTTAAGTGAACAAAAAGCTTTTTAATGAAATTGGTACTAAGAAATAATACTTTATCAGAACAAAGTTCAATTGAAAAAAAAACAGAAATGCATGTTTCACATGTGAATCATTACAAAGCATTTTCCCTGTTCATCCTGCCATGCCTTTACCATTATTTTGGTTTTTCCTCCTGTCTTGTTTTTAATTCTTGCTAATAAATGTTTTGTTGTCTTTATTTTTGTTTTTGTTTTTTCAATTAAACTATGTTTTTTGTTTGTTTGTTTGTTTGTTCTGATAATGTATTATTTCTTAGTATTAATTTCCACAAGAGTTTTTTTTTCCACTCAACTTTTTCAATTGCAACTGATGTTTTCAGAAGTTGAGTGCACATAGGCATCAAGTGTGTTGACACATGGCACTCCGAGTTCGATTCCCGCCTTGGGGTTGTATGCTGATTCTTTTCTCTCTCCTCTCCCCACGCTTTCCTGTTTATAGTCTCTGTTGTCCAATTAAAGGTGAAAAAAAAATTATAATAAAAAATGTTGAGTATAAGAAAAATAAAAGGAAATAAGAATGTGTTTTTTGTTTGATTGTTTTATTCAATTATCTTCAGACATTCCAGTTCTGCAGACAAAAAATGTTCAGTTGGCACAACTTGAAAAGTTTTGTTACAGAGTAGTTCACCTCTCCAGAAAACTAATAACCTTATGTTAACCCAATTTATTTATTTTTTTTTATTACTGAAATAATTTTAGGTCAGTGCAGCTGATGTTTTCAAAAGTTGAGTGAACAAGAAAAAGCAAAAGGAAATAAGGATTATGTTTTATTTTTGTTTGTTTGTTTGTTTGTTTTTATGCCTTTGTACTGACAATTTTTCTTACAGTGTAGATTAGAAGTTGAGTCAAATTTCCAACACAATCTCATGGCAATTTGTAACTTTTTAATTTAGCATGCAAACAATCTTATTTGTAAATTTTAGAGCAATTTGCTCATGTGCCAGTGGGGGTTAGGGCTGGGGTTTGGAGGCATGCCCGCTTTTAAAAATCATAGATTCTCATATGAATTCAATTGTATGAATTAGCCACTTTTCTGACAATGTATAACGTAGTTAAATTTCCTCATGTGATCAGGCTGGGATTTCCTGTCTCATTTTTATTTTTGCTAGGCTACTTTGACTTTTTTGTACAAAGATATTGCACTTTTATATTTTTTAAAGGGGCGACGTGGTGGCACAGTAGGTAAAGCTGTCGCCTCACAGCAAGAAGGTCACTGATTCAAGCCTTGGCTGGGTCAGTTAGCATTTCTGTGTGGAGTTTGCATGTTCTCCCTGCTTTCGTGTGGGCTTGCTTCGGGTGCTCCGGTTTCCCCTACAGTCCAAAGACATGCACTACAGATGAATTGGGTAGGCTAAATTGTCCGTAGTCTATGTGTATGAATGAGAGTGTTTGAGTGTGTTTCCCAGTGATGTGTTACAACTTGAAGAGCATCTGATTCATTAAACATGAGCTGGATAGGTTGGCGGTTCATTCTGCTGTGATGACCACAGATTAATAAAGAGACTAAGCCCAAAAGAAAATGAATAAATGAATGAATATTTTTTAATATATATATATTTTTTTGCTCTTTTTTTATTTTTGCAATTAGTACATTTTCAGCCAGACACAGTACTTGTACATTTAACTGAGTACCTGTGTGCTGACTGGAGTATCAATTTGGAGTGTCTTCTATACCCCTGAATGTTTATTCCATTACTAGCCCTCGGAGAAAAGTGTTCTGGGAGCAGTCAGAAATGGCCGTGTCTGAAGGGGAATTGCATAACAAGCTTAAGCTTTCTCACCATTTCCTGGATTTGCTAAATCAGTCCAATTTCTCATTCTAGAGCTGAAATTGTTTCCCCACACCTCAGCTCCCCCTGAGAAGGCAGATTTGAGCGTCTTGATCATTCAGAGCTATTTACTTTCTCTGCCCCTCGTCTGGATCAGGACCATCCATTACACTTGCCTTATTTGAGGTCGCTTAAAGCTTTCACAGCGCAACAAAGAGCAATTTCATACCGACTTAAACATGTTCCCCACCCATTTGGCCAATGAGTAAAAGCACAAATATGGATCCCTAAATGGCTTTGGCAATGAGCCGCAGAGCAAAGGTAATCAAAGTACACAAGCGTTTCACGTTTCGGTGGAAAAGGGTTGGATTGCCCACGAGCTTTGAGCTATTGGCTCTTTCCTACAACCCAACACGACGCTCATTGATCAAATGCCAGAAAGACAGTCTCATTATCATCGTGCTAGCTGTGTGTTGTCTGCCGCTAAGCCTCATCTATTAGCATTAGTGTGTCTCCACTAACAGCCATGCAAAGGTTGGAGAAGGGTTGTGACACATGTCAGACTGGCATCAATACTCTAGCGTGTTCGGCGGACTGTTACGTGCTCAATGTCTCAGTCAGTCCACAGAATTAACATACAGCAAACAGCAAGTGCAAGTCAAATTTGTTCACCACGAAGTGACAAACAATCATCAATAAATAGCATGTAAATAAAAACTAATACACAAAGGAAAATATATTAAAAATGCTAATAGAATATGTAAAAATAAAAACAAAAAAAACAATAGCATTCAAAGTGATGGAAAAAATTATTCATACCCCTGGCAAATTCTGACTTAACCCCTTCGCACCCTGTGTTAGAATGGACATCTCATGTCAGCCCATGTTTTTTGTGGTTCCTGAGCATTTCATCTAATTTAAAGCCTGCAGTCCATGAGAGTTGACGATTGTCATCCAGTCAAAAGACTGTAAGGCTCGGACTGTTGTAATTTGAAAAATTCCACTACATTGAAAAGCATTTCCCGGGAGTCTCCCGTATTTCAGACCCATCTCCCGCCACCCTCCCATTTTGTTATTTTTCCTGGAAAACCTCCGTGATTATGCCCCCTGGTCATCAGCTTTTTGGTACAATCTATAACACCCCTAGATGGGTATACTGTAGTATCTGAACGCAGCAGCTGCTCGAAACCTGGTGCATAGTACAGTTACTTAACTGTGTTATTCAGGCTACTCACCCCTACACCTAGACACCAAATGTTTGCAGGTATTTTGAAAAGCAGCATGGCATCACTTCACTCCAGACACAGAGTTAGCCACATTTACAATGTTTTTATTCCAATTTATTGATATTGATATCTTTGCCAATATTTCATATATTGTATATAAAAACAGAAGGATTGCTCTTACTAATTAAAGTTACAAATCTTTTGTAACATTGCAAGCATTAGATGGCTTTTTATATATAAAAAAGAATATATCGATGAATTAATTCATTTCTGAAACAATCTCATATGCAGAATATACAGATCTTGAAGTTCTTGAGCACATACCAGATGGAAATATTTCTGATGTGGAGATAAAATGGAGAAATGACGAAGATGGAGATAAAGTTTGCTATAAACAAGAAGCAATCTATACAACAAAAAACTCAAAATTTAAATAAAAATGTTACAATCCTAAATGTTTGTGAAAATCGTAAGATCCTAATGTTTCTTTTCATGAAGTACAACTGTTCTGACCTGATGTCCATTGAAATGGACAAATATATATATACTTAAAGGATGTTCAATTTTTATCATTATAATTTGGTCTCGTTTATGAGAGCCTCGAGAACTGTGAAGACATACATTTACATTTTTCAGAAACTAGAAACGTAATTCAGTGCTGAAGGGGTTAAAGTTTTTGTTCAAATGTAAATAAATGTTATGAAATGTTTTTCCATAACATTTCCATTTTGATACCTTTTGTACATTGTCATAATTGTTGGTTGAATAAAAGTAACTTCAAGTCAGAGTTTACCAGGGGTATGAATATTTTCAGACTTGACTGTATTTATATATTTTCATAATTGGTCATTGAAATGGATTACTGAAAAAGAAAATTTTGTAAGGTATGGACTCGCTTATGTTTGTAAGCAGATAGATGAGCTTGCAGTCTATTGTAAGAAACAGGGGAGTTTAAGGAGACAAAATGATTTGAAAATTGTAGTGATGGTCTAATCTTATGTTCCCCCAATCCAATGCTTGTAGGTTTAAAAATATTTAACAATAAAATTACCCTCCACCTTTCCTCATTGTAAATTAATATTAGCAGCTTCAGTCCAACATCTACATTTGCAGAATCCACCAGGGTGGACGTTTCAGCAATACAATGATCCGAATTACAGCCAAGGAAACTCACAAATGCTTTCAAAGAAAGAAAGTAAAGCTGTGGAATGGCCCACATTCCCAATGCCCAATCACCTAACTTGAATCCAATATAAAATACAAATTAAAGATCAGATCTAATAGACGAGACCTACAGAACCATCAAGATTTTTACTATGTTGAAGTTTGTGAAAAACTCACACCTGAGCAATTTGTGGGACTTTATTCTCCATATGAGAGTTATCATTAAGCTGCCATCACCAAAAAAGCCTTTTAAAGTATTTAAAACGTTTCAGTAGTTCAGTACTTTCTCTTTGTGTCCTTTTATTGTTATTATACATAACAAATGTTTCAGATTTGTTTGTTTTCCATGTCAACAGCTCCATTAGAAATACTATTTCCCCTAAAAAAACGATGTGTTCAATACTTATCTTCCCTGCTGTATACAATGGATATTAACGTCTATTTGTAAAATGTAACCAATGAAACTACTTTAAAACAATGTGTATTGTGAATTTAATTGAATCTAAATCTTCCATTGTATGTAATATTCCTGACGGAACTCCTCCTTACATTAAACTGAATCTGTGCGTAGTCTCTGTCCTCTAGATTCAATGTCCAGTAGCGTGAAGGGACGCCGAGCAGCTCCCATTCTCCATCATTCATGAACTCTCTGGTGTCGTTGGCGATTTCCTCAGCAGGCCTCCATAGAGCCAAATCCACTTCGCTCACTGTCAGAAAAACACAACAGCAGCTCATTGTGTTGTTGCTGAAATAAGTGTTTATGTTGGCGAATATGCTGTGAGGAGCTTATTTAAAATATGTCAGCTTTTAAAGAGATTCTAACCAGTGCTGATCAAAAGCGCTCAGTAATCACAGCAATTCTGCTCTTACAGAGGCCAGCTTGTTTTGCGAAGGAGTGAAAGCGCATGCTGCGTATGAGAGAGTCAATTACCTGAATGGAGCCAGCTGCGAAAGGTCAGAGTGCAGTTCTGCTTGTCAAAAGGAAAGGCGTAAATCTCCAGGTGACAGGCTGAGACCACCTGGATGGGTTTGTAGTTTTTTACTTTTCCTGAGCAGTTGACATAAACATATGGGATGACTGGGGATTTGCCAACATCAACACTGATCAGAGAAAGAGAGAGAGAGATGAAATTGTAACAAACAAGCTTTAATATATCACTCTTTCATTTCACAATAGAATTAGCTTCACAATAATCCAGTATACAACTGCACTTCTCCTATACTCATATTCTCCAATAACACCACCATTGGGCAAATGTTTTAACATCATTTACTGATCTGTAAGATCCAGAAAACAAAGATTTTTATAAAAAAATAAATAAATAAATAAACCATAAGGCAGCAAGCAACAGGGAAAACAAAAGAGTCTTACTAGATGTATTTTAGGAGACCAAGAGAACACAAGGCAAGTTCACAGGGGACTGACTCAAAAATGAGTGAGTGTAACCCCACTGGTCCTACACCACTTAACCCGCTCTGAGCTATGATCGAACCGGTGACTTTCCACATGGAAGTTGCTTGTTCTACCAAGGAGGATAAAGACCATGGCCTCTGCCGTTCATCACTAGAGCACCTTTTTTCGTAGAGGTCAGAGGAGTGAGCTTTACCTGCACAGCACTTCACTAGCTGTCCTCCTTTACACTCACTCCCCTAAACCTCACTACCATCCGGGTCACGGCACCAATGTAACCCAGCCGGTCCTACACTGAGATTTACCTGCACAGCACTTAACTAGCTGGTCTCTGTTACACTCACCCACCTTAACCTCACTCCCATCAGGGTCATGGCACCAATGTAATCCTGCCAGTCCTACACTTTTTTTTCACTTTTTCAACATTTTTTATGTTACAGCCTTATTTCAAAATAAATTCAATTCATTTATTTCCTCAAAATTCTACACACAAGACCCCATAATGACAATATGAAAAAAAGATTGTCTGAAATTGTTACAAATTTATTAAAAATAAAAAAGCTGAAAAATCACATGTACATCAGTATTCACAGCCTTTTTTGTGAAGCTCTAAATTAAGCTCAGGTACATTCTGTTTCCACTGATCATTCTTGAGATGTTTCAGCAGCTTAATTGGAGTTCACCTGTTGTAAATTCAGTTGATTGTACATGATTTAAAAAGACATACACCAGTCTATATAAGGTCCCAGGGTTGACAGTGCATGTCAAAGCACAAACCAAGCATGAAGACAAAGGAATTATCTGTAGACCTCTGAGACAGGATTGTCTCGAGGCACAAGGCTGGGGAAGATTACAGAAAAATTCTGCTGCTCTGAAAGTTCCAACGAGCACAGCGGCCTCTATCATTCTTAAGTGGAAGATTTTTGGAACCACCAGGAGTCTTCCTAGAGCTGGCCGGCCATCTAAGCTGAGTGATCGGGTAGAAGGGTCTTAGTCAGGGAGGTTATCAATAACCCGATGGTCACTCTGTCTGAGCTCCAGCGTTCTTTTGTGGAGAGAGGAAAACCTTACAAAAAGACAACCATCTGTGCAGCAACCCACCAATCAGGCCTGTATGGTAGAGTTGTCAGACGAAAGCCACTCTGCGCCTGGAATTTGCCAAAAGGCATCTGAAGGACTCTCAGACCATAAGAAGCAAAATTCTCTGGTCTGATGAGGCTACAATTAAACTCTTTGGAGTGAATGCCATGCGTTACGTTTAGAGAAAATCAAGCACCAATCAGGCTAATACCATCAGCATCATACTGTAGGGATGTTTTTCAGCAGCAGGACCTGGAAGTCAGGATATAGGGAAAGATATATGCAGCAATGTACAGAGACATCCTAAATGAAAACCTGCTTCAGAGGGTTCTTGACCTCAGACTGGGGCAACAGTTCAACTTCCAGCAGGACAATGACTCAAAGCACACCGCCAAAATATCAACGGAGTGGCTTCACACCAACTCGGTGAATGCCCTTGAGTGGCCCAGCCAGAGCGAAGACCTAAGTCCTATTGAACATCTCTAGAGAGATCTGAAAATGGCTGTACACAGTCGCTTCTCATTCAACCTGATAGAGCTTGAGAGGTACAGCAAAGAGGAATGGGCAAAAATTCCCAAAGACAGGTTTACCAAGCTTGTAGCTTCATATTCAAAAAGACTTGAGCCTGTAATTGCGGCCAAAGGTGCATTAATAAAGTATTGAGCAAAGGCTGTGAATTCTTGTGTACTTTTGTACATGTGATTTTTTTTTCTTCTTTTTTTAATTTTGCAACAATTTCAAAAAATCATTTTTCACATTGTCATTATATGAGGTATTGTGTGTAGAACTTTGAGGAAATTCATGAATTTAATCCATTTTGGAATAAGGCTTTAACATAAAAAAAAGGTGAAAAAAGTACAAGTCACTGGTGATAGAAATTAAATAAACAAGTACACACAAGAAAGAACCAAAGCAGGGGAGGGAACATGGGGAACTCTAGAGGAACAGAGACAGAGTGCGGGATGGTGACACTAATAGATGCTTTAAAAGCAAGTTGGCATACAGTATAAAACAACATCATAAGGTAAATGTTAGATTTTGAGGAAAAATATAATAAATAAAATAAAAGGTTTTGTAGTTTATAAAACAATAAAAAGTAAGGGGTTAAATACAGAAGAGATTTGTGGAGACAACAAACGTATGATAAAACTGTGAGTGCATCACTTTACTTTTATCATTATTTATTCATTAATTTTCTTTTCAGCTTTGTCCCTTTATTAATCAGGGGTTTGCCACAGCAAAATGAACCGCCAACTTATTCAGCTTGTGTTTTACGCAGTGGATGCAGCCACAACCCAGCACTGGGAAACACAAACCCACTCATTCACACAGACACACACTTTTTCCAATTTAGCTTATTGCATTATTGCATTTAGAGTGTGTTTATATTTTTTAAGTAGTAAATAAGTAATACTGCTTTCTTTTGATTTTACTTCTATTAGCCAGTTTGGCATTATATTGTTTCTGTAAATTATTATTTGTTGTCTTTTTTGAGTGATTAACCTGTGAAGTTTCATTTCTTCTTGTGGTAAATTTGGCAAATTTTGCTTGACCCACTGGCTAATGGACAGAGAGAGAGAGAGGCACTTTAAATAATTGATCATTTACCTTTAATATCATACAAAAAAACAAACAAACACGGAATCCAATGAAGTAAGATTACCCTTTTAACATGTACGCTCAGAAGAAAAAATACAAATTTCCATCAACCAAAGTGCCTCATATTAACACATTTAATTTCAACACTGTTCAATACTTTACAATTATTTTTAGTATTGCCTGCTGAACTATAAAACTGAAAATCAATTCTGGATAGTATTCTGGATTTGACTGTGCCTAAAAAAATATATGTTAATATCTTGATCTGAACCCATCTTATTTTTTTTCTACTCATATAAATCACAAATTTTGCTTAAAGGGATTTTGACAACAGTTCTATTATTATTATTTGCTCACCCTTCACTTGTTCCAAACCAGTTTGACTTTCTTCCTTTAGATAAACACAAAAGAAGATATTGTGAAGAAAGCTAACCATTTACTTCAATAGTATTTATTTTACCTATGGAAGTCAATGGTTACAGGTTTTCAGCTTTCTTCAAAATAGCTTCTTTTGTGTTTAACAGTAAAAAATAATAAATAGTGAGTAATTAACCATACCTTTAATCAGTGGTGGAAAGAGTAGTGAAAAATCTAGCTTAAGTAAAAGTACCATTACTTGCCCAAAAAAGTATTGCAAGTACAGTAAAAGTATGTTTAAAATATGACTCAAAGTATGAGTAAAAAGTATAGACCTTTTAAAAGTACTTAAGAGTAGTGAGTATTACGCTGCAAAAAGTTGATGCACACATGCAATTTGAGGATGTGTGTAAACGTAACATTCTGTAGTGCATTTAGTTATTGCCCAGCAGGTTAGATTTAGGTCGTGATGTCAGGTGACCAAAATTCAATCTCTAGGCAGTGTCTAAAGAAAACATTATTTTGACGTTCAATAACAATGTCAAATGACGTCGATTTTTGGTTGATTTTAGGTTGTGTTACAAAGTAACCAAAATCCAGCGTCGAGCCAACATCTTAAAGCAACTTCATATTGACGTAAAATACTGCCATTTATTCATCAGGTATGGCAACCAAAATCTAAAATCTGATAGACGTCATAATGTTTAACGTTCACACACATCAAGCTGTAACACCATTAGAGGTGGATTTTAAGTTGGACGTTGGACATTGACGTCAGCCTGACGTTGGGTTCTGACGTCAACCCAACTTTCATTTAAAAAAAAAAATGCATTGTCCTCTCGACGTTGGGGTACAATGTGAATCTGACATCATGTTAAAATCTTATGCCTGCTAGTTGTTTAAGGCCATTTCGGTCATCATACAGTAAACATCCGTCATCTTCTCATCAGTGACATGCATCTAAACAGTCTCTCGGTCATTGCGTATAAAGATTTTGAACATCTTCTTGGACACTTTTAATGCTTCCAAACAGTTTGCTGCAATTATAAATCGCCCATGTCTTGAGTACATTATGATGCGATTTACCTGTATGATGTGATTGAACAGGAATCGCAGAACTGATTTTTCTAGTCCCCATAGAAAAGAAAATAATAAAGTAGTGACTAAAGGTTGAAGGAAAGTAGTGGAGTAAAAGTACCAATACTGCATTAAAAATGTACTCAAGGGAAAGGAAAAGTACACATTTTTAAATCTACTTATAAGAGTACAATTCCTGAGAAAAACTACTCAATTGCAGTTGTGTAATTTGTTACTTTACACCACTACCTTTAACCTATAATTAAATTCAAACATTGACAAATAAACCATTTTCCTGCAATTTGAGAGAGAGAGAGAAAGAGAGAGAGAGAGAGAGAGAGATCTCAACAAAATTAATTTCCACAACACACAAAAAAAGGAGTCTGTGATATGAGCTGGAGAGGTGCATCTATCATGTACCTACAATTCACTTATGATGAGATCAGGCACCCAGATGGCATCCGAGGACAGCGATATTTCAGTGATTCCATCAAACTCGTCAGGATCCCAAACAAGAAACTCATCGTTCCATATCTGAAACATTAGAGTAATGCGGTTTACTGTTGCCGCCTGGCAGGTCCCGTGAGGAAGATTCAGATCTTTTAAATGTTCAGCCCTCAACGGATATCAGGTTTTATGCATTTTAAAATCACATTACTGTGTATATGGTGTATGTGTTTTTTCTTTCCGGGACCTGCCTCGGAAAGTTTTAAATTAAATGTGTTTTATGAAACCTTTTCATTCTTTTTTTCTTTTTTTTTCCATAGGAACTGACAATTATGTGGAAGGTCAGGTATGTGTCGTGTAAAACCCATTGATATATATTAATATTTACATTTAGTAAATTAAATATCAATTTATATAGTTCACCCAAAAATAAAAATTAACTTATCTTTTACTCTCCTTTGTGTAGTTTTAACCCTCTGTCGAAAACAAAGGAATATGTTTTGAAGACTGCTGGTTGTTTGGACACATCAACGTCATTACATTAAAAGAAATGATGTTTGCTGTTTGTCGACCTACTAGGTTTTTGCAACAAACATAATTGTTTTATTTTCAATCTACTTAAATTTGTAAAAATGAATAAGTTATCCTAACCCTTCATGTTGTTCCAACACAAATTGATTGTGTGGAACCCAGGATATTATAGTGTAGTAAAAAATGTCTAGCATTCTTCAAAATATCTTCTTTTGTGTTTTACAAAAGAAAAAAAACTCAAAATAGGTTTTGAACAAGTTAAAGGTGCAGTAAATGATGATATCATTTTTATTTAATTTTTTGGTGAACAATCTCTTTAATATTAGGGATTCATTGATATGAAAAACTTTCTGACCAATTCAGATTTAGATAATAATATTGTGTGTTGCATACAGTAATATCCGTATTATATGTCATTATACATATTATACACCGGCAAAGCAGTGGCGCAGTAGGTAGTGCTGTCGCCTCACAGCAAGAAGGTCGCTGGTTCGAGCCTAGTCCTTTTATTAGTCCGGGGTCGCCACAGCGGAATGAACCACCAACTTATCCAGTACGTTTTTAAGCAGTGGATGCCCGTTCAGCCGCAACCCATCTCTGGGTTCCACACACACTCATTCACACACACACACACACACACACACACACACACACACACACACTACGGACAATTTAGCCTACCCATTTCACCTGTACTGTATGTCTTTGGACAAACCGGAGCATCCAGAGAAAACCCACACCAACGCAGAGAACAAGCAAACTCCACACAGAAACGCCAACTGACCCAGGCGAGGCTCGAACCTGCGACCTGCGACTACCTACTGCGCTGCCTCTTTTCTAATCCCCATACAAAATAATAAAGTAGTGACTGCAGATTGAAGGAAAGTAGTAGAGTAAAAGTACCAATACTGCACTAAAAATGTACTCAAGGGAAAGTAAAAGTGCACATTTTTAAAACTACTTAGTAGAGTACAATTCCTGAGAAAATTACTCAATTACAGTAATTTGAGTATTTGTAATTTGTTCCTTTACACCACTGATTATTCGTAATATACGTTAACTAGCTAATATTTTTCTCCATTTAATTGTTTGTACTAAACATGGATTGGATTTATTTAACATTTAACTTTCCAACATTTTAAGAAAGGCACAAGTAAAAAAACAAATTACAATATGACAATCGTCAGAAAAGATTTTCGCTATTTAATTTTTTTTTACGAAATTGATTTGACGTACAGTAAGAACATTATTTTAATTAACTTAAGAATTAAAGCCAGTGCTGCTGCTGCTATATGTAAATATTGCAAGTATTTAAGGATTTTGCTATAAGAAATAAAATTAATTTGATTGCCGATAACTTTAAATTAATCCAATATCTGCCTGTGGTCAATACATTGGTTCATCCCTACTAAATATTTAGAATTACAGTAAATATTCTGGTTAAGATCAAAGATCTGAAGGGTTGATTTTAAGCACTTAAAACAGGTACCAACAATAACCAACTGTACTGGCATATGGGTAAAATCTCATTTTGGTGTCTGCATCAAATTAAATAAGCCAAAAAAAAGTGAGCTTATATAAAGCTTATTTAAAAAAGTTAAAAATCTGCTTCAATATTTCAGTGAACTTCTGTGAAAATAAAATGTAAAAATAGGTGAAATAGTGTTTCATCACGATTCAGTGTTGCAGATATCATGAAACCTTTTACCTTTGCTTAAATAAATAATAATAAGTGCTTATAATACATTTTATTACATTTTACGTGAATACAAATGGCTTGCTGAATAATGGGCAAATGATTTGAAGAATATAATTATTTAAAAATACAACTGAACTACACTGTGATGCTTAAATTAGTCTTTTAATATGTCATCAAATATTTTTGTTTTAGATAATACCTGATAAGATTTTTTAGTATATAAACTGTTATTTGCATTTTGGTGGTTATATTCTGTAAATCTTTTCTGTAACACTGAGGTCATTTTATCTGCTCACAAATATAAAAAATAAAAAGGAAAACAAGAAAATATTAAAGCTGTTTTTTGCATTTGTTTTGATGCTTATAATTTTACCCATATATAAACATGCAACTAATTTAATCAGTATCATTACCACTAATTAGACAAAATAATTGATACCAACTTGGCGATACCAGATGCTGGTGGTCACTTTTTGAGTCTGTCCGTCCTGTGAAAAGATGGGTGAAACTTGTTGAATTGGGACCAATTTAAATGCATTTAGTTAACAAAAGTTAATGTTCCATTGTATTTAAAAAGCTTGGTGTTAAAATAATGGTTATAGTATGACCGTTATTTTAACACAAGTACACTCTAAAAAAATGTTTTATTGTAATGTACCCCAATACTGCTCAAACATGGACAAAACCTACAGTATGTTGGGTTAGTTTTCCCATTTTAATTTAAATTACAATTATTAACACAAAGTTTGTATTTGTCCATCTTTGATCCAACGGTACAACAATCCAGTATTTTTACACTGTATCACACCAAAAATTGAAATGCTCTTACCACATCCAGGACAGCCTGGATGATAAGGTCAATGTAAATGGTAGTGGGTTTAGTCCAGTTCTGGACAGGCCGAACTCCACAGTTGTACTTGCGAAGCAGTAACCGGGTGAGTTGGTTTAGAGCAGATCTCTTTGGTTTTTCCGGGACTAATTCAGCCAGTGGAATAACTGTAAAGAAATGTTGCAGATCTTGCTTAAGATTATACTCTAAAAATGATGGCTTGTTTTATCCCAATGCTGGGTAAAATATGGACAAACCCAATATTGGGATGATTTTTAAAATAAAATTTCAACACAGATTTTCAACCCAACTGGTGGGTTTGACCATATTTCACCCAACATTGGATTAAAACATCCAAGGATTTTTTTAGATTGTTTTACAGAATTTATTCACACGCATACCATGAAAATCACATTTATACACAACCTGCCACTAAAAGTCAAGTGACTTTTTATGTAATCTTAAACATTTGTAGTTTTGGTGTATATTTTGAGTGTCAAGTTTTAATGCAAGCAGCTTTAAAAATTATTAGTCTATAAATAATACAGAAAAAAACAAGAAACAATGGACTTACCTGACAGTAACAAAGACAGCAAGAGGACAGGACTCATCCTGATGATTCAATTCCAGAAGAAAACCCAAACTTACTCAAATCACTTTCACTACCTTTTAAAATTTCACCCAATAATCAGAGACGTTTATTCCAGCAAAATACAAAGGCGCTTCAGAACAGTCGTTGTATGCATGACTGCAACAAACGCACGACAGCAACTCACTCAGGCACTCAGGCAAATTGATTTTCCATTATGATGGTAAGAAGATCTGGGTTTAGTAAATAGGATGTGTGTACTCTGACTGCTGGATTCACAAACTCTAAACATATAATGTAAAGTATATGAGTCATAAATACATATTCATAATTATACAGTCATCTGAAACATGTGTTTATCAAATTAAATCAATATGTTTTACATATTCATTGCGGGTGTGCAAAGTTTTGTACCGTAGTCTTAAACTATTTTGACTAGTTCCAAAATGTGTTTTTGACTAATCTAATGAATATACACAAATATCTTAGCGTCCTATGTAACACGATGGCTCACTGGTTAGCACTGTTACCTCACAGCAAGAAGGTTGCTGGTTCAAGTCCCGGTTGGGTCAGTTGGCTGTCTATGGAGTTTGCATGTTTGGCGTGAGTTTCCTCTGGGTGCTCTGGTTTCGCCCACACTCCAAAGACATGTGCTAGGTGAATCAAATAAACTAAATTGGCCGTGTAGTGTATGAGTGTGTATGGGTGTTTTCCAGTACTAGGTTTCAGCTGGAAGGGAACCCGCTGTGTAAAACATATGCTAGATAAATTGGTGGTTCATTCCACTGTGGCGACCCCTTGATGAATAAAGGGACTAAGCCGAACACAAATGATTGAATAATAGCATCCTATAGAAAGTTTTAGGTTTAAAAGAAGGAACTGAATAGCTATCATCAACGAAATTAAACCAAATTACAAAAAAGGAAATTTCAAGTTCATTTATGTATTTAATTAGAATTTAAGTCCTTTATCATTTTTAGTCTTTATATTTAACTATTTATTCATTAAATTCGTTTAATGATTCTCTGTCATGAATACTAGTAGGCTACGGGTTAGCCGGTTGACGTACCTTCACATTTCAATGACAGTTTACCAAGCGCGCGCACGACGTTTCCCAGCACGCGCACTTGAGCGTTTGTCCCTCTCGGCATTTGTGCACTTGTGTGGGTGTGTGTGTGTCCGTGGGGCATATGGAGTAGGTCACACTCTGGATTCAGGGCGAATCAGTCTGGAGAATTATTTATAAAAGAGATATTGCCATGAGAGTTGAACAAGAATTTGAACATGGGGAAACGTCTGAAAACTCGGTGAGTGTTTTTGGAAAGAAAAATGCGTTCAAATTGTGTTCATGACATCACACAGTGACACAGCAGATACAGTAACTGTCTTATTTTGCTTGTAGGCTGAATATTTTGCACTATTTAATTTACATAGAACGTATACGTTTTAAACATCTGAAAATATGTTGGAATTTATAGACTTATTTATTTAAACTAATTATATCCAGAACGACTCTTAATTCAAAGTTTCTTCCTTAAAAAGCATCAGCAAAGCAGTATGTTCTGACATGCTTTACACAAAATCCAAAAGCACAATTTTCTAGAAATGAAAGATAATATTCAGCATTTTATTATTATTATTAGTATTAGTATGCATTTGTTTCATGATTTTATTTCCAAGCTATGATACTTCAGCAAACCTTTTGTAGTCATTGGAATTCTGAAGTGCTTTATTTTATTTTATTTTATGTATTCTTCTAGGCTTTAAATGCCATCCTCTGGATAAAATATAGGAATTATGGCATTTTTCTTGTCTTTGTGTGTCATTCAAGCTCATTTATGATAAACACAAGCGCTATCTGTGTCGAAGGCCCAAAATAGAGCTCTGAGTGTGGCTCACAGGCCTCCAGCTCACCATATATGTCTCCTGCTCCCAGTCTAGGGTGTCTGGCTTCCTCCACAGCCATGCCGACATTCCCACCTGCTGTCAGAGTTTCTTTATTTAGTTCTGTGCCTCCTGCATCTATTATCTGGGACAGATTTTTAAATGTTTACATGGTACATGCCAAGCTGAAATCTACTTTCAGACCTACTGTACTTTAAAAATCTAATCTGATGTGGACGTTTTCATGCAGGAGATGTAAATTTTGTCCAGACTCCCTCCATCCCACGCTCGTTTGGCACCTGAATTGCAGTTATGCTGGGTGATAAATCCATGTGCAAATTGTGTCTCATATCATATTCTTGTTTTGAACTCATCGGTTCACACCTGCTCTTTTTTTCTCTGGAACGGTTCCTGTTATTGAGTAGTTAATTGCTCAAGTGAGTCTTGTTATCATGAACAGAAGTACTCTCAATATGCCTGTGGTGATGCATTTGGATTTTTGATCCTTTGAAATTAAAAAACAGCATGTTTGCTTGTCTTTTTCAGAGCCAAATGCTACTTAACCAGCTCAGAGAGATTACTGGCATTCAGGATCTGCAGGTTCTCCAAAGCGCCCTGAACGTATGTTCACTTATCTGGGTGTTTATAATGCGAGCAGCAGATGTAATGATACTGACACGCCTATTAATAGAAAATAAGCCAGACAAATGTTTGTAAATATGTAAAGCATACCATGTGGGAGAGTTTCTCTTACATTCAGAGATGTGTGTTGGGCAACCTAGATGTGGTGCTAATGAGTACATGTGTTTAGATTAACACTTGTGCGCTGATATTTTCATCCATTCTGGGGTGATTTTGAGTCTTCATTTGGCCACAACTTTCTCTATGTTTCAGCAAATGGAAAGATTTTTGACAAATCTTATTTTGACAGATATTTTGGGGAAATACTTTGAACACTTTCAAAAATGTAACAACACACTTTGGGCAAACTGAATGCCCTTTCTTTATGTTTGTGGCTGTTTTTGCCTATTGACTTCCATTGTAATGACAGTTTTGATTTCAAAGCCATGACACCATACCATCATGCATTATTGAATGTTGCTGGTTTTCCCTGTTAGGGAAAGGTAAATCTACAATTTTTTCAGCACTCAGAAAATAGTAAACATGGTAGTTTTTTATGCATGGACATCATTTGCTGTTTTACTCCATAGAACTCCATATAAAACTAGTAACTTTTTTTTCCGCACAGGCCTTTCTAAAGGGTTAATGCTGCCAACTGATGGTTAACAGTAAAAAATTAAAAGTTAGACCCCTTCTCAACAGCAAAAAAATTAATGCATGATTATTTGGTGTCAAGGCTTTGCGATCAAAAATTTTAGTTTTAATGTAAGTCAATGGGGCAAAAACAGCCACCAACATAATGAAAGGGTAGTCAATTTGAAGAGAACACAAGGGTTAAGGGTGTAATGGTACAAACATTTGTTTAAAAGTGTTGTTTGTTACATTTGGTACAAAACTGCCCTTTTTATTAAACTAGCTTAAATTTGCCTTTAAATATGTGTAATTATAGTTTCAGCTGTTAAAGAGGAAGCCATATCACTTGCACATTACTAAATACATTTAAATGCTTACTTTTATTAATTAACAAAGCCCAAAGTATTACAATAAATTGTTATGTACTCTTTTTGAATATCAACTCTTAAATTAAAATATGCATGACCACATGTAAATTGCAGAGAGCATTTACATTTTACATTATAATTTTCTAGTTTACAATTATTAGTTACACTATAAAATAATGATCCATTATAAATAAAAAATAATGTATTAACTAACATAAACAAACAGTGAACAATACGTTTATTACAGTATTTATTCATCGTTGATGTTAGTTAATGAAAATAACGTTGTTCGTGTGCTTGAATTAATGTTAACAAGTACAACTTTGTAGTTCAATAATGCATTAATAAACGTTGAACTGTACATTAATACATGTTGTACAAGACTGCTCATACTTCATTTTAGTAAAAAACATTAACTAACATTAACCAGTGAACCGTTATTTTTAGGTGTTACCTATTTTTTTCTGCTTCATCTTGTTGAATTATAATCATTTACAAAGTGGCTTTAATTAACTAAATTTTATGGCTTTGCTAAAACCATCAGGTCTTCCTGTAGCTTAAATGGAATAGAAAATAGAGGATCTAGCTATACCAAAAATTTGGGTTTTATAGGGAAAGCAAAAGTCATTGGATTTGTTTGAGACAAATGTAATTTTATATTGTTTCTAGGCTTGATTGATTGAATAAATACATGAGATGTCCATTCATATTTATTTGCTGCTATTAATGAAGAAGGAATATACAGCATTCCTTCACATCATATCACTTCAAAGAGTGTCAAAACAACAATTATTTTTTTAATTTGAAGAAGATGTGCAGAACTTGAAGTTTAAATCTTTGCTTCTAATAAAAATGATCGAACAGAAAGCCTCTTGTGGTTATTGGCCAGGAAATCTGTTGCATAATGTATGTATGTTTACGCTTTATTCATGCATTGACTTAAAGAGCTTAAACTAAACACTCGATCTCAAGGTTTAAGATCTGATGCTGATATGTTAAAATGAAGTTATTTTAAACTAGAGGTTATGCATAGGCAGTGGTTAAAAAACACTGTATTTTTGGTAAACGTTTTCTGAATCAAAACCGATATGTGTACATTTGCACTCCTATTTCAGAATAACTTAAATCTTTATTTGTATATCAGTAGTAGCCAATGACTAATTGCCGGAAACGTCTTTTATCCAGGCCGGTCAGGGTGACATCAGCCATGCCATTGGGCTCCTGACCACTCAGCCCCCAGAAGAGGAGCACATGCCAGAACAAACCACCACAGCCAATAATGAGAAGAACACCTCCAGTGCACAGAACGGTGGGCTGAAAACACACTATTAATACCAGAGGACTTTCATGTCATCACAGTTTCCACAGTTATTTATATGGCAGTGACACAGATAATACTATGAGGTTTATTGTATGCTAGTGGAATTCTCCTGTCCTCGTTTATCTGAACTTGTTCTCAGGACCTGCTAAAGATGATCTGCAGACCGCCATTGAGCTGAGTCTACAGGAGTCACAGCAGGCCGAAGCAGAGCGGAGAGAGCTGCACAGGTTCAGTACTAATACACTGGACACATGTCATATTATTTACACTTTCCTTTATAACAAATAAACACATTCTGCTCATAGGCTTTTGTCACAAAAATGCCAAAGTACCCTAAAATTTCAAATACCCTCAAAAATGAGAATGAGCTTTTTCCAGCTTCGCATAAATGCATTTATCAAAGTGCATACACTGAGAATACAAAACTAAATCTATTTAAAGTAAACTGTTTTTTTACATGCTGTTTCTCAGATATTACTGACAAAAAGAATGTTTCTAGATTTCCAAATCAGTATATTGCAATGATTTCTAAGGAATCATGTGAAACTCGAAGACTATACAGTAGCAATGCATACTGAAATTCAGCTTTTAATCACATGAGCATGATACATCTTAAAACAGATTCAAATAGAAAACAGTTATATCTTAATATACTATTCAGTTCATGGCATTACTACTGTCTTATTACTTGCATTATTCTGCATCCCTAATTTCACCCAAAACCTTCTTACTACAAAGTTTCATCCTACTAACTAATAATAAACAGCTAATTAGTAGTTTATTAAGCTAATAGAGTTAGTTAATGCTTTGTTAATACCGTGAATTGTGACCTAAATTAAAGTATTACCTAATATTCATGTTAGAATTAGCAACATCTGACAGAACATAAATTATGTTGTGTGTGTGTGTGTGTGTGTGTGTGTGCGTGTGTGTATGTGTCTGTGTGTGTGTGTGTGTGTGTGTGTGTGTGTGTGTGTGTGTGTGTGTGTGTGTGTGTGTGTGTGTGTGTGTGTGTGTGTGTGTGTGTGTGTTAAAAGTAACTGTGTAAATGATCAACTTAACTCAAAGTACTAGTACAAATATTGAATACGGAATTTATACTAGATACTTTAAGGCAAGGCAAGTTTATTTATACAGCACATTTCATACATAGTGGCAATTCAAAGTGCTTTACATAAACAGGAATAAAAGACACAAGTATAACTAAAATAAAAAGAGGTGTAAACATATAAAAACAGTTTTTCCATATTCCAAAACACAGGTGTATCATATTTCCTCATTTTACTCTGAGACTTCCTCATTGTGGTGATTATAATAGTTTTTTATTATTATTTTTAGGAATATTAAAGAATGAATGTTCAAATATTAATGACTGCTTTCTTTAGGGTTTTTTAATGAAATACAGTTTATTTATTAAATATATATTGCCTAAAATTTTTTTAAATGTTAATCAAGTGTATTTTTATGTTTGTATGAAGTACAGTTTTTTATTAAATATACATTAGCAAAAATAGTTTTAAATGATGAAAATAGGTAATTTTTAATATGTTTCCATGCAGTTTGTTAAATTATTTTTACTAAAAACATTGATCAGTCAAAAACAGTGTTTCACAGCAGTTAATGTTAGTCGTTCGTATCAATCAATATAATCAGTTGCATCTAAAATCATTTATATTTTCACGTTATATAATATCACGTGAGTATTATCTAAACCTCTTCCTAGTGGGCCATTACTCTAACTCTGAATTAAACACTCTTGAACTAGTTAATACTTATTATAAATTGATATGCAAGCTAATCACTTCAGAACCCTGGACCACCAGATGCAGGTTTAGACGCTCCTCCTCCTCCTTGAATGCTTTAATATGACTTTAGGAATCATGTCTTTGCTCTCTGTTGTGACTCCAGGGCTCTGGAGGTCAGCGCAGAGGAGAATGCGGCCCGTATAAAGAGGAAAAGGTGTGAGGGGTCTGGAGAAAGCTGCAGTCCCGCTGAATGGATCCGGCAGGAAGACTGTCCCGTGGGTATCCGAAATGTAGGAAACACCTGCTGGTTCAGTGCTGTCATACAGGTGTGTGAAGATATAATGCCAAATCAATGTTTTTCATCAAAAATATATTGTTTGTACATTTACGTAAGCAGGTTAAAGACAAAAAGGGGTCTTCTAATAACACAAAAAATATGTTCAACACAGCTTTATTTATTTGTATGTATGTATTTATCTATCATATTTTTTACCATGACTTACAGAATAAAAATAACATTCAGTATGACATATACCAAATAATATTGTCAGACATATTCAGACAAAGACTCATTTGGTGATATATGAAAGATTCTAGACTTTACTACAACTAAGGCTGACCAAAGTGCTTTACACAAGTAAAAACAACTTACACAGCACAACTAAAATGCAGACAATGCAAAACAATACAATAAATATTAATGAAATACAACAAACATTAAAACAGTGTCAGTACTATGCATTAAAAGCCAATTTAAACAAGTGGGTCTTAAGCTTGGCTTTAAAAAGTGGCAGGTCAGGGATTGTACGAAGCTTAGTAGGAAGAGTATTCCAAAGTTTAGGACCTGCCACTGCAAAAGAGCGATCACCCCACTGCTTGTTTCTTGACTTCAAGCAGAAGTTGGCCAGCTGGTCACAAAGCTCTGGTGGGTTTGTGAATGTGCAAAATTCCGCATAAATAAGTATTAGCAAGACCATTGACGGCATTAATAACAAACATCAAATCAAATGTTTAAAATCAATTCTAAACTTAACAGGGAGAGAATAGTGGTGAAGTATAAAGAATTCAAAATACAATAAATACATTTTTGGGGGCTGCACAAGCTGCAAACGATGAAGACACGACTGCTTGACTCCAACATAGGAGTATTACAGTAGTCCAAACGCGATCTAACAAAAGCATGGATGCCCTTCTCAAGATCAGCCTTGCTCAGGAAGGGCTTGACTTTAGAGAGAAGGCGAAGCTGAAAACATAACATAAGGATCATAATGCAGCCCCCCAAAAAATATATTTATTGTATTTTTAAATCTTTGGACTTCACCACTATTCCTTACATCATTAGTTTTTGCCTATTTCTCAGCAAAAAAAAAAAAGAAAAAGTGTTGTTTATTATTTATTTGTATTCACTTCATTATAATCACTTATTCTTTTATATATTTTACAAAGAACAGCTTAGAACATTAATGAAATGTAATATTGAGTGCAATACTTTCATTACATAGAATAATTCTAACAGGTTTTTATAAATACTAAAGCAAAAGCACTGCTATCTAACCTGTTACTATATAATTTGGCTATAATGTTCAAATTGAATCGGTGGTGCTGCTAATGACTGGAGAATAGAGAAGATCAGGTTGAGCGTCTGTTTTCTTTCTTTCTTTCATTTCCTGACTGCAGAAGCTTGTCTGAGCAGTAATTTTATTATATCCATTCCAGGCTGAATTTAGCAAGGCTTCTCAGATGTCTGTGTTGAAATAGAAGCCTCCGCTGATATTGATAGATGTCTGAGCTAATTAAATAGAGCGTTGTTTTGATGATAAATAGAGGCCTGAACTTATGGAGTGAGTTTATGGGTCATAGATACTGGAAGCAACAATCTTTTGTTTTTAATGCATAGTGAAGTGTAAGGATGTCATTTGAAAACCCAAGTCTAAGCATCCCTTCTACAAATAATCCACCGGATAGTTCACAAGCTATAATGGTTTTCTTTGTTAATACATTTAGAGCATAGCTTAACTTTTTTGATCACCAGACACTGTGGCTAGTAGATTTCCAACATTACTAGCCACTCGCCATTTTCACCAGCCACACTTCTTTGTTGGGAAATATATTTTATATGCATAAATTTGACTTTGACATGCTAAGATGACTTGATTGTATCAGCTTGCTTAGTGTGCATGAGCAAATGGGTTGTCGCAATGCAATTTGTTTTTATTTCACATTAATTTTTCACCTCAAAATTAAAGATTTAACAAATTTATCTTTAAATAAGTATTTCTTAGCCACAATTTTTTAATGTGTCAAAACAAGGAAAATATAGCGTTATAGGTGCACTTTTTAATTCAACAAAACTTTTCTTAAAAAAAACATACAATTTATAAAAGAAGTATTGTTATGTATCTAAAATATGCACAGTAATCGGTCCTGGATAAAAGTCCCAGATCAGTAGTTAACTACACATAAACGGGGAGTAATCTCCCATTAAAGCAATGTTATTGTAAAAATATAATTAAACTATTTTAACAAAAAAAACTAAGTAAAAGAAAGCAGGTGAAACATACCGTGTGTGATAATGAAATGATGATTACATGCACACAGTTAATATAGGCCTGTTAATTAAAGAATAATTAAAATGAAAGCAGAAACAAAAGAATATGTGGTTTTTTTTTTTTTTAATCTTGAGCTCTCAAAAGCAGCAGAACTGGGGGTGCACAATCATTGCTCTTTGTCCAGTCTATTTCAAAGGAAACAGATCGCACTAGTTGCGCGTCCTCTAGGCAAGGGATTCGCGCAAGTAAACGGGAGCGCGCGCGCTTTTTAACAGTCACGCGCATCATCACCCATGCGTGCGAGTGATCATCCTCTCGTTCGGTATTTACCTTCTTTTTTGCTGTTTTGCTCTTTTGAACATAGTTATTTTTGTCAGTCGTGCTGCTTCTCGATTCTAAGATCACATTTGCACGAATATCGGGCCATGCTTATTGTCGAACCCTGCTTTTAAGAAAACTACAATTTAAAAATGATTTTTTTTGTTAATGATGTTTTTTGTGTTAATGTCAAGCCCTGATTTAGAGCATATTTAGAGCAGGCATGAATAACATTCGCGAGAGAAATTTAAGATCTCAAAAAGCGTACACAACAGCCTCTGGGGGGTTCACCACAACATTTATGAAAAAACGTAGTATATGGCACTCTCCAGAAATGTATATAGAGGTACATTTGCAGAATGAGCCTCATTTATTTAAATGAGTTTAAATAAATGTTGTACACTTTTCAATTGATCAAGGAATATTAAATAAAAAGTATAATTCTTTATCAAAATTATAAAGCACCACTGTTTGCAACGTAATAAAATACACATAAAGTGTATTTTTCACCTCCAGCTATAGCTGTTATCAGTACTGAATTGGACATGCATATACTCAAAAAGTTTATTTATTCATTCATTCATTTTCTTTTCGGCTTAGTCCCTTTTTTAATCCAGGGTCGCCACAGCGAAATGAACCGCCAACTTATCCAGCACATGTTTTACGCAGCGGATGCCCTCACAGCTGCAACTCATCTCTGGGAAACATCTATACACACTCATTCACACATACACTACAGCCAATAGTTTATTTTATACATTTGCATGTTTTTGGACTGTATGAGAAACTGGAGCCATGCCAACATGGGGAGAACATGCAAACTCTACAGGGAAATGCTAACTGACTTAGCTGGGACTTGAACCAGCGATGTTCTTGCTGTGAGGCGACAATGCTAACCACTAAGCCAATGTGTCGCCCCAACATTGTAGTTCTATTTCTATTTTAGACAAGGTTTCTATTTCTCCAACGCCACAGCAGAACAACAGAATATACTACTTTGAAAAGATCACCTCGGTACTGATTATGTGTTTTATTCAGCATTAAATGTTATGTGACTTTAAATACTGTTTTAAGTGACATTTATTGCCATACTACTGAAAGCAGCAGCAGATTGTGCACCTTAGAGCTTTAAAATAAAATAAAATAAATATCTGACAGAAAATGAAAGCCAGGAATGATTCATCAGCCACTCGAAAGCCTAATGTTAAAGAAGTTTAATATGTATTACTTGGATTTGCATTTCATTATAAGTTATTACTTTTTAAATTTGTAAATGGTAAGTATTGCATACTTTTGTGAGTTTAATCTTTAACTAAAACTAAATTCTCTTGTTTGCAGTCTCTGTTCCACCTACCAGTCTTTCGTAGGCTGGTCCTCAACTACTGTCTGTCTGAGCGTGTGCTGGAGAAATGCAAGAGTCATTCAGTGAGTAATGCTGAATTTTGTTGGTATATTTATTACATGTTCAGTTAAAAAAACACACACATTCACTACCAGCCTGTCTTGATGTTAGTTTTGAAATATTCATGAAAATGTGAGTTACTCCACTGTGAGCTGATTATATTTGTGTTGCAGGAGAAAAGAAACATTGCCTTTATGCAAGAGTTGCGATGTTTGTTTGCTCTGATGGTCGGCTCGAACCGCAGGTTTGTCGACCCGTCTGCAGCAGTGGAGCTTCTCAGGGACGCGTTCAGAACCAGCGAAGCACAACAGGTACATCATTTGAATAATCTCATTCGCAGCTGTTCTGTCAGGGGCCACATTTAAAATGAAACAGTTGCAAATGATGTGCTAATTTAAGGTATCTTCAAATGTTTGCCTCTCGCAGCGGTTTATAAAGCTGAACATAAAAGCTGCTTCTTCTAGATAGGCGCCGTGCTGTATTCTTGGAAAACGGTGTTTATTTTAAGCTTGCTTATTCTAGGATGTCAGTGAATTCACACACAAGTTGCTTGACTGGCTGGAGGACGCCTTCCAGCTGGCTGCTAATGGAACGTAAGTTCATAAATCATAAATAATAATAGTCAGTTGCAGTGAGCTTGACTACATCTTGATGCTTGAGAGGATTTGTTAAACCCAGGCATTATACAAACATTTTCCTTACACACATTGACCTCATTGTTTAAGTTAAAAACAAATAAGTATAATAATAGGTCATATAAAAATCTATAAATATATACAGTTGAAGTCAGAATTATTAGCCTCCCTGAATTATTAGCCCCCCCTGTTTTTCCCCCAATTTCTGTTTAATGAAGAGAAGATTTTTAACACTTTAACACAATTCTAAACATAACAGTTTTAATAACTCATTTCTAATAACTGATTTATTTTATCTTTGCCATGATGACAGTAAATAATATTTTACTAGATATTTTTAAGACACTTTTATTCAGCTTAAAGTGACATTTAAAGGCTTATCTAGGTTCATTAGGTTAACTAGGCAGGTTAGGGTAATTAGGCAAGTTATTGAATATTTATGGTTTGTTCTCTAGATTATCGGGAAAAATATATAGCTTAAAGGGGCTAATATTATTGACCTTAAAATTATTTAAAAAAATAAATAAAACTGCTTTTATTCTAGTCAAAATAAAACAAATAAGACTTTCTCTAGAAGAAAAAATATTATCAGACATACTGTGAAAATTTCCTTGCTCTGTTAAACATTATTCGGGAAATATTAAAAAAGAAAAATGAATTCAAAGGGCGCTAATAATTCTGACTTTAACTGTATGTGTGTGTGTTTACTATATGTGACTCTTGAAAATGAAACATTATGTTGAATGAGTATAATTTCATACATATATTGTAAGGGTCAAAATTATTGGTTAAACTTTAATTTGGGTCACAGTTCACTGTATTAACAAACCAACACTGATGGATTCATAAACTACTAATTAGCTGTTTATTAATATTTAGTAAAGTAGAAGTTGGGTTTAGGTTTTGGGTAAGATTAGGAATGATGAATAAGCTCATACTTTATAATAGGCAGGTAATAAGCCAGTAGTAAATAGCAAGAATTGTGACCTAAACTGAAATATTGTCAAATTATTGATTGTTCTTTTATGCCAAAAATTATTAGGATTTTAAATGAAAAAGATCATGTTTCAGGAGGATATTTTTGTGAATTTCCTTATCTGTATTGCTAATTGCTTAGTTGTGAAATAAATGGGAAGGTAAAAAACTTAATATTAATTTAAAAAATAACACAAATATGACTGGCTTTGTGGTTTAGGGTAACATATTATATTATATTATATTATATTATATTATATTATATTATATTATATTATATTATATTATATTATATTATTTTAATTTATTTTAATTTATTTTATTTTATATCATTTATGTTATTTTAATTTATATTACAATAATTTTTATTGGTTGCGGCTGGAAGGGCATCCGCTGCGTAAAAACCTGCTGGATAAGTTGGCGGTTCATTTCGCTGTGGCGACCCCGGATTAATAAAGGGACTAAGCCGACAAGAAAATGAATGAATAATTTATATTATATTATATTATATTATATTATATTATATTATATTATATTATATTATATTATATTATATTATATTATATTATATTATATTATATGTTTCATAATATCTATATGTTTTTTTTATTCAAAATCAATTAAAACTGCATTTGTAATATCTGGCAAGTTGCCCAAATATAATTTATTAAGACAGTAGTGTTAACACAGATCATTAAATTAACATACTAAATTGTTAGTCCCAATTATACTTCCATTAGTATCTACAACGTCATGTAAACATTATATATTAAACATATATAAATAATCATAATTCATATTTATTTGTATTTTAGGGCATTGCATCATGCTACAAAATGATTTTGAAAAGCATTTTAAAAACAGTGGGACTAGGATAAAGCTTTTTAATGGTTTGTTTAAAATCATTTTATTGCCATCTAACATGCATCATCTGCTTGCAACATTAAGAAAATGTGTTTGTTACCCCGAGGCAACATCTTGCTGTAGAGTGTTAATTAATAAATGGTAATGAGTGCAGCATTTGTTAAAGAATCATGAATAATTACCCTATGGTATATTTGGTTGCTAATGTACTTGCCAGGATTTTTTTTTCTTTTTTTTTTTTTTTTTTTTTGTTTGGTCTCTGAAAATAAAACATGGCAGCGGTTATTTTCAGTAACCCAGAGGATAAACAAAACAACCCCATGGTCCAGCTGTTTTATGGCACATTTGTGGCTGAGAGGCTTCATGAAGGTAAGAGAATGACATTTCTTCTGTAATTATTCTGTATTTATCACCCTCATTATCGACGATATTTACATGCATGCAATTGTGTGCAGGAGAGATTGTGTCCAACATCGAGCAATTCGGACAATACCCTCTCCAAGTGAACGGCTTCAATAATTTAGATGAATGTTTGGAGGGGGCAATGGTTGAGGGAGAGATTGAGTCTCTTCATTCAGATCAGACACTCTCCTCCGGCCAAGAGGTCAGTTTTACCTCGTGCTACAGTTGTATGGACGTCGTGGGTTTATTTATTAATGTGAAGTATGCACATGCTGCTATTATGGATTCAGGTTTGTGTCTTTGTTCACAGAGGTGGTTCTCCAAGCTGCCGCCAGTGTTGACCTTTGAACTGTCCAGATTTGAGTTCAATCAGTCTTTGGGGCGACCCGAAAAAATACACAAAAAACTGGAGTTTCCCCAAGTGATCTACATGGACAGGTTATAAAAACAAATCTTGTTGACAGTGTCAATTGTTCAGTGTTCATTACTACAGCTTCTTTGTTTGTTTGTTTGTTTGTTTATCTTTTTATATAGAAATGGATTTATGTACTTTAAGTCATGGTTAACATTGTCCAACATCATTACTATTGATTTATTTATTTTCATATTTATTATTATGAATGTCCCTGTTTATCTGGTTTTAGATTGATGTTTGTTTGTTTGTTTGTTTGTTTGTTTGTTTGTTTGTTTGTTTGTTTGTTTTATTTTATTGACTGATTTATTTTATTTTAATTTATTATCTTATTTATTGATTTATTTAATTTAATTTGTTTTCTTATTTATTCATTTAATTAATTTAATTTATTTATTTATTTGCTTGTTTATCTTTAGTAGCAGACTTTATTTATTTATTTTATTTATCAATTTATTTATTTATTTGCCCATTTTTTCATTTATTTGCAAATTTACCTTTAGTTGCAAACTTATTTATTTATTTTATTTTATTTACCTTTTGTAACAAACTCATTTATATAATTTGTTTTATTTTATTTACCTTAAGTAACATACTTATCTATTTTATATATTTTATTTACCTTTAGTAGCAGATTTATTATTTATTTATTTATTTATTTGCTTATTTGCCTTTAGTTGCAGACTTAGTTATTTAATTATTTTATTTGTTTTATTTTATTTACCTCTAGTAACAGACTTATTTATTTATTTATTTACGTGCCTATTTATTTATTTGATTTTATTTACCTTTAGTATTAAACTTATTAATTTTATTTATTTTATTTACCTTTAGTAGCAGACTTATTTATTTATTTATTTATTTGTTTGTTTGTTTGTTTGTTTGTGTACCTTTAGTAGCACATTATTTATTTATTTATTTGCTAGTTTACCTTTAAGAGCAGACTTATTTTTTTCAGATTTTTTTTATTTATTTATTTGCTTGTTTAGTAGCAGACTTATTTATTTATTTATTTATTTATTTATTTATTTATTTATTTATTTATTTATGTGTTGCTTGTTTAAATTGTCAAAAATCATGGACTACACGTTTCTTTTCTTCTTTTATTTCGTATTTTTTTCTTTCTATCTTTTTTCTTTACTAATTTGTTTTGTTAGTCTCTTTTCTCTGTTATATTGTCTCAGTAGATTAATAAATTGATCTGTTTTGGAGTATTGCTTACTCAATTCTACAATTATAATACTTGATTGACTGAGACGTTTTATTATGTAGATATTTGTTTTATATAGTCTATTTACATATAGTCTGTCTTCTTTTATTTATCTGTTTACCCTTTCTCTCTCTCTAAAAAAAGCACTCATACTCTAGTGCTGAATTATCTAAGGACAAACAAGTTACTTTGTATAACTAGCATTTTGTTGAATAGCTGAATACTTCCTCAGTTGTAAGTCGCTTTGGACAAAAGCATCTGCTAAATGACTAAATGTAAATGTAATTATGTCTGTTTATTTATTTTGAAAGGGATAGTTCACCCATAACCGAATATTCTACTGTCATTTACTCACTTTTTACTTGTTCCAAATCTGTTAGATTGTCTCTCCTCTGTTAAACAGAGAAGAATGTATATAATATATAAGAAGATATTTTGAAGAAAGCTAGAAAACTGTAACCATTTACTTCCATTATATATGGTTTTCTTACGGAAGTCAATGATTATTTTCTATGGGATTTTCAGCTTTCTTGAATATATTTTATTTAATTTAGTTAAATTCAGAGTTCAGCAGAAGAGAGTACTTCAAAAAGGTTTGGAACCACCATATTTAGGTAAGTAAATAGTGAGTAAATTGTCATTTTTGAGTGAACTATCCCTTTGAGAGCATATAGTTCAGTGGTAAATAGCAATTCTTTACATTTTGTACACAGATACCTTCACAAAAATGTCAATCAGACTCACGGCAGGAGAGGAGAGGTCAAGAGACTCAAGGACCAGTTAACACTTCTACAGCAGAAGCTTGAGGGGTATGTTTATTCCCTGCAACATCTTGAGTAATCTATAAATATTGCTCTTCCTGGTTTAAAATATAACTTTCTTTTTAAAGATATAAAAACTACGGCTCAGGGCCAGCCAAATACCCTCTGGCAGACATGTTGCAGTATGTCCTAGAGTTTGCCACCACAAAACCCACAAATCCAGGTTCACCAGTACCTACAAACCCTCCCATAAGCACAGATCCCAGCTCAGGTGACAGCAGGCAAGACCCACTTTCCTCAGCTCTCCTTCATCCGTGGATAAACTGTGCCCATTGTTTGTTTTCTCCTCTGTGTTTGTCCGCCTCTAAATGTTTAATTTCTTGTTGTAGTCAAACAGAAGCAGATGATGCCGGCTCGTCAGATGGTTCGGGCTGCCCGCCGACAGCGACGCAGAGAACGCCCATCCACAAGCCTTTTACTCAGTGCAGACCCCCTATGGAGGTGCCAGTGCAGCCGGCGCCACACAGCGTGAGCGAGGAGGAGCTGCACTTCATCAGGAGCTGCTTACAGCGCTGGAGAGCTGAAGTGGAGAACACTATAAGTGGTACATCCCTCACTGAGTCAAGGATGCTTTTCTTACTATTACGCTTCCATTACCTTGTTTTGAAGTGAATATATATACAGTTGAAGTCAAAATTATTAGCCATCCTGTGATTTTTCTTGTCTTTTTTTTAGTATTTCCCAAATTATGTTTAAAGAGCCCATATTATACATGAAATAGGGTCATATCCTGGTTGTAAGGGTCTCCAACAACAGTCTAATATGCATGCAAGGTCAAAAAACACTTTCATGGTCTTATAATCTGCATTTATTTTTACCTAATTATCCCAGCGACTCCTGTATGAATCGTCCAGTGATTCATTTGTTCCCAAACCCCTCCTTAGCGCGGAGCTAATCTGCGCTGATTGGACCGATGACAGTCTGTCGCGATTGGTCGACTGCCTTCAGTCAGAGAGGGAAATGGCCAATAGCTAATCAGCAATTTAAAAAGTAATCACAGTTCATACACGCTCGATAGTGCAGACGTGGATTTTAGCTGCCACACTATGGCGAGTGGATAGTGCCACGGATAACCGAACGAAGGAGACAGTCGTGTACTGGCCATACCACACACACACAAAAACACACACACACCTCCGGATGACAACGCTCCCGCTTCCGCCCGCACCCGCCAGGTTTTAGCCTGAGAACCCGCTCCGTTTTCTGCCCGCCGCGCCCGGTCCCGCTAGAGCGGAGAACACAACCAAAAATCACCCAGTATACAGTCCAGACAGCCAAGCTGTCGTTCGTTCGTTCGCTCGCTCTCTCTCTCTCTCTCTCTCTCATACGCGCGCGTGCGCACTAACACACACACAAGCACCACGCAGACTCTCTCTTTCTAATTCGCATAGCAATATCCGTGATATTGCTAGACAGCCCGCTCCCGTCCCAAATTAAACCCGTTACCGACCGCTCCCGCGATTTATTCGGAAATTTATTCCCGCGGCTGTCCCCGCGCCAGATTTCTGCGGCGCGGGAATAAATTTCCGAATAAATCGCGGGAGCAGAACTCTAGCACGGAGCTCCATAAACAAACAGCACGCGTCGCGTTTTTAACGTGACTTTGCACGCGATAAGATAAAATATCCAGTTAACCTGATACAGTACACGCGGTTACAAGTAACAAATCACAACTAAATACATTTGCAAGCTAGAGTCAACGAGGCAACAACTTTAACCGCACGTACTTACACTTGAGAAATGGAAGAAACCCATCCTGATGTCCATCAGTAAGTTACTGATCCTTCCTTTAACAAACGCAGATGAAGTATTCTTTGTAGCATGTAGCTTCCAGAAGTTTCCAGTAGTTTCCAACTGCTTGGCTATAATGCTGAGGTTTCATCTTTGGGTAGAGACTCAATATATCCATCTGCAATGTGACTTCAATCGACCGGCATGTTTGTGTGCGTGTGTTTGTGGGTGTGCGTGTGTTTGTGGGTGTGTGTGTGTCTGGGTTACTGCGTCAGAGGGCGGGGCCTCAGGTTTGAAATCTCCCGGGTTTGCGCGTGCACGTGAAAAACTTTGTTTCGTTCGTACGTCATGGCGAAACACCTAATGAGTCGGTATCAAGGCGACTCGTTTGAAGCACTATGAATCGACTCTTTTATAGATGAATCAACAGTTTTAAACACTGTATTCTTACAGATTTAAGCCTTAGCTGGATACTTCACTTCACTTAGAGCTGTGTTACACACTACATGGAGGGGAATTTTCAAAAACCCATAATATGGGCTCTTTAACAGAGTGCAGGATTTTTCACTGTATTTCCTTAAATATTTTTTGCTTCTTAATAGGTCTATTTCCCAGAGATGGGTTGCAGCTTGAAGGGCATTCGCTGTGTAAAAACGTGCTGGAAAAGTTGCCGGTTCATTCCACTGTGATGACTCCAGATTAATAAAGGGAATAAGCCGAAAAGAAAGTAAATGATTGTATGAATAATAAAGTCTGATTTGTTTTATTTTGGCTAGAATAAAAACTATTTTTATTCAAAAAATTTTAAACATTTTAAGGTCAACATTATTAGCCCTCTTAAGCAATATATTTTAGATTGACTACAAAACAAACCACTGTTTATTTATTGAATTTATCATTATTTAATTATGTAATGACTTGTCTAATTACCCTAAATTGAGTTGAAGGTTGATTCTGACTTCAAGACATGTTTGAGTTGACTCAACGTTAACCCAATTCTTTCACTTGACTCAAAAATAACCTAAACTTTAATACCTTATAAGTTGTAAAAGTTGCTGTAGTTAACCTAATTAACCTAGTCAAGCCTTTAACCTGTTAGCCAGCATTCACTTTTGAGGATTTGCACCTACCTAACTTTAAATAGGAACAGTTCTTGACCCCAGTATGCTACAAACACAAATTAGGTATAGGCTTTACTGTGCTGAAAGTGGAAGTTTCATGCTCAAAAATATAAGTTGTACATTATGAAGTCATGAGAAAAAATGTCACTTTTAACTGAATACTAGCATCTTTAAAAATATGCTGTACTGTTTTTATGGCAGAGATAAAATAAATAATTCATTACAAATTAGTTAGGAACACTATTATGTTTAGAAACGTGTTTTAAAAAAAAACTTCTTTTGTTAAACAGAAATTTTTAAAAAATTACAGTGGGGCTAATAATTCTGACTTCAACTGTATGATAAATTCTAGAGACCTGCCTCCTTGCTAGAAGTTCGTGACGGCATAATTATGAATATGGCAATTTGCGTACTATATACTATGCAACAAGCGTTATGTCAAATGAGTCATACCTTTACCTTTTACCTTTAGTTATTTAGCAGACATTTTATTCAAAGTGACTTACTGTACTTTAAGGAAGGTTTATTATTAACACTTTACAGTATTGTTTTAGCATTTGAAATGTTTCCAAACGGCTCCTAAAATCAAATAGGTCACACTTTACATGAAGGTTTTATTAGATAATGTATTTATGAACTAATAATGAACAAAATTCAACAGCACATTTTAGTGCAACCGTTATAGTTTAACATTTACTGCATTATTAAAATCCCAGTTCATGCCTGTCAACTGTGATTAAACAATGAACAATTAACAAGGATGGATAAATACCTTAAGAAAGTATTGTTCATTGTTTGTTAATAATTACATTAGCAAACATTCACAAATAAATCTGTAATGTAAAGTTTTACCATAGAACAAAATATATTGAAAATTTTTTTAAACAGTTACTTTGTATCAATATTACTTTTTTCTGTACTTTTAATACTAAATGTGGTACACAAATTCCTTAACCTAAATGGTGAATGATAGTGTATATAGTATGCAACTAAATTAACACACTTTACGGTTAAAATTCATTAAATTACAGTTTATTACTGTTGATAATTTGCATTTAAACTGTGAAAAACCGAGAAGAAAAATATTTGACATTATTAACCTCATTTTCATCTTTATATGATTACTATCTTCAATAGTACTAAAAACTATTTGACTAAATTTGTGTCCCTATTTTTACAGGAATAATCTGTAAATATTAACATAAATTTACGTGTTACTCTCTGAAAATAAAGAACAATTCCTTTAAAAAACATTTAAAAAAATTAAGGTATACCAAAATACAAGCAATAACTGTAAATTTTGTATTACAGAAAATATCTGTAAACAAGCAGGTATTTCACTGTATAATGAAAAAAACTGTAAAATTCTGTAAAAAATACAGACAATTACCTGTAAAATAAAGTTTATTTTTTACAGTGTACAGTGTAAAACAGATTTTACGGGGAAACTGTCTTGTACATAAATGACTGAACTGTTTTACACACACATACCATAATTTAGTTATATATCATTTAACTGTTTAACATAAACATTTAAAACAATCCAGTTACCCATTCATTCATTCATTTACTTTTCAGCTTAGTCCCTTTATTAATCTGGGGTCGCCACAGCGGAATGAACCTCCAACTTATCCAGCACATGTTTTACGCAGTGGATGCCCTTCCAGCTGCAACCCATCTCTGGGAAACATCCACACACTCATTCACACTTATACACTACGGATAATTTAGCCTATTCTATTCCCCTATACCGCATGTCTTTGGGCTGTGGAGGAGCACCTGGAGAACATAAAACTCCACACAGAAACGCCAACTGACCCAACTGAGGCTCGAAACAGCGACTTTCTTGCTGTGAGGAGACAGCACTGCCTACTGCGCCACCACGTCACCTGTCTTTTATCTGTAACTGTAATCATGCTATTTGTACTTTAATGGCCCATCTGACACACTTTTATCCACGAACAGTCGTATACAAATCATCGCATAGAAATTAAACATCAGATCCACTATTTTGTTCAAACTAATTTGATGTGCAATGACAAAAGATATGCACTCGTGCTTCCTGAACTCCATTTCAAAGGACACCAATGGTCAAATGGAACATACCTAGTGTTACAAAAAATGATTAGGTTTTTTAGCATTATTAGGCATTGTTACCCAAATCAGTTTGTGTTATCTGATTTTTAGCAGTTGTTACTGGGGCATAATACACTAAAGAATTAACAACTGACCAATCAGAATCAAGTAAGTTCCAGAGAGATATGTATATTTGTGTTTCCATTATATTGTGTCGCCTGTATTGACATCGGTTGTCAGTCAAATCTCCCATGCATTTTGCATTCTTGTTGCTAGCCAGAAGACATCAAGGTCAGCCCACTAGGATCTAAATCCGAGCTATAATGTGCATTTTAACTTTTTTTCAGTTCTGAAGGCCATCGTTATTCACAAGCGGTTATCCTAATGCGTTAGTGACTGTATCAGGATCCAGGCCTCAGGCGCAGTGTATTGATCTGTGTTTCCTCTCTGTGTGCAGAGCTGAAAGCCAGCATTGACAAGGTCAGCCAGGCCCTGGAGGGCATGTACTCAGATAACAGTCTGTGTCAGGTAAAGTCTATATCCTCAACACTCGCTGCTACTTTTATATTGACTGAGCCGTTTCAAGAAATTTGCATGAATCTTATTTGATGCTCCCAGGTGCCCTATAGACTACACGCCGTGCTCGTTCACGAAGGACAGGCCTCCGCTGGACATTACTGGGCCTATATTTATGATCACGCTCAAAGACGCTGGCTGAAGTATAATGATGTGTTGGTGGCGGAGTCGACCTGGGAAGAGCTGGTTCGAGACTCGTACGGTGGCATGACCAACGCTAGCGCCTACTGCCTCATGTACATCAATGACAATCTGCCATACCTCATAGCAGGTACTTTCCTCTTCTGCCTCTCACATTTCACAGCTGGGCTCAGATTTTGCTGAAGGAGACAGGCAGATCACACGTTTGATTTAAGGCTCTGGTGTTAGATCTGATTTCTTTCATAAATTAATGTTGATAGCTTTGTTGGCACACAGTGTTTGTCAAGCTGTGAGCATCAAAAACTGTTTCTGGTGGTTTTTGTTTTCATTAGTTGCTTTTATACGCTATAAAAAATACCGGGTTCCACACAATTCCTTCATGTTGTCCTAACACAATTAGATTAAGTTAACGTAGCTGTTAGTTTTTTTATTTTTATTTTTTTTATTTAAGTGGATTGAACGTAAAACAATGAAGTTGTCTCCAAAAAAACCAAGAACTGTTTTGACTCAGCTCATTTTATATACAGTTAAAGTCAGAATTTGCATTCTGGACCAACAATCCCCAACCCCAGGCAGATTATTGTATATCGATGGTTTGTTCTGTAGACTATCAAAAATTTATATAGCTTAAAGGGGCTAATAATATTAACCTTAAAATGATTTTTAAAAATTCAACACTGCTTTTATTCCAGGCAAAATAAAACAAATAAGAATTTCTCCTAAAGAAAAAATATTGTCAGTCATACTGTGAAAATTTCTTTGCTCTGTTAAACATCATTTGGGAAATATTTAAAAAAGAATTTAAAGGGGGGCTAATAATTTTGACTTCAATTAGCAAAACAAATTGAGTTTATTTTGACCTATGAACTATGATCAGTTACTAGGAATAATTATATGATGCATTTCTTATTTACATTCACTATGCATTTACAATATGTCTAACACTAATATTTGGTAGTGTTTTTGTTGTTTTTGACTGTAAGTGCCTTAGTACAGTATTACTACACTACTGTATTAATACTGTACTTACACTCTAATAGGGGTTAGCTGACATGTAGTTGCAAAGTTATTTATAGTCAACTAAATATCTAAAAGGGACAAACAAAAACAGTCTGTTTCTGGGTTCCCTTAAAATATGTTCTCACGTTTTCTTCAAATTGATTTTTAATTATTGATTGACTAGTTATAAATGTTTAAAGAAAGACAGACCTACTTTTAGTTTAGCTTTTGGTTAATTAATTCTTTGAATATACTTTTGCTCAAGCTATTATTATTTACATGCATTATTTGAAATAAAAAATGATCATGTTTAATAGTGGATTTTTCAAAAATAGTATTATTTTTAATAAACTTAAAATGTACTATATTTGGCATCACAGTGGCAGAGTGGGTAACACAATTGCCACACAGCAAGAAGGTTGCTGGTTAGAGCCTCTGCTGGGTCAGTTGGCATTTCTGTGTGGAGTTTGCATGTTCTCCCTGTGTTCGCGTGAGTTTCCTCCAGGTGCTCCGTTTTCCCCCACAAGTCTAAAGACATATGGTTTCGGTGAATTGGGAAAGCTAAATTGTCCATAGTGTATGTGTGTAAATGTGTATGGATGTTTCTCAGTGATGGGTCATTGGTGTCATTGGTGATCATAAAATGCAAGTCAACTTATACAGGTACTTTGGGAGTCAAAAAAACAAATACAAGTAAAAGAAAATTTTTATCAATGGATCCTGAAGCTACACTGAGGTCTTATTAAATAAAACAATAATCTGTGCAATAATCTAACCATTATTTTTTACCCGTATTACCTTTAATTCTGAGTCTTAAAAGGGTTTAAAAGAACATTTTAATATAACTAACTTTAATTATCGTCTCTGACCAGTGTGTAGGACTAAAATCTAAAATTAAGGTTTACAACGCAAATCCAATTAGATTTACATGGCAAACAAAACAAGTATCTCATATATCTTCTAAAAGACAGAAAATATTACTTTACATACTGTATTGTGAACAAAACATTTGCATATTATTCAGTCATATTGCTAAAATTATCATAGAAACGAAAAAATATATATATTTATACACATTTACATATGTAAATTAAATGACATTTTATTTAT
This sequence comes from Danio rerio, assembly GCF_052040795.2. NCBI lineage: Eukaryota > Metazoa > Chordata > Actinopteri > Cypriniformes > Danionidae > Danio > Danio rerio. Next base: position 24,442,970 of record NC_141041.1, on the reverse strand, counting down.
AATGAAAATAATCATTTATAATAAAAAATAATTTTGCCTAAAATAGGAATACTTAAAACTTAGGATTAAGGTATTTAGAAATCTCTGTTTACATGGTAGACTCTTAATCAGAGTATTTTACTAATCATATTAAAATCAGTGTATTGGAGTCCTAGTAAACATACAAAATGATGGGCTAAAAAGTCGCTCAGTTTTCGTGTGGGTCTAGCAATATGTAACCAATGTACTGTCAGTGATCATTATTTTTAAATTGTTCCTTATAAATTACAGAGGACACAGACGTAGAAACTGGGCAGGTTCTGAAAGGAATGGACTCTCTTCCATCAGTCCTGAGGCGTTACGTTCGGGAGGACAACCGCTGGTTCCAGCAGGAGCTGAGGGAATGGGAGGAGCAGTTTTGTCAGGCCCAACGGGACGAAACACCAGTGCAAACAAACACATCCACCAGCACCGAGCAACCCGTCCCGGAAGAGCCACAAAACCCAGAGCCAGAACCAACTCAAGAACAAACCAATGAAGACACTGAAGAACCACCATCAGATTCGACACCAGCACCTGTCCAAGAATCGGAAGGTCAGGACATTTCTGCTTTTAAAGGTCAGATGATTTGCCGGTGTATTTTCATTGCCTTTTTTTCTCTTTCAGAGCCCACAGTCAGTCCTCTCAACCCGATATCACCAGAGGCCAGTGAGAATGAGGAGCAGATCAACGGGAGCCAAACTCAGGATCAGCCAGAAGAAGAGAAGCCAGATCAGAGTCAGGTGAGGGTGCTGAAGCGATATTTGAGACAGGCAAAAAATAGGCCAAGTATACAGCAGTGTAGTCTGCATTTACAGTATATATGGGTCACAGCTCTTATCCTAGACATTAGCTGAATTACAAAAACACACAACTCTAATGCATGTGAATATAAAATTCTGTCGTGAAACTCTATGAGATTGGCCACATCTAAACTTCTCCTGCGTCCTTAACTACATGGTGCAGGATATTCATTGCTGTCATCTCAGCAGCCAATGAGCTTGCTTCTCAACATTTTAAATTCCTCAGTGTGGTTTACACTAGCAATGGGCATCATGTTTTTCAGATTATTTTCCATCTGAAATCATCACAACAAGACAAACCGCTAGGTTTGAGGGCCACTCAATGTTTACAAAAGCAATTGTACACTCCAGGTAGACAAATGTATTTCTAAACAAAATGACATTTGCAAAGCTTGTTCAGAAGCAAGTTACTTGCTACAACACTACTACAACAGTTCTTCTTATCTTTAATGCTCTTTATTCTCTCCAATTCGTATCTCCTGCAATAATAGACATGTATCTTTATATAACCCAAAAAGCCTGAGCTAGCACTTACACATTCTCCTTTCGCATGCGCAGCTCATAACTTAACATAACAACATTTACAAAGTGTTTCAACAAGATTATAAACACAGATGAATGCCATGGTCAGTACGCAGTGTCAGTACATGTTCTGCCATAATAATCAAAGCAGCAGCAGCATAGCAGATCTATTCCGCCAAGACCAAACACATCAACATTGTCATATACGTATTTATTACCATACTAAATCTCTCAGAGAATTATCATGACAGAACAGAAATAATAAATTGCAAATTTAAAGTATTGGAAGGTATCGAGGGAGCTTGGGGTAGTGCTTCATACTGTTCAATTTAATTTGATATAATTTATTTCTTACTGATAGTTTTATAAATTTTTATGTAAACATGGCCACAGTATTTAATAAACAAATTATTAATTTTACTTATAACTAGTTTTTTCACTTATTAATGATTAGTAATGTTAATTATTTAAAATACTTTAATCAATAATGTAATATACCTCATAATGTTTTATTAACATTTTTTATTTATTTGTCTTATAATAAACATTGGCGACGCAGTGGCGCAGTAGGTAGTGCTGTCACCTCACAGCAAGAAGGTCGCTGGGTCGCTGGTTCGAACCTCGGCTCAGTTGGCGTTTTTGTGTGCAGTTTGCATGTTCTCCCTGCCTTCGCGTGGGTTTCCTCCGGGTGCTCCGGTTTCCCCCACAGTCCAAAGACATGTGGTACAGGTGAATTGGGTAGGCTAAATTGTCCGTAGTGTATGAGTTGTGTGTGTGTGTGGATGTTTCCCAGAGATGGGTTGCGGCTGGAAGGGCATCCACTGCGTAAAAAACTTGCTAAATAAGTTGGCGGTTCATTCCGCTGTGGCCACCCCGGATTAATAAAGGGACTAAGCCGACAAGAAAATGAATGAATGAATGAATGATAATAAACATTTTCCCCATTAATTAATTTGTGATTCATACTTGTACTTTTTCTTTTTACATATTTTTCAAAAATAAACATATTGTAAACTTTTCAAAATACAGGATGTGTATTAGTGTACAATAGCATGAGTTAGTACACAGTATTTTTTACAAATACATTTAAAAGTACATCATGGCATTATTTGAGAATCACATATGTATTTTAAAAAATATTTTTTTAGATAAAATATTCATTTTCCCCATAAAGTAAAGTGCAATTCATAATTTTAACTTCTTCACATTTTGGTCATTCATTTATCAAAGTGTTATAGTGCATTACAGTAAAATGATGTGTATCATATTAAAAATCATTTTAACTTGCTCACAGCAAGAAGATTGCTGGTTCGATCCTCGGCTGGGTCAGTTGACATTTCTGAGTGGAGTTTGCATGTTTTCCCCGTGGTGTTGTGGGTTTACTTTGGGTGCTTCGGTTTCCCCCACAAGTCCAAAGACATGCGGTGTGGGTGAATTGATTAGGCTAAATTGGCTGTAGTATAGGTGTCTGAGGTGACGCGGTGGCGCAGTAGGTAGTGCTGTTGCCTCACAGCAAGAAGATTGCTGGTTCGAGCCTCGGCTGGGTCAGTACGCATGTTCTCCCTCCGTTTGCGTGGGTTTTCTCCAAGTGCTCCGGTTTCTCCCACAGTCAAAAGACATGCAGTACAGGTTTTTTTGGGGTAGGCTAAATTGTCCTTAGTGCATGAGTGTGAATGAGTGTGTATGGATGTAAGGGCGTGAAACATATGCTGGATAAGTTGGCGGTTCATTCCATTGTCGCAAACCCAGATTAAAAAAGCGACTAAGCCGAAAAGAAAATGAATGAATAGGTGAGTTAATGCAGGAGTGTATGGGTGTTTTCCAGTGTTAGGTTGCTGCTGGAAGGGCATCCGCTGTGTTAAACATATGCTGGATAAGTTGGTGGTTCATTCTGCTGTGGCAACCCCAAATTAATAAAGGAACTAAGCTTAAAATACAATGAATGAATGAATATAATTAAGGAACTTAATAGTTTGTCAGTTTCATGTTTTCATCAATTCAGAATAATATACACATGACTATAATGGTGTTGTGAGATGAAAGAGAAAGTTCTATTTACATTAGTCAATATGGATTTGTTTGTTTGCACCTGCTTAATGTTGAATGTTTTGACTGTTGTGTCGCAAAGCTCTGGTATTTTGTAAAAGGATACCTTTTGAAAGTGAATATGAGGATAAAGTTCATGGGAGTCAGAGTGGCGTTCAGCATTCCTTAGTTTTTCTGGCTCGTGTCTCATGCATGGTTACCGGGGACAGTGTGTCAGAAAAGAGCTTTAAATAGAGCCTGAGCTGTGTGTTTCCTACATGACCATCAAAACCAACTGGATTCCCGTCTTTCCTCAGTCGTTAAATGATCCTGATGCTTCAATCAACAGGCTATTATTTAAGCGCCCTCTGTTCTTGTTGTCTAGTCTTTAATGTCAGTAGCCTTGGCTATTATTGACGTGGAATTTCAGTCAATTCTGTATTTATGGTGGAGGATTTATTCTTCTGCAGTTTCTGTCTTTGACTTGTTGATTTTATAGACGATCCTAATTTATTTCTTTGCTGTCACTGCATGATCTGTTTGCTTGGTATTAATGGTAGTGATAGGACCTCTAGTGGTCGCTATCTCACACTGCATTCTGCTGTGTTTTGAGAAAATAAAGGTGTCTGCCATTATTTTTCTACATTGTGTATTATAGTCATGCTACAAATACCTTAAATTTTAAATCTGTGACAGTGGATGTCTGATAATCTGTTTGTTTTCATCAAGCACCATTGTATTTTATGAATCAGTGATACATTATTGTAGTTTTGTAAAATTTTAAGTTTGATTTTGTTTATATATTTTATAATTAATTTTTTTTATTAATTTAGAGTTTTTGTTGTTATGTTATTATTATTATAGTTTAATTTATTTGCATTCATTTATTTATTTACAGTTATTTAAATATTTTATTGAAAATTCATTTGATTAAAGATTTAGCAATTCTGTTGAATTACAATATTGTACAATACACCTTGTTTTTTTAAAGCGTGTTTTAGGTATGGTGAGTAAATTGAGATCTTAAAATCTTAATGAACAAGAGGGGGTTTACGAACAGAGCAAGTCAGAAAGGTACTGAGGAACAAGATTATTGTCGGCTTTGTGTTGAAAATGGAGAAAAATTTAAAGACTGCAACATTGTCTTTAACTATATATATATATATATATATATTGAAATAATTATAATTATAAACTTTTTTCATTAATATTTTTCACACAATTGTCTGTTGTGCAAACTAGCATGCGATTCATCACTGTAAGACAAATGGATTAGTTGTTTATGTTTTCATATTCTTGAAACTATATGATCTATATGGTTTTCTTATTTTAAACTTAATAAAAGTGTTAATGAATATGAATTGATCTTTTGAAAGCAGTTGCTTTAAGTTGGAATGCCAAATGTTCTCCTCCTATTCCAATTTTACATTGAACGGTGCGTAAAACATATTTTCCCACCAGTTGGTGCATATTCAAATGTGATTTTCTTGAAAAAAAAATTAAAATCCTAAAGAAAATAACCGCAAAACATGTTCATATAGGACACTATTGGCAAGCATATATTATTGTAGGCTTTGTAAACAAATAATACAAATTTAAAATCAATTCTGTATTTTACGGGTGGCCAGTGAAGTGCAGCTAAAATAGGAGTTACCGACTCATACATGCGGGTGCCAGAGAGTAGTCTTGCAGCCGCATTTTGTACCAGCTGCAGACGAGAGAGAGAAGTCTGAGAAATGCCATAATAGAGGGAGTTACAGTAATCCAGACGAGTTGTTACGAAGGCATGAATCACTGTTTGAAAATTTCTCTGGGATAAAAATGGCTTGACTTAGGTGGAAAAGGCAGGATTTTACCACCATACTGATCTGTTTGTGAAATTTTAAGTTAGTATCATTTAGGATTAGTATCATTTAATTGTTGTTTTAAAGTATGTCTAAAAATGTATGTTCTGTTAAAGTTCTAGTTTCGTTCTTAAGTTCTTTAGTTTTAGTTATTTTAGCAGCACTTTACAGATTAAGATTGTATTTGATTACCTAAGTTAACATTAACCAATGCAGACTTTGATTTAGAAAATATGTAATGAGACTAAGCTAACAAACTAACAATTAACAGGCGTATGTTTATGAACTAACATATTATAATACACCAATGTAAAGTGATACTCATTGTTAGTTAATGCCTTAATATAAACTTTATTATTATTATTATATTTACATTACTTAAACATAAATGATAAATGTCGGCATTGCAGCTATGTGTCATATTTGACTGGATTTTAGTTCATGGTTGTTTTAAGCAATTATTTTTTTATGGTGTCAGATAATAAAAAAAAACATATAGGTAAATTTTAAATAATAAAAAACATTACTTTCCTCCTACTTCCTAGCCATCTCCGCTCTCTGGTCAAATGTCTGGTCAGAGTTTCACTTTGTCACTGTTTTAAAAACCAATTAAAAATGAATGAGGGAATGCATCGATAATTAGACTTCCTGGTTTTCTTACAAAAGCGTGTTATGACTGAATATCTCTATAAATCATGATAATAGACTGACATCACTGACAGTCTTCTCTATGTGTTCATCAGTCGGTCTCTGCAGGTGAACTTGAGACAGAAACTGAGGTGGAGGAGCAGGTCACCAGTCCTGAAGGAGGAGCAGAGGCAGAAGTAGATGCACAGACTGATCCGGAAGCCTCATCCACTGAAGAAAGCACAGCTGAAGACACAAACACCCAGCCTGAGAATGAGGTTTCTGAAGTCGAGATTCCCAATGTAGGCAAGATTCTGGTGCGCTCTGATGTTGACGGCTACAACGAGGAGGTAAATGTTCAGCACATGCCTCTCTGTAAGGCCCTGTTTACTCCACTGTGAAACTTATGTTTTGAGCTTGTCCACTTTCAATCGCATTCAGAACTGGTTGGAAACACATTAAACTGAATTGCTCTTGTAGTGTATGAATGCAAATGTGGTCAAAAGACTGCCTTCATTCTGTCTACTGAGCTCATTCATAAACTGAGTGAATTGTCTAAGTGTGCTGGATAAATTTAAAAAATATTACATAAAATGTAAAAAATTTACATTTTCTCGTAATAGTATGTTTTTTTTTTTGTAAAAAGTATTTGGTTAAAAATTAGATATGAAATAGCTGTGGCTGCTCACTGTCATAATGAATCACCAGTAAACTGATGCTTTTCATAAGGTATGGCTTGATGAATGTTTTATTTCATGTTTATAATCTTTAAATAGCTTCTAATACTTCTGTTCTATCCAACTATTCACAATTTAAGCCTGGAAAACCTCGAAAACTCTTGATGATGTTGCATGTGTTGCATGATTTTATTCAAAGACATTTAATTGAACTACATTCATTGTTCTAAAATATTTGCTAAACGTATTTAATAAAAACAACAGCATACCCTCTAAAAAACGCTGGGTTGGTTTTTTAACCCAAATACTGAGTTGAGACTGCTTGGTAATAAAATTGGGTTGATTTAACCCAATTTGAGTTTAAAATCGGTCTTGATCTATAACCCAGCAGTGCTAGGTTGGGAGTGCAGACTTGAAAGAGAGCAAGCACGTCACTTCAACATGCAGGGACATCAGTGTGAGAAACCACCATTTTCTTTGTGCCATTTTTAGCGATGTTAAATTTCTATCTGAGACGCAAGTTATTTAGTGTGTATTTAACAAAAAAAAGAAATAAGACTCTTAATTTACTGTACAATGTATACTGTATATACACGCTTTTTTTAAACCAAATGGCTTAGCGGCGGCCGTGCTTCGTCTCACGGCCGAACTGTTGCTCCGCCTAACGGCTGACCCGTCCTCGCCTCACGGCCGACCTGTTGCTCCACCTCACGGTCGACCTATGTACATGTTAAATCTGTAAAACAGAATAAAGTGCGTAAACCTAATAGGAGTCAATCAGCTATCTATCATTTAATTAGCAATGCATAATGTAGCCTATTAATGAAGTGTGTTTCATTGATCTGGTCATTTTAATAAGATTTTTTTGTAGACTAGAAAATTTTACTAGCTTTGGCAGTATTAGATTGAAAGATCAGAGAAAGCCAATACCTGTGCACAAACCCTGCCTCATCCGAGAAGTGATTGAAAGTGGACAAAAGAGACACTTTTAAATGACATGTGTGAATGGTTATGCGGCTTGTAATCGCATCTTAAAAAGCACGCCTTAATATCAAGTGTGAACAGGGCCTAAAATTAGGCTAAAATTGAGGCTACTTATAAATTAAAGGTGTGTACACACTTGCAGACCAAAAAACAGTGATCCATTTAGTCCTGATTCTCTCCTAAGTCATTGGGATAAAAACATAAGAGTACAAAACAAAAATGTGTTTTCTAAAGAGGCAAGAAAATATGATCAGGAGTTAAAATATCAGGAATTGCCCACACACACAAATACACAGTAGTTGTCTTTAGGCTGTGTTGCATGGATGTTTCAGTCAGTCCAGAAAAGTTTGTTTGGACGTGGACTGAGAACCATCTCACTTCACTTGGCTGGTGAAAACTCATGTGCAGATGGCAGTGTTCATACTTATTCAGAAGAACCGAAATAAAGGAGCAAACATATTTAAATAAAAAGTTCAGAATTAATCATTTTTTATTAAACTAAACATCCAAGCGTGAATACACCTTAAATTGAACACGAATAGTTACGACATATAAATTGACATATTGTCTTTTGATCTGTAACAGATGATGTTAACACCAGCCATGCAGGGGGTGATTTTTGCCATTGCCAAGGCAAGAGAAGCCTTTGATAAAGACGGACCTGAAGCAGGACTCATCAAGGTACACTTATGTTTTTCAGACAAAATAAAACCTGGTGAATGGAGGAGTACTAGATATGTTTCTACAAGAAGTTAAGACTTTCTGACCGAAAGTTGTTGTACATCATGACATAATTACACACATTATTCAATATACATTGCAAAATGTATCTGTTAAAGGGATAGTTCACACAAAAATTGTTATTCTGTCGTAATTTACTCACCCTTCACTTGTTCAAAACTTATTTGAGCTTATTTTTTCTATTGAACACACAAAAAAAAGATATTTTAAAAAGTGCTGGTTGCTGGCCCAAATTTGCTTTCATAATATTTTTTTTTCTAAGAGCATCTAGCATTCTTTAAAATATCTTCTTTTGTGTTCAATGAAAAAAAGTTATAAATCACAAAATATGGAAAACCACATGAGGGAGAATAAATTATACCTATTTTAATTTTTGGCTGAAATATCCCTTTAATTAAGAATTTCCTCCATATATTTCTTGATTCATCACTTTTTTCTAATTGCATTATATAATCTTGAACTTGGCTCCAACAAGCTTTGATGTTTGAAAGTTTGATGAAGTGATTTTTAGTGAAATTTTAGTACGTTAAAACAATATATTTTCAGGGTTGGTCGTGTAAATCATGGTACAAAATGTAGTAATAAGCTGCCAGTACTTTTCTTTTTTTTTACAGATTTATTTCTATATATACAGTTGAAGTCAGAATTACTAGCTCCCCCAAGGGTTTCTTTTTTCTTTTTTTAAATATTTCCCAAATGATGTTTAAAAGAGCAAGACAATTTTCACAGTGTGTCTGATAATATTTTTCTTCTGGAGAAAGTCTTGTTTGCTTTATTTCGGCTAGAATAAATGAAGTTTAAAATTTTTTAAACCATTTTACGGTCAAAATGTTTTTTTTTATTATCATTTAAGCAATTTTTTCCCAAGATCTACAGAACAAACCATCATTATAAAATAACTTGCCTAATTCCCCTAACCGGCCTCGTTAACCTTATATACCTGTTTAAGCCTTGAAATGTCACTTTAAGCTGTATAGAAGTGTCTTGAAAAAATATCTAGTCAAATATGATTTACTGTCATCATGGCAAAGATAAAATAAAACAGTTATAAAACAGTAGTAGAAATGAGTTATTAAAACTATTAGACATGTGTTGAAGAAATTTTCTCTCCATTAAACAGAAATTGGGGAAAAATAATAAACAGGGTGGCTAATAATTCAGGAGGACTTCAACTGTCTTTCTTATTATTTCTTCTTATTAAACTAATAGACTAATGTCAATAATTCAATTTGATAAACTGCAGAGTTAAACTCTCACAGCAAAGATTAACATCAGTGAATCACAAAGCGTGTGACACTCTTTACTAGATTTTTTCCCAGTGTATTCAACTTAAAATGAATAAACTAAATGAACTTTTGCAGTTCTCATATCTTCAAATAATACTTTGTATCATCTCGAAGGCATTAAACTACACATAGCACGTGATTTAGTGTCTTTTGATCTCTTCGTCAGGCGTTTCATGAGGAGTATTTGAGACTGTATGAACTGTCCCAGGAAGAGACCACACCGCAGCAGGACCCCCGGCTCCAGCATGTGCTGGTCTACCTTTTTCAAAACAAGGCCCCTGAGCGAGTCATTGAAAGGACGTTGCTGGAGCAGTTTGGTGATCGTAACCTGAGCTTCGATGATCGGTACACATTTTCTTTACATTGATCAGTTAATGCAGCTTGATTTTTTTTGTAATTAATAATTTAAAGTGGTCATGAACTGCATTTTTGCATTGCTGTGGTCCCTGAGGTCTATAAATAATGTTGCATCATCTTAAATTGTGTCCTTCTCAAAGTAACAGCTTTTAATTGGACTTTGTTTTAAATTAATCCAAGGTAATATTTAGTAAACAAAAGACCAGGTTCTTAATGACACATCTGAAACTGCATTAAAAATCAGTTAAAATGTTGGAATCGATTCAAATCAGTTGAATGAATAAATTTACTAAATGTTTCATATTTATTTATAGATAATAAAGTGCAAAACCCAATATAAAAATGAAACGCATTAAAGAAAAAAAACATTTCCTTCCCCCCACTTTATAGCCATCTCCACTCTCTGGTCAAGCGACTGGTCAGAGATTCACTTTCCCACTGCTTTAAAATCCAATTAGAAATTAATGAGCAAGTTCGTGGTTTGCTTACAAATGCGTCTTATGAGTGAACATCTCTATAAATTATCATAAGTGGTTTAGATCACTGACAGTTTTGTTAAAGTCTGTCAGCTCTTTCTGATTGTTTGGATCAAAAGAAAGACCATTAAAAGACTGCGTTTTCCACTACTTGGCAATGCACAACAGCTTGTTGTTTTTGAGCCATCTTTATTTGGTTTCTTCTTAGACATGCGATTAGTTCAGTCATTATTAACCTGCTGCAATGTGAGTAAGTAGGCGGAGCTAAACAAACAGTGATGTAAAAGCAGGCGGAGTTTAGTCACTCTGTTATAAGTAATAAAGAGGCTCATTCCACCCCCATAAGCTGTTTTCAGGCTAACAAGGAAGCTCTGAATTCTGAAACTTAAGAGATGTTTGTGTAGTGCTGTGACATCTTATATGTCAAAATGAAGTTTATTTCGCATGTCCTTTTTGAGATTGACTATTTAGATGAATCTAGTTAATCTAAATCTAATGTAATCATGTCTTTTTCTACATATAATTAAGATACTGTGAGCTTAATTAGAAGTAAAATATTTTGTTTTTCCAATGCCACATTTGTTGGAGTTTTGCACTTTGTCACATGAGTCTGAAAGCTATGTCTGATAAACCCCTAAGTTTGACAATGTAGTTTCTCTGTTCGTGTCGCATTTGAGATAGACTGTTTAGATTAATCTGCACTGGATGTTTCTCTTCACAGGGCCGTCAGCATCATGAGAGAGGCCAGATCGAAACTTCGACTAATTAGACCAGAAGATATGGACATGGATGAGTATTTGGTAAAATCAATGAGACTCACTAATCTAAAAATAAAATACATTCATACTTATATCATCAAGGATGCATACAAATGTTGATCGAAAGAGACTTCTTTCTTATACGCTTTTACGAAACCTCACTCTCAATCTATTGAATGTTAATGTCTGAATTTGACATTGTTGAAGAGTAGCTACTGTAGAAACAAGTTGCACCGTTACTAGCTGAGCTACCTTTTTGGTCACACTTTTTTTTAATGGTCCGTTTGTTGAATTAAGTTACATTACATCTACATGCCAACTAATTCTCATTAGATTATAAGTAGACTGTTAGGTTGGGGTTAAGGTTAGTGTAAGTTGATATGTACTTGCAAAGTCAGTTCTTTTAGTCAGTGAAATGTGTTAAAGGAGCAGTATCAACAGATATTAAGCAGACAGTCTACTATTACTCAAATGGACCATCAAAATAAAGTGTTACCACATTTTTTACTAGCTTAGATACTTATGAAACTGTGTAGTTTTCCCAGCTGCAGTGGTCTGAGGCAGCATAGCATCATCCAAACATCTCATTTATTATTACATTTATTTATTTATTACTGTTATTTTGTAAATAATATTTTAACAATAACAAGAGTTGAAATTCAATCCATAACAGTTGGCAATAAATCTGAAGAAAGAAATTTGTTCGAGTTGGACTTTTATTTTTCATTCAGTCAGCTCAATATTATGTTTCGTGGTTCAAGCGTTTCCGGTAAACATTTCTGGTAAATTGTACAAAATCGCAACATTTAAGATTAGATTTTTTTTTTTTAATGACTAATTTTCTCTGCCTGACTGAGATATGATATAAAGTGAGTATCACACCAGACAAGAAGGACTGCATTAAATTACATTGTTACACCCCATGCACGGGTGGGTTGGCCATCTGGCAATTCTGGCAAATGCAAGAAGGACTGGACCATTTTTAACTGTGGGTCAACAGTTTTTAACAAAAATGTATATGTATCGTTTTTACATGCAGGCAGATTTTATCTCTTGCAAGATGTGATATTATAATAATGATAATGATGATGATGATTATGATAAAAATAGTAATAATAATAATAATAATAATAGTAATAAAAAATAATTAAAGTTAAGCACTTGGCCCAACACGACGGTTTTGAGATGGGCCGACCCAATTTGACCCAATCAGAGGTTACACGGACGTAATTAATATCAGGCAAGAATGTCAAACAAACAGTAAGTGCTTCTTGTCAGAGATGAACCATAAAAAAAAGAAAGGTGGTGCCGAAAAGCTCTGAAAAAGCAAAAAAAAAAAAGGGCTTTAAAATCAGACACTACTAAATGCATAAAATTACCAAAAATATTTTCGAAAGGTTTAAATTCGGTTGCTGCATCGGTAGAGAAGGTAAGAAGAAAACAGAAAATATACTTGTTAGTCATTATACTAAAATAAACAGTCATTTTCATTCCATTCACGCATTCACCCCATGTTTATAAAATATGGAAATGTATTTTTCCCCAGTATATTGAATGGTGTGTTTCAATGGTCTTTCACCTTGTTTATGCTTAAAAATAGTCACATTAACCTTTCATCAGAAGTTTATCTGTGACTGAAAAACACTCCCTGTGCATATGGCCCATTAAATTTCTTACCAAAATGCATCCATGTCAATCCTTTTATTTTTTTGAGAAAAAGCTACAATGTGCTTAATTATGTTACTTATTTTGTTATTGCAATGCTACAATTGTTGCAGTTTTTAACTTGACAGTCTGCGTAATTTGAAAACAGTCTGTATTAAAACATTTTCAAATAAGTTCCAAATATGTTGCTTAAAATGAATATTTATTCAGATTTTTGTGATACTTGAACAAAGTAATTTCAATCTAACCAACTAATGTTAGGAATAAACTTCTAATGTAGCAAACTACTTTTTAAAAAGTGTAGTTTGACAACAGCTTAGCGTCTTTTTCTGATGAGTAACTTATAACTTATCAGGCTAAAGTTTAGGTTTCCCAACACTGGTATTTTCATACTGTATTGTCTTGCAGCAATGGCATGATGACTACAGCATGTTCAAGACAGTGTTCGCCTACCTGTTGACAGGTCTCGAGCAATATCAGAATGGAAAGTATGTAAACTCATGGACTATAAATTAAGCCTGCGTGCTACGTATTAATATGACTACAACGTTTGTCTTTTTTCATTTACAGGATAAGAGAAGCTCTTATTTATCTGGCACACGCACACCAGGACAACTCAGCCCTGCTCACAAAAGGAGAGAGGAAAGGAGTGGACCAGTCACTTATTGCACTTTACAGGAGAAAGTGTCTGAAAGTATGTTAACATACAAGTCTCTCTCTGATCACCAAAGCTACAATTATTTGAGTAAATCAGAAATATTGTAAGTCCACTTTAGACATTCTGTGGTTGGCCTTAAATAACTTTACAACTACACATCAACTAGCAATTATTAAAGTAAAAACACAAGAATGCCTGGGACTTAAGACTAACCAAACTGTCTACTGATAATATAATAATACTTAAATGTGTATTCACTGATGTGTAGTTATAAAGGCATTTGATGACAAAATGTCTAAAGGAGACCATCAAATTGAAGTATAACCATACAGGGAATATTAGTGCAATTTAAATGAGCTGCTTTTTTAAAGGTTCTGTTTTTTCATTGTGTTTTAAAGTCTTTTTTTTATTTGTCTTTTAATTTATTCCTTTGATGGTTAACCCATTTTTTAGCGATCATTAATCCAGTCTTCAGTATCTGAAGGTTGAGTTGTAAAAAATGTTTTATATTAGTGCATATTTTACAATAAATACTATTTTTATCATTTAGTTAAAAACAAATTATATTTTATTCATTGTTGTGATTTCTCTTTTATTCTGATTCATGTATTAGCAATTTAAACTTACAAAAAGTAAAAAAAAAAAACAAGTGTCTGATTCTTTAAAAATGATTCTAAACACTTATTTGTGCCTAGAAATGGTTTCTTATTGTCAGTGTTATAAACTGTAAAAAAGAAAAAAAAAAGTTTGTTTCGAAAATCTTTGATGAATTAAGTAAAATATTTGTATATAATATAAGTAAATAGTACTTATTTGAAACATTATTTGGTCTTCATTTCTAATTTGAAGAATTTAGGGCTCAAGCTTTACACAAAGACTTTTTAGGTTCAACTGATACATTTGCACTCTGATATGCAGGAGCTGAATGAGAAGGCAGCCACGCTGTTTAAAAGTCAGGATGAGAGTGACGTGACGGAGGGAGAGAGCCTCATGAATGAGTGTGTGATCCCTTGCATGCACCTCATGGTTCGAGACAGTGTCAGCCAAGAGGACCTGGATGTCATCGAGCTGATCAGGAATTGCTGGTGCTCCTACCTGGGGCAGGACATGGATGGTGGGCTTTTTCACCATTTCAATTAGATCAAGGATTTTTAAACTGTGGTCAGGAGGCTGCAAGAGAGGGCCTTTGGAAATTAAAAAAAACTGAATAGACACTTAATAGAAAAGTTTTTTTTTTTTTCAAAATAGTAATAAATTAGTTAATAAGATGTATTAAAATAATAATACAATCATTTTTTTAGCTTATTTATATTTATGAATATATTGATAATTAATGAAATACTTGATAATTGTTTAATTGGTAAATATAAACTGTAATAAAAGAAACAAACATACACTGTACCTACAAATTACTTTCAAAGAAATAATTATACTAATTCTGAAATCATTTAGGGCGATGCGGTGGCACAGTGGGTAGCACGTTTGCCTCACATCAATAAGGTTCCTGGTTCCTTAGATTCCATTTATTAGGTCATATGGCAACATTAGATTTAAATAATTGTATATTGTCCAAAATATGATTATTATGATTCTAAATATATAATGCAAAATCTAAGTAATTATTTTAGTTGAATAAATAATTAAGCAATAAGTATAGTAAAGAGAATGATTAAAATGTAATTAAAATAAATGATTGAATACATCAGGTATTCTGTACTTCATTGAGTAGAAAATATATTAATGTAACAAAATATAAAGCAAAAAGTTTCCAAATAATATTAAACAGGATTTCATGTATATAAGCAGAATTTAGATTGCAATAACTAAAATAAAATGTAATATTCTTTATTTTTTTTCACACAATACATTTTTTTCTATACAAGAACCTTTATCCAGTGGGTGCAGAACGATCACATTTGAAGCTCTGTTGCAACTAAACAACTGAAAATCAGATTATTAGCTTATCATTTGCTGTTGTCTACATTTGTCTATTTTAGATTCTCTTCAAGAAAAGCTCAGTGAGTTCCTGCCCAGAGTTCTAGACTGCTCTGCAGAACGAGTGGTGCTGAAGGAACCCCCTAAAGTGAGGAAGTCCCCTCACGATCTGTGCAGTCGCCTGGCAGCCGTCATGGAGTCCATTCACAGTGCCTCTGTCGTCATCGTGAAGTGAAGCTTTAAAAAAACAACACCACGCTACAGTCACAAGGTGATCTAAACCAAAGCCTCGGCCTGAGCTGGATTTCATTCTGCTGCACAATGATGCTTTCAAGCACGCTACGGCACACACATACACACACACACACACACACACTGTGCTTTCAATTCCTTGAAGAGAGATTGATTAGCTGCTCTAGACGTTTGATCTCAGGAAAGATCAAATAGATGATGTTTGAAAAGAGGGCAGTGAAGGCAGAGATTTTACCCTCATCTTCTTTTCACGTCAGCTGTAGACACATAGCGTGAAAATAGTCTTTTATCGAGATTTGCAGAAGCCACTTTATTTCAGTCTACACTTAGCTGAAGATCCTCTATGTATTCTATCTTTGTACAGTAAGCTTGTCTGATTTTCCACTCCTTTGTTCGACCCCTTTACCTTTCTGTGTTCTATCTTTCAATAAAATTTTGATTTCTCACTTTGTTGCCCTGTCCTGAGTTTCTCCTTTTCGCATTTGTTTTTTCCCCCTAATCATCTCTTCTTTTTTTTGTTTCTTCTTATTTCTTCCCATCATAATTGTGGCCCTGAATAAAAAAGTCTCATGTTGCAATAGCCAAAAATACAATAAATGTTTCTCTTAGGACAAAAACATTAGAATACTACATTACTCACTTACTCTCACTCACTTTCCTTTGGGGAAAGGGGTTGCCACAGTAGAATGTACCACCAATTACTCTGGCATATGTTTTATGCAACAGATCCCCTTCCAGTCGCAACCCAGTACTGATAACCGGTGAGTAAATCATAATACTCTATTAATAGTAATTACTGTAAATTCATAATTCTCTATGAGCAGTCCTTTTAAACATGTTAACTGCCTGCTCTACCAAATGGTTGACCATATTTTGACTGTTTTAAATAATGATTTACACACACAGCATTGTTGGTTTACAAAAAAATCAAGCAAACATAATTCTGTTGCACTACTACACTTGATTTTGGTTTTATTGTAAAAAAAAAAAGAAAAAAAAAAGAAAATGTGTTTAATGAGAATCAGAAATATTTTATGACATAATTTAAAAAAAATAAAGATGATTTAGTATTTTATATTTTATGTATGTTTTAATTTGATTATTTTTTCAAATAAACTGAATTTAGACTTAATATTTTTCAGATTTTCATAATATATGTATTTATTCCGGTACTTTTACCATAAACCGACATATCAACCATTTGGTAGAGGTTGATATTTTAGAAATTATTGGATGTGTTTAAAAAAATGTTTTGTGTTAAGGAGTTACATAACACCATTTTGGAAGCCTTAAATTTTGTTTCAATTTGCATACATTTACTTAGATTTCTTAATATCTCTCATGTATTTATTAAACATTTGTTTGTATTTAATTATTGGACATGTACAGTTGAAGTCAGAATTATTAGCCCCCTTCAATTTTTTTAAATATTTTCCAAATGATGTTTAAGAGAGCAAGGAAGTTTTCACAGTATGTCTGATAATATTTGTTCTTCTGGAAAAGTCTTATTTGTTTTATTTCGGCAAGAATAAAAGCAGTTTTTAATTTTTTAAACACCATTTTAGGGACAAAATTATTAGCCCCTCTAAGTTTTATTTTTTCTCGATAATCAACAGAACAAACCATCGATATACAATAACTTGACTAATTACCCTAACCTGCCTAGTTAACCTAATTACCCTAGTTAAGCCTTTAAATGTCCCTTTAAGTTGTAAAGAAGTGAAACTTGAAAAATAAACTTGAAAAATATCTAGTAAAATCTTAAAATATATAGCTTAAATGAGCTAATAATTATGACCTTAAAATGTTTATTCAAAATTTAAGAACTGCTTTCATTCTAGCCGAAATAAAACAAATAAGACTTTCTCAAAAAGAGAAAATATTATCAGACATACTGTAAAAAATTCCTTGATCTGTTAAGCATCATTTGGCAAATATTAAAAAAAGAAAGAAAATTCAAACGGGGACTAATAATTCTGACTTAAATTTCTACAGTAAGTATATACCTGTCAGTTTCAGTAAAATTGTTAACCACAAGGAAATTACAGTTTTACTTTCACTTTTTTTTTTTATCAAAACTACTTATTTGCAAAAAGATAATTTCATTGTTTGTTGTTTGTCGACTTCTGTAAACAGAATATGAAAATGTTAAATAATCAAAACAAGTGAAACAATTCCTATGGGGTGATGTAAAATTATTTATTATCAACAGATTTACCACAACCGGTGTTTGTTCTAGGCTCTTCCTTTAATGTTTTCTCAGTCAGACTTGGTATCTAACTAGGCTATACTTTCCCATCCAAAACTGAACATTGAATATTATCGAACTGAGCAAAAACCAAGTTAATTAATACAATATATTTTTCTACACTTGCATGAAATCATCTTGTATTGCTCAGTCTTCTGAAATATTTTCCCACAAAGCTGCTTGCTTTCTTTCTCTTTGGGTTAATTTAGCAAATCAGACATAATCGTTGGAGTTTAATTAGACTTCGAACGCTTCCATGATTGTTGATACGAGAAAACTCAGCACTGCACAGTAGATCGTGGTCTTCTATGCGTATAGGAAGAGTATGAGAAAGATAAGATGCTTTGAAGCCACATGGTTAATTTAAACAAGCATGTCGTTACTTACACATCCTTATCAGCATTGGACTTTCCTGTTACCCTGAAGATATGCAAATAAGAAGACAGAAAATAAATAGAAACTGAATACAATATACAGAAAATGAAAGCATTTTATGTGTAGCCAACAGTAATAGACAATGAAATAATAGATTTACCAGCAATAATAGCAGTCTTTCATTAACTGTAAGCTGTTTATGGTTGCTGCACATCATACTGCATTCATATCAAACTAAAACAGTAAAGTGTGAAAACAATCCAGAGTTTTTTTTTTTATCATTATTTCTTAAATTTGAGAACACAGAGTAATCTTACAAGTTCTGTCTTCTGTCCTTAGAGCAAAGCATATGTTGTCTGTGATGGTCCATGAGTCCCCCAGAGTTTCTAACAGTGAATCACCTTCTGTCCATTTCTGAAATGACTCTGCACACCTACAAAAGGTAACTGATTAAATCAGTGAACTATGGAGCCAGATCAGTCTCAAAAATAATACATTTACAAACTCGAATTTATATGTGCACAGCACCATTCACATTTAAAGAAACCAATTCGGAATATCAAAACACAATTCTTAGTTGCACAAATCATTCATTCATTCATTTCTTTTTCGGCTTAGTACCTTTATTAATCCGAGGTAACCACAGCAGAATGAATCACCAACTTATCCAGCACATGTTTTACGCACCGGATGCCCTTCCAGCTGCAACCCATCACTGAGAAACATCCATACACACTCATTCACACACATAAACTACTGACAATTTAGCTTACATAATTTACCCATAGCACTGGTCTTTTGACTTGTTGGGGAAAGCAGAGCACCAGGAGCAGAGGGAGAACATGCAAACCCAACACAGAAAAGCCAACTGACCCATCCGTGGCTCTAACCAGCTACCTTCTTGATGTAAGGCAATTGTGCTTCCCACTGCGCCACTGTGACACTCAATGCACAAATCCAATTTATAAATTCAAAACAAATCATTAATTCCCAATTAAAAAGCAAACATTTTCCACCAAATGCTTAGCGCATCTTACCTAAATACAATCATCATATTTACACAATACTTACACAAGAATAACCAAATCTGATTCACACAAAATGGACTCTGAAAATGTCTGAATGCTTTTGTTGTTCAAGTCTGAAAGAAACATTTGTTCTGAAGTGACCATCATTAGATGTCAAGTTTAAATTTCTTGTTTGTATTGTTCTTTTCACAATAGTTATTGTTTCAAAGCAGCTTAGCAAAAGGTTCACATTATTGCATTACAACCAAGCTCAGAAACATTAAGGTTATTATTTACCATATGTTTATTATTTATTAATAACTCATTTAATAATTTTCCTTCAGCTTAGTCCTTTATTTTTTGTGTACATGTATTTATGTTATCAAATCCGTTACTCGTCCCAATTTCATGTTTTAAGTAGATTACAACCTAAAACTTTTTATTCTGACTTTAATATGTTGCCATCAAAATTAGCCGACTGTTCTCAAAATTAAATGTAATGAGGAATGTTGTTTTGATCATTTAGGCCGTGCACTATTTTAGGATATTTTAAATTACTTCTGATCTATCCGTGTTTTTTGACTGTTTGTGTTTTTAAATTGTCCCAATATTCAGAAGCCTGGATAATTAGTGATATTTACA
Organism: Danio rerio; assembly: GCF_052040795.2. NCBI lineage: Eukaryota > Metazoa > Chordata > Actinopteri > Cypriniformes > Danionidae > Danio > Danio rerio. Next base: position 24,423,070 of record NC_141041.1, on the reverse strand, counting down.
GATATTTTATACTGTGATTATCCAAAGCAAAGAATTAAGATACACAATCAAATGAACTGCATGAATGTAAAAAAGTAGCCTAACTGATTATGAACAAAATGTAACATTATGGCAAGTACTGTATCTACCCACAGTTTCACATTAATTGGTACCAAAATATTTTTTTATTTAAAATATTATTATGTCAGGATCATTTTTAGTTGTTGAAGTTTAAAATAAAATAGTTTTAACTAACGTTAATTAGTTTGAATTAGATTTGTAGACTGGCTCAACAATGAATGGAATAAATTTACTAAACAGACAACCGATAGTCTTGTCTAGAACATGTCCTATTAAAATAACCTAATAACCTAATTTTATAGTTTTAAGCACTTCAATGTGGACAAAGCGAGCCATTCCAACCGCCCCTTTTCAAATTCAAGTAAGTACAGCTTTTCCCTTCCAGCCAAGTAGCAGCAGACTCCCAGCATTCTTTGCGCGCGGAATGGCGGGTAGTGGCATGAAGAAGTAAACTAGCCTGTATGCTCCCTGAATAGCCCGTTACCGTCATGTCTTCGTTTGTGACAGAAGTGCTCGCCAGCTCAGGGAAACTGGAGAAAGATGACCTCGCCTGCAAAATCTCTAAACTATCACGGAAAGTGGAAGAAACAAAGGTAATAAACGGTCATGTTTAGCTAGCCAGCTGTCAAAAACGAAAATAATAGCAACAATACAGCAACGTGTTTATTAATATAACACGAGTTAATTAGATGAGTTTTAAAAGAGTTTGATTTGAATACGTCATTTTTTATCGTCTTCAGAAGAGGTTGTTTTGCATGTTTGCACACTTAATAGCTTGTTTCTATTGTTAGCATAACGTTACATTGACCGTTGCCCAAAGGTCTTAAAGTGAATTAACAACTTTTCCTCGAATACGAAGTTATTTAAGAGTGATATCGCTTTATTATGCATTGTTGGACAATGAACGCTTGTGTTTTGGTGGTAAACAGGAGTACTGGTGTGACATTGACTGGCTGACGTGTCATGCTGCTGATATCATTGCCAGTCTCTGCCAGTCTGAGCTCTGACTTCAGACAGATTATGTTATTAACCTGATTTTACTCTACAATGTTTTCTTTTCTGATTTTGAGACATTCACAATGATAAGAACATATGTCTGCGTTCTGGTTTATTTATATTTTGTTTTGATAAAGCCATCTGACTGGTCTTTTGTATTCCCTTTATGTGCCAAATATATCAAGAATATAAGATCACATTCAGACTAGTTTCATATAATTTAGTTAAAATGCATATGCAGTTTTGTTCTAATACTGCATTAACTGAAGAAATCTTTTATATGTTGTGCAAGGATTTATTTATTTAAGCATCAAAACAATAAATGTACATGACAGTGGAATGCAACTTGGGCTGCACGATATTGGAAAATTCTAACATTGCAATATTTTCTTATTCTGCGATATATATTGCTATATGAATTACACTAGATGTTAGGGCTGGGCTGATGAACGATATTATATTGAATCGTGATCAAATTTGTCAATAACGATGATAGGCTCTGGACTTTTTTACTTTGTATTGATCTAAGAGCCAATCACACAGCAGAACTGTGCAACAATGGGAATCTAAAAGTGTGTTAATATTAGAGATTAAATAAATTTTTAGCCACTGAAGATTTATCGGCTGAAAATGTTATGTCATTTAATGGACTCTATAATTATTGTGGCTTTAGACATTGTTTGGGTACTCTTTTCTATCAAAAGATAGAAATATATATATATATATATATATATATATATATATATATATATATATATATATATATATATATTTTTTTTTTTTAATATATATATATATATTTTTTTTTTTATATATATATATATATATATATATATATTTATATATATATATATATATATATATATATATATATATATATATATATATATATATATTTATATATATATATATATATATATATATTTATATTTATATATATATATATATATATTTATATTTATATATATATATATATATATATTTATATATATATATATATATATATATATATATATATATATATATATATATATATATATATATATATGAAAAGAATTTATCATTTTAGATTGATTGAGGTGATTCTGTAGGAGAGTCTATAAACATAAAATATAAGAAACAATCTACAAGCACAGATAAATTAATTGAAGTAAAACATGCTAATTAAATAAACATCATTTTATTGTTTTCCAAGGAGTCAAACTGTATTTAATTATACAGTAACTGAATGTTCAAATATAAAATAATACTGCATAGTCTTCATTTTATAAACAATTAAATTAAAGTATTTGTTTTTAATTTGTCAAAGTTACAAATCGTACAATTTTTTATGCCTGAATGCTCTTAAAACTGTCACGCAGTCAGCAGGAACGGTATAGCAGATAATCTTGGCAGTTTTAAAACCTTGACTTTCTCAAACCGCGGTATACCTTGAAAACGGTTATCGTCCCATACCTAAATCCAACTCAACATTGCGTATAATCACTATGTGACTATTGCGAATGATCACATTGCGATAACGATGCTGAAGTGATATATTGTGCAGCTAAATGTAACCATAGTTTTATTAATTTAATTCTTTGTTCCTAAAAAATGAATCATTTGATTATAAAACCATTTAAACTGCACGTTGGCAATAATTAATTTTCATTTTAAACCTTTGTACCTCATTCTGTCACTGTCCTTAAAGCTATCAAGTTTTAAATAACTTGATTTAGTTTGACTTTTACATATTTAATTAAGTAGAGATCATTTAAGTTGAATAATGAAGAATCAATATTTCACTCTTATTTTGGCATTTTATTTTCAGAGATGTTAATTAATACATCAAAGTAGACACTTTGGGCTGAATAATTCATCGTTTTAGCATCAATATTGCAATAGTCACATTGCATAATACGGTGGAGTAATTTTTAGAAACGATCATTTGCAGAGTGTAAAGCATTTGGGCCAATAACAAACAACATAAGTAACTTTAATGAAGAATAATTTTACAGAATTATTAATACAAAGCAGAATATTAAGTTTTATTTTACATTGAATTATTCTATTTATGTGCCAGAATGCTGTTTTTTTTCCTTTCTTTCTTTCTTTCTTTCTTTCTTTCTTTCTTTCTTTCTTTCTTTCTTTCTTTCTTTCTTTTGTTATTTTTTATTTTTTTTGCTCTAAATAATATTTTGTCAATCTAAATGAATAGTTTTAGTAAACAGAGCTATTTAAGCCATCTGGTGAAGTTGTACTCATTGCAATATATATCGCAGAAAAGCTAATTATTGCAGTCAGATTTCAGATCTTGTCATTGACCCATGCATAAAAACTATAGAAGTCAAATGATTATCTAAAAGTATTATTATTTTATACTTTCTTTGTGAGGGTTAAACCATTCTCTCTTTTTTCCCCTCAAAACAGGAAGAGGTTACAGACATGATAAATAAAAAATATATTGAGTTCATACCCAGTATGGAGGGAGCAGAAGAGCTTTTGGAGCAGGTTGAATCTGTTTCCAAAGACATTGATTTATTAAAGAGCTGCATTGAAAATGAGGTATCTTTATTTTGCTTTTAATGAACAATATAGCATGTCAGTTTTAAATAAAAAGATTGATTGTGAGATTAATTTAACACATGATGTTTGCATTTACAGGTTCAGCAGAACCTTCATGATGCTGTAACAGAGTATGCCAAGCTTAAACAGCAGCTAGAGAAAAACACAGCAGTCATAGACCTGCTCCAACATCTCCAGGAGGTAAAGCTGCTGGGAATTTGTATATGCTTAGAGGGTTTTTATAACAAAGCTAGCTTAATGTCTTAATAGTTTACATCACTTGCACATGCTTTATGTAAATAAGCTCACAGTAATATGCTTAAGTCAAGACCACATGGTTTATGTAATGGAATGTTCTCTCATGATTTAATATGCTTTTAAAGTTTGACACAGCGATAGAAGAGTATCACAGGGCCTTGCAGGAAAAGAATTATGTGGTTGCCGCAAAGCAGCATGGAACAGTAAGTCGCATTCAACAATAAATTCATTAGACCTGCTGTCAATTTAATTAACATATTTATTAATAAATACTTTTGACCTCTTCCATTTTAAATGGCATGTAACTGAAATATTATTTGTTGAACAGCTATTTGAATTAGTGTACATGGTTATAAACGTATTCCTGCTTGCTTTGTACAGGCACGAGCTTGTGTTGATGCCTTGAAAACCTGGAAAGACACAGAGTTGCCTATAGTGCGGGCCCTCAGTTCAGAGATCACAATACAGAGAGAGAATCTCATCTACCATCTTGGAGAAGAGTGGCAGAAACTAGCAGTCTGGAAACTTCCTTCCACTAAAAGTAACTACAAAATCACATGACAAGTCACACTCTCTAAATTCATTATATTAATGTTTTTGTGGTAACACTTTAAAATAATGGTCATTAATGTTAGGAAATGCTGTTACTAATATTAACTAATCTTGTAAAGCATTAATTAACCATAGCTCAACATTTACTAATGAATTTTTAAAATTCATTATTAACAATGTGCTTGTTAACATTAATGCATCGTGAGCTAACATGAACTAGCATTATTTAACTTAAATAGCATTACCTAATGTTAACAAAGAAGAATTAATATAAGAAAATGTTTTACTAATTGTTTGTTTTTGTTAGTAAATACATGAACATGAACCAATAGACTATTATTTTAAAGTGTTACCTTTTTGTGAATGATGGTTTAATTTTTATAATTTTTTTTTTTAAATCAAAATGTCACTCCAGTAAAATTTATGATTTTTTTCTGTCTTCATGTTGTAGCTGAGCTCACTGGTGCAAAGTCGTTCCTGAAGACAGCACTTCATTTGAATAAAGGAGGATCTAAGGTGGATGAATCTGTCCCACATGCTCTTCTGTCCAGCATTCTCCAGGCCCTCTCCATTCAAGGAGAACTTCATAAAAAGATCAAACTGTTTGGTAAGACTTGGTGTAAAATCCTATTAGTACACCCACAATGATTTGTTAAATATTTTTATATTAGTTAACTGTGTTTTGTCTTTCCTTTTAGGGCAAGTGTTGTTTAAGTATATACTGAAGCCGCTCATCCTATACCCTTCATTGGTGGTGGAAGTGAGCAGTCAGCCAGAGCAGGGTGCTGTCCTAAGCCTCCAGTGTTTAGAAACCAAAGCAGAGCATCCAGATCCCAGCCAAGTTTACACTAAAGTGCTCACTGTGCTCAAGACGCTGCATGAACACCTTTTTGGTACGTCTAGAAACCATGTGAAAATAGATGGCGATTCTGTGTAATATAGACAATTTAATCATGATTGTTGAATGCAATGCATACATTGTCTTAGAGGTCCTTGATGTAAGGAAAAAGTTGACTTTTTTTATATTAACAGAGGTAAAAAAATTAAATTAAACGACAATGTAATATTAATTGTAATTATAATATTAAAGAGCCCCTATTATACATGAAATAGGGTCATATTTTAGTTCTAAGGGTCTCTAACAACAGTCTAATATGCATGCAAGGTCAAAAACACTTTCATGGTCTTATAATATGCATATATATATATATATATATATATATATATATATATATATATATATATATATATATATTTTTTTTTTTTTTTTTTTTTTAATTTTTTTTTTTTCCTTCATTATTTAAGCAAATAGGATTGTACAAAATTTTTTGGTTGTAGTCTCCTATTCACTGCAGTCTAAGTTTACCCAATTGCGACGACTTCCACTGCTGAGAATCCCAGAAATATAAAAAGGGTGTTTAAAGACATCCAAATTAGGCATTACATTCCAGCAGGCTTATGGTGATATTTGCTTTTGTTTTGTTTTCATCAGATGTGTCTGTAGATGAAAAAAAAGTGTCTGAGATTTTAGGTGGTCTGATATGGGAGGAGATGTCCGAGTGCATCATTCGTGAATGCTTGGTTCATTCAATTCCAGCTAACAGCAGTCAGCTAGCTGAGTATAGCGAGGTAAGACTGCACGGCCAGAGATAGACCTGTCAGCATATGACAACTGCACAGCCGTTCTTTGTAATCCAATATTCAATTGTGTTCTCAGGTCATCAAACAGACAGAGGATTTCGAGAGCAGTCTGAAAGAGATGGGCTACCTCGCCGGGGACTCCACAGAACTCTTAAAATATGCCAGGAACGTCAACTGCCACTTCGCAAGCAAAAAATGCCAAGATGTAATTGTGGCTGCACGAAAACTGATGACTTCTGAAATGCACAACACAGTGAAAGTAAGATGCCTTTAATATAATGTAATAGTCATCAAGCTATGAGAACCTATTATGAGCTTCTTTGTGCTCTCTGCATTCAGATCACTCCAGAATATAAACTCTCAATCCCAAAGCTACCGAGTCCTAGCGGAGGAGAGAAGGAGAGGAAGGAGTCGAGTAAAAGAAGTGGCCATTATGATCAGCAGAGTCTGGAGAATGAAAAGCAGTTGAGTCCCAATACGCTGTGTCTTCCTGTGTGTCGCATTAGTGAGTCTGTGCAGCAGCTGATGGACTTGGCCATACAAACACTGTCTGAGGCGGTGGGCAGCTCTCCCCAGTGGTAAGAAGCAGCCATTACATCCACTAGCTACAACTAGAAGCTGGAATTCCTGATTGACATGAATCTGTGGTCGTCTTTTTTCAGCGGGGTCCAGCTTTTCTATACTGTCCGAAATATTTTTCATCTGTTCTATGATGTTGTGCCTACTTATCACAAGTAAGTTGGTCTCTCTTTTTTTGATAGTTGTATTACAGTTTATAGTTTTTTTTAACCGTTGTGCTATTTTTTTTTTTTTTATGACTTAGGGATAACTTCCTCAAGTTGCCTCATTTGGCAGCCATCCAGCACAATAACTGCATGTTCATCGCTCACCATCTTTTAACCTTGGGTTTTCAGTTTAAACCTTACCTTCCTTTGAAAGATGGAGTGGCTTATTTTGTAGACTTAGTCCCAGGTTTCAGAAGACTGGGTAAGTTCATGGTCTATAATACTACTGAAGTGTTTGAGGACAGCAGTTTTTGTTTTGTTTTACTTAAAATTATATTGCATTAAAAAAAAAAAAAATATATATATATATATATATATATATATATATATATATATATATATATATATATATATATAATTTTTTTTTCCAAAGTATAAAAAATATAGCTATTAAGCATCATGTATCTGCAAGTAAAATAATAATAAGTTACTTTTACTAAATGTTTTTTAAATGGGCTAAAATCGAAAATTTAGGGCTAAATGAATTAAGAGCTTTACTGTAATAACTTATTTGAGCTTGTAAATAAAAAAATTGTATTTTACAAGAAAGTTTTCTGATATTATTTTGTTTATTACTTATAAATTATTTGTTAAATATATGTTTTAAAATAAATCAAATGCAATAATACCCAATCCAAAGCAACCTTATATCAACAGGTAACTGGAAAAATAACTAAATGTGCAGCAAGGCTTTATATGGAGCTCTTGATATTATTTTTTTCATTAAAATTCATAACACATATTTAACTAGTCATGATGATTGTGTTTTAATATATTGTGCACTGTTTACACAACAATAATTTGAGGCTTCTTGTACAATTATTATTTTTTTAAATCTTACTCAATTTTGAATGGCAGTTTAGATGCTCAATTTTAATATGTTTGTTTTTCTTGTGCTTGAATAAGGTGCTCTGTGTTTTGTGGCACAAATGAACGTTCAGAAAGCAGAGATGTTGGAGAGACTGTCCACTGCACGCAACTTCTCCAACTTGGATGATGAAGAAAATTACTCTGTCGCCAGCAAAGCTATCAGACAAGTATGATCACACACCAAAAATACAATCTCCCAAGTGTGTCAGGGAGTCTTAAAAAGTATTAAAAGTTGATAAATCAATATTGAGAAATTTAAGGCCCTTAAAAAGTATTTAAAAAGTCTTAAATGCTAGGTATTTGGAATTTGCAAGCTATTAAATTTGATATAATTTTTAATTATGCAATAAATGGTTGTAAGCTAAAATGTGCCTGAATTAAATCTGCCAATATCACAATGCTTTGTAGTTTATTAAATCTATGAGATCCTGCTAGATTTGATCATGCTGCTTAGTTCACTGCAATAACCAAGGCAACATCATTATTTCTGCAGCTCTATAAGCACCAGCCTGCTGAAATAGCTAAATTTAATACATTTGTATTAAGTATATGAATAATGTTTTGGTTTGGATTAGTTGCGTACATTAATATTTAGTAAATATGCTGTATATACTCTGAGAATAGACCATAAATATTTTTTTATTTTCTGTACCAGTTGTAGGGATGGTATACAGTTTAACCCAAAGAATGAGCAGTCTGTCAGATGAAGAAGAGCCAGAGTCAGAGATTCAAATAAATAAATAAAGTTTACTGAAGATAGTTTGCAGTTTCATCAGCAGAAGCCAGCTTCAACACTCACAATGAGTTCCTAGGCCACTCTGCTTACAATCACTAATCAATTGTACTTATAACAGTTATATTTAACAATTATACTCTCACATAACGTCATTAACTGTGTCATACATATAGGTGTTCTAACTTGATTGGTTAAAACACAGATAGACTATCCACGTGGGGTATGTGCATACAATTCTGAACAGTATCTTAAGCATAAACGTCAGACATCCACTAGACTGTTTAGAGCTGACTCCAGACCTGTAAAACGGATCCACAGTCAAATAGAACACACACACCTAAAGTACAATCGTTTTTTTATCCAGGGCTGAGTGTACTCTCTGTGGTCTTTATCTAAACTGGTTAAAAGCTGGTGTAATCTACATTCAGGCAGTTATATCCTTAATACACAGTCTATCACGAATAATAAGTAGAATCACTTTAAAAGAATTAACCATAAAAATAGCAAAATCACTTTTTCTAGACATTTTAGATAGTAATAACTCATAAAAATAACAATAGAAACAGTTGCTTCCAGTCCTCAGCCCTCAGTTCCTCTCAAGGTCTTCTTGGTGTGTGACCTAGTTTGTTGGCTCCTGAAAGTAGTAGACAGGCAAATGCACTGAACATTCTTATATTAAATAATGTGTTCACTTATTCATTAGTTAAAATCAATTCAAAGGTATATACTCCTTCAAATAATCAAATAATTATATTTAATAAAACAAAGTATAAGAAACAGGATGATTAAAAGGATAAATGTTGGTCCATGATGAGACTGATTGGAAAGCAGTTATTCTTTTGTTGATGCCTTCAGGTTATTCATCAGCTGCGGAGGTTGGGAAAAGTTTGGCAGGATGTCCTGCCTGTGAACATATACTGCAAAGCCATGGGGACTCTCCTCAATACTGCAATATTAGAACTGATTAATAAGATTATGATGTTGGAGGTAAGGCAGTGCACAATGCTGTTTTTCCCCCTTTTTTTGTGTGACACCCTGTTTAAGCCAAGTGCTTTTATTTCAGGACATCTCCAATGTGGACGGTGAGCGACTGCGAACACTGTGTCAAACCATCATAGAAGAGGGACCACTAGTCTTCAATCCACTGCCGGATGAGAACAAGAACAAAAAATATCAAGAAGAGGTTCCTGTATATGTAAAGAAGTGGATGACATTAAAAGAGATCTCCATGGTGCTAAACGCTAATCTACAGGAGATCGTGGACAGGTGATCCATTTATTAAATCTGTTATATTTATCATTTTATTTCCACTGTTATTACTTTTGAAGCCAAATCGGTAACACTTTACAGTAAGGTTGTATTAGTTCATATTAGTTAATGTATTTACTAACATGATCAAACAACAAGTAACACATTTATTACACTATTTATTCATGTTAGTTAATGAAAATACTGTTGTTTATTGTAACTCACTGTGCATTAATGTGTTAATAATATTAGTGTTAATAATGCATATAATATAGTAATGCAACTATTATAGTAAAGGTTAAACTCTGATTAATAAATGCTGTACAAATGTTCTTAATATAGGGTGTCTGCGGGGTCTTAAAGAATTAAAAGTTTATAAATCAACATAGCAATATTTAAGGCCCTTCAAAAGTATTAAAAATCTTAAAAGCTGTTTTGCAATGTATTAAATTTGATATCATTTTTGATTATGCAATGCATGGTTGTTTGCTAAAGTTTGCCTGAATTTAATCTGCCAATATCAGGATGTGGTGTAGTTTATGAAATCAATGAGATCCTACTAGATTTGACATCATGCTGCTTTGTTTACTGCAGTAACCAAGGCAACACCATTATTTCATGCAGCTCTATGCGACAACCTGCTGAATTAACTCGATTTAATAGATTTGTATTCAGTATATGAATAATGTTTTAGTTTTGGATTAGTTTCTTACATTAATATTTAATAAATATCATAAGTTAAAATCTTGTCAGTGTTGAATCCTAAAGTGGTTATAAGGTCTTAAAGTATATGGAAATAGAGACCTTAAATAAGGTCTTAAAAGGTATTGAATTTAACTCTGTGGTTCATGTATATACTCTGTAATTAGTTCATGTTAATAAATACATTAGTTAATATTAATGAAACCTTATTGTAAAGTGTGACCGTCGTATCTAAATATATTCCTTTTTTTTTACTGAATTGGCTCATTGGATAATATTGTTAGATAATTATTATTTGTTTGTTAAGTGTATGCTTTGAATCTTTGTTTAATGTTGACACTTTTAGAGTGTATATTTAGCTATGTATGAAGTAGCCAGTATGTAAATAAGTGGACAAACATGTGCTAAAAATAGTTCACTGGTCAACTGTAGGGCAAATTATTCATGTTTCTTTTCTTTATTTTTTAGGTGGGCAGAGGGCAAAGGGCCTCTGGCGGTGGAGTTTTCCTGTAATGAGATGAAGAGCCTCATCCGAGCCCTGTTTAAGAACACAGAGAGACGAGCAGCGGCCCTCGCTAAAATAGTCAAATAAACAACCAAAAGAACAATGATGCACTTCTAATGCAACATTATGCTACACGGGGCTTTTCCTTGCATATAATGTATATTCTATTTTTCTATTTTGCTGAAAAATGCATTAAAATAAATGCTGTTCTAAGCACATGCCTATTTTATTTTGTTATCAATATATGCTTAAATACCTAAATAAACTGCTGCTCTGGCATGTAAACTTCTCTTAGGCTGTTGTAAGTGTTTCAGTGTGCTATTCAGCCAAAGAATAAAGCTGGCATGTTTTAAACCTGCATGAAGTTAATCTGTGGAGCACAAATCTAAATGTTGAAATGATATAGATTGACATCCTCAGCTACCTTTCACTTGAATTAATTATTTATTCATGTGTTTACAACTGTGAATTATGACAAGTTTTGTCTCTTTTTGTGCAATATATAACAAAGTTATACACCATTGGAACTACTATAAGTAGAGTCCGCTGTATTAATATTTATTTGGAAATTCTACAAAACAAGAATTGAAGAAGAGTGATTTGTAGTCTAGGCGACTTCAGTATAGAGGTGTGGATAGTTAAACTGACTCGACGGCAGTTGTACGTCAGTTCTTCACAGTTTACGATACCGGCTTTGACAGCTTGAAGGTTGCCATGTATCTTAAATCTAATCCTCTCGGGGGAAAAAAATTCTTTTGAAATATTCAGTCAATAACGTAAAATTGTAACAAAATAAAATTAATACTATAACTTGTTTGTATTATATTTACACATATAATCACATGAACTAGAGGAAAAAATACTTTTTGTAGTCTACTGGCCTCACAGGTATAAGGTTCAAAGACAACAGGATTTCAAGCATCAGCATTATTAAAATTACTCGTTTTCATTATTTAAATTTGTGTTTTATTAATTTTTTATCTGAGCAAAAATGTCATGTTTGCATCATGTCATGCGAGATTCGGAACAAGATTTACACACACATCCATTAAATTGCCATAAAGTAACAGTACTCTTTCATACGCTGGTTACCACTGTGTAAGCTTTATTTAATAATATAAATTATTTATATATATATATATATATATATATATATATATATATATATGTATGTATGTATGTATGTGTATATATATATATATATATATATATATATATGTTCAGGCACAATACATATGCTTCGGCTGTTTAATCTTTTACAGCAATATTATTTTACACATTATTTTTACATTTTATTTTCACAAAAGATATTTTAAAAATTAACTCTTGCACTTAATAGATTTTCGATGTATATAAGTTCATTTACAACAGTTTTCAGGAATGAATACTAAATGGTCGTCTCAAGTTTAACCTATATATAATTTTAATAATGTACACATTAATGTTTGGAGCTCTGATCAAGCAAAAAAAAAAAATATTTACAATTTCAATTTTCAACCCTATAATTTCAGAAAAGGCTCAAGAAATTTGATAAGGAGGATTTTGCACATCAAGCTCGTCAATATCTGGCAACCCTGGTGCGTCACCAGGAGGACGAAGCCGAAGGAGAGTGTCGTAAAGTGGGATGTTTTGGAGTGGGGAGGTCATTGGAAAGTGAGGTTGTTCTGTACGTTTTGGGGAGAACAGAACACCACCGCTACCACAGGTATCAGATATTCTGATGCCAGAGTAGCCTTACTCCAATCCAGCGTAGTTTTACAGGACACATCACATTCAAAATGTTGCGTTTAGCGCTGCGAGTGCGCCCATCTGCCAGGCTCACCCGGCCCAGTGTCCTCTCGGGCCCTGCTGCTGCTCCTGCTGCCAGTCCTCGACCCGGACCAGTGTCCTGCCATCATCTCAAACGGTACCACTCCAGCGGGCCTGCCCGGATCCGGAGCTCGTTTCACGGTCGGCGAGTCTGCAACAGCATCCTCAGTAACAGATCATGGGGGCTGAGAAGCCAAACGGCCGCTTTCAGTCAGAGCATGAGAGTCTACAGCCTGCCGCCGCATCAGAAGGTGAGCTGAGATCAGATGATTCATGTTATAAATTTTGTGTAAAATTATGTGTATTGCTTTCTTTCTCTGGATCACAGAACAAAAAAATAATGGAGAAACCGTTTATTTATTTAGCATTTTTATATATTGAAAGTGTTTTCTGTCGCTATGATTGAAAAAGGATAAGAATACAAGGGAAAATAATAACCTGTAATAACCTTTTAAAAGTTCCTTGTGTCGTGTTTTCTGTTGGTGTCACCTTCAAGATGTTCAAGCAGTTCTGCAGTTATAAATATGTCATGAATTCTGTGGGCTGCCAGAGGTCTGTACATCCATTAATGTTGACATACCTAAGTTACAGCATAGACATAACTATTTGAAACAGTGTTGAAGTTGAATACAGTTGGAAACTTTCTTATATTTCTTAAAATATTCTAAATATTAAGCCTCAGTGTGTTTTGTAAGGAAACTGTAGCCACATTCATGGACTTGGAAGGTTTTTTTTTGTTATATTTGAGGCCTGATTAGTCATATTATGAAATATCAGTATGGTAAATATTAGTGTCAAAATATATGTAAAATAGTTTTCCATTACAGCATTTAGTCTAACAGATGTTTTTGTAAAAGTTAAACTTGATCAATGAATGTTTAATTTGACCAGCATTTATTCAAATATATGAAATCATAGAGCAGCACGGTGGCCTCACAGCAAGAAGGTCGCTGGTTCGAACCCTGGCTAGGTCAGTTGCCGTTTCTGTGTGGAGTTTGCATGTTCTCTCCATGTTCACGTGGGTGTCCTCCAGTTTCTCCCACAAGTGCAAAGATATGTGGTATAAGTGAATTAGGTAAGCTAAATTGTCCGTAGTGAATGAGTGTGTATGAATGTTTTCCAGTAATGGGTTGCAGTTGGAAGGGCTTACGCTGCGTAAAACGTTTGCTGGATAAGTTAGCGGCTCATTCCGCTGTGGTGATCCCAGATAAATAAAGGGACTAAGCCGAAAAGAAAATGACTAATGAAATAATAGATGATTATACACTTAAAAATGACTTATGTCGCTTCTTCAAACCTTTTATTTTTAAATGAGTTAAAAACACAGTTCCTATGGTTTTTATGGGCACAGCTAGGTTGTTTGATTGTTTACTTAATTGTTAAATCCACTTAAATTTGTAACAATGATTAACTTAATCGATTTGTGTTAGGACAACATGAAGGAATCGTGCGAAACCCAGCATTTTTTTATATTTGTACTTAATATTATTATATTTTAACAGATAAACAAAAGTTTATCAATCTTGACAAAAATAGTGATTTAAAGGATATTGGCAAGACATAAAGATGTAAATTAAAATCAGTATTTTGTAGCTGCGCTGTGATCCTTGAATAGAGTTGTTCCAAAAGCATTAAAACAGTAATATTTCCCCATTATATATTATGAATTATGAATAATGCTTTATGAAAATAATTCTGTTCATTCTTGCTCATTATTCGACTTTTTTTTTTAACCAAAGTTATTCTCTTACAGGTGGAACTACCTGCCTTGTCCCCCACAATGCAGATGGGCACTATTGCACGCTGGGAGAAGAAGGAAGGTGACAAAATCAATGAGGGAGATTTGATTGCTGAGGTGAGACACAATCAGGGTTTTAACAATAAGACGCCACAGTCTGCTTCTGTGTCCAAATGAACACCTAGTGCCTTGATATTGATGGCTAAACTAGGCAAGTAAAAGCTGATGACAAGCTGGTAATGTGTTGAAAAATAATGCTCACCCAATCCACAAAGTGAAGCACCTGTCAACAAATCAGGATAGAGCTTTATGGTAAATTCCGACTTAATTTGAATTGTCTTTTGATTTGCTCAGGTTGAAACAGACAAGGCTACAGTTGGATTTGAAATGTTGGAAGAGTGCTATCTAGCCAAGATCCTGGTTGCAGAGGGTACAAGAGATGTGCCCATTGGAGCAGTCATTTGTATTACTGTTGACAAGTAAGTACAGTTTTATCTGCTATGCAAAGATATGCTGTTTGTTGTATATATGTTATGTGTCTTTAATTATATTGGGCTGGGACACACAAACCTGACGGTCAACCATAAGGTGATGTCTTTGAGCATCTGTCTGGTTACTTGGTGTGTTCCTTAAATTGCATTTTGTCAGACTAACTTCGTAGGAACTTTACCCTGAGTTACCATCTAGAATCAGCATTGGCTGTCAGGAATGAGAGCTCTCTGATTGGCTGTTCAGCTATGAATCTGAACACGAGAACAAAACCTAAAGTAACTTACGCCAATGGCGCAAACATTGACAGAAAACAAGGAAGCCGGCTGTTAAATATTTGCAAACAATAAGGATTATCAGATATATTTACACACGAATCCCTCTGTAGAATGAGAGAAGTGCTGTGAAAATACATAAACACTGCTTTGTTTGTGGTTTGTGTCTGTGCAGCACAAGTTCCACTTTCAGTTTTTGGAATGAAATTAAAAGCTACTGTCACCTGCAGGTATGGGAAGATGCGTCTTCTCATGCAGGTGAAGAATGGACGTTCTTGTTTCAGTCAGCTGTCTTTGTTTTCACGGCCAGCTTTTTGGTCTAGAGTCCTCCTGGCTGGCCAATACAGTTTGTTTTCTTCACCACTAGTTCTTAGATGTTAGTATCAAGGCTGGTTTATACTTCTGCGTCGAGCGATTGCCGTGACCCATGGCTCATGCCTTGCACGTAGTCGTGCATTTATATTTCTGCGTACTGTTTGTGTTACTCTGCAATAACACTTCCGAAACGCTAGCTGGCAGTAGGTTATGTTATGTTCCTTTGTGTCGAGTTTTTTCGCGGGTTGTACCTTAATCTTGTACCTTAATGTAGAAGTAGCTAAAACCCGCTCATTCAGAAGTGGGAATCAGCAGACATGCAACAATTTTACTCATAAGTTAAACACAAAACATCAGTTTCCATCTGGAGCTCCCCTTCCAGAATTGACACTTGTAAACACTCGCTACATCGGCCCGTGGCTCTCAGCACTTTCCACTCTCGTCACAGCTACCAAGCTGACCAATCACAGAGCTTGTGCTACGCATCATTGCGACGTGTAGTTAAATTTCTTGAGAGGTGCTTGTTAGTTTCGGCTATGTAACTGTGTGAGGGCTATGCGACCGTGCAAAGGTCTGTGCCGGACCATACGTGTGCGCTTGACGCAGAAGTATAAATCAGCTTTCAGTACTAATATAAACATCTAACACTTACAGTTTGTCATTCACCTACATGCATCAATGTTTTTTTTGACATCGCCTCATGCTTTAGTAGATGATTTGTCAAATCTATAGTATTTGACATGTTACGCCTCCGTCAAGACCCTTCTTATTTGCTTTTTCATTTGATGCGCTTGAGCTCAACCACTCTCACTGGCAGAGCTGTGTTTAGACAATGCTATTGGCTCTTTTTTTTATAAAGGGGAGAAGCTACTATATGAAATTTCAAATAAAACTGCACAAAACACTCTATGTTAATATTAATATTTTGCTCAAATGTATTACTTGTCACCACTCGTGACCATGTTCTTTTATTTCATCATGCTCCATATCACTTTTCATGGAGCACTTAATGGATTTAAAATTGCTCTTACGTCCAGTGTTGTGTTCATATTTATGATTGTTTATTTATGAAGCACCGTGGTCTTGCGAGGCACAATTTCATTCCACTGTATGTTCACACATGTAGCAGAATGACAATAAAGCTCAACTTGGATGTGACCATATGTACTATTAAATTAACAAATCCTTGTTACACAGTTACAAGCGAAAATACAAACATATGAAAGATTATGGATGGCACTATGATTTTATTTGGAATCAGAGTGTTGGTGCAATACAGTGAAGTGTGTATACCTTCTTTAGGCAAACGTATTCACAACACGTTCCATAAAGATCACATATTTGATCAGTAATCAGAGAGTAGATGGTCATTTGTGACCGTTAAAATATATTTTTCCATGTGAGTGTGTACAATACTAAAACAATCCAGTCAAATGCATTTTCATTTACTTTTGGAAATGGTTGAAACTGTGCTGAAAAGTGCTTTTGATCAGTTTTTTTAGCATTTATATTAGCATTTGTTTACTTGTAATTAGTGTTGTTCACTTGTAATCAGATGAATAAAAACATATCTTAATACCAGCAACGCTAAGGATTTTATCTACTGGCCCAATTGGGGCAGCGGTCCAGATTTTTACTTGCCCTGCCAATATTTTCACTGGCCCCACCAAAAAAAAGGAAAAGTTAATAACTATTTCTTAGCCACATGTTTTAAATATTGTGTTAAAAATGTGTTTTAATCTAAATTTAAATATTAAAAAAAATTTCATAAATGTATAATGAGCAAATCATTGTGTTCCAAGACAATCTTTTAGCCTCATAATTTGATGTTGCCGTCACTTTGCTGTACTGGTTTTTACCAGTTTACAAAACCTCATAAACCTCATACTCGCAACGTCCAATCAAAAAAGAGAAACAGAAAAGCTCTAAGTATTCATACGCAATTGAAAAATAGTCGCAGGCAAGTTAAACTTTTGTGACAAGGCAGAACAGATCAGGCCAGTAACAATCCTGTCTACTGTCCCGAGCGCGTCGCATGCTGGCCCCCGGGCCATCGAGCAGTCCATATTGTTGATCCCTGACCAGATGTAAACAGGGAACGAAAGTCCTTAAATGTATTTATAATTTAACTGATTGGTCATTTCAATTATGAGAAACTAACTATTTGCTTTTATGTACCTAAATGACATTGTTTTGCCAGTTTTTTAGGTTTAAATATAAACATGCGATGAAAAAATAGACCAAGTAAATATTGGACAAAACTATAAACTGAAAATTAATGTTTTTTTTGTTTTTTTTGTATGTCTGATATAGAATTTATAATGTGTATAATTGATGTGATAGATTAATGTGCGTCCTCTGTCCTTTAGACCTGAGCTCATCTCTTCATTCAAGGACTTTACATTGGATAAAATCACCAGCTCTGCCCCTGCTGCTGCAGCTCCTCCCCCTCCAGCCACACCCACTTCTGCTCCTGCAGCCCCACAAGTACCTGGAAGCTCCTACCCGCCTCATATGAAGGTATGACATCTGGATGAATATCAAAGTGACTACATCATTACTTATTTAGAAGTAAAACCATTTGGGATATGTGCCAGTCTACCACATATGCAAGCGTAATATTATATGTCATAATTAACTTCCTGTTTTGCTTTCTTTAGGTGCTTCTTCCAGCTCTCTCACCCACCATGACTATGGGCACCGTGCAGCGCTGGGAGAAGAAAGTAGGTGAGAAGCTGAGTGAGGGAGACCTGCTGGCTGAAATCGAGACAGATAAGGCAACAATCGGTAAATTAATTCAATTATTTTGGCTATAATTATTATAATTCAGTAATAATTTATGTATTCCTGTCTGCACAAACACGTTAGATGTATGGGTAATGCCTGGTCATTTTTGACAATGTAAGGATTATTATTTTGTTTTATTTGTTTATTAATTTATTTGTTTTTTATTCTTTTGTTTATTCATTTGTTTTATTTCTTTTAATCCTTCAACTATTGAACTTTTTTTGTTGTTGTTGTTTTTCTGTAACTATTATTGTTATTTTAATTTAATATATATTTTATTATTTTATCCAGTGTTATACACAAACAAACACACACCTTCACTTTTTTGTCTCTTTTCCTTTACAAATATCATGTATGTATTTAAATAAAAAAATAATACATCTAAATAAAAAGTATGCTGTGTGTTTGGTTTTATAGTTTTGCATTCATTGTGTCATATATTTAATATTTTAATAATATCTTTTTTTGTTTTAATGAACTTTTCAACATTAACAACAACCTTACTAATCTCAGGTTTTTGATTGGACATGTACACACAGATGCAAATGCATAAACCAGTTTTTAAGAAATTTGCTGTTTTGTTTAGAATTAGATAAGACACTCTTTATTAACACAGTGTAATAATTACTTCCCTTGGTTTTTTCAGGTTTTGAGGTTCAGGAGGAAGGCTACCTGGCTAAGATCATGATTTCTGAGGGCACCAGAGACGTTCCTCTCGGTACTCCGCTCTGTATCATCGTGGAAAAGGAATCAGACATTAGTGCATTTGCAGACTATGTAGAGACAGGGGTTGCTGCTAGCCCACCTCCCGCTCCCACACCGGTAATGATTTCTGTCATCTCCATTATTTGTTGTGCACACTTAACGCTATTATTTTAGGGACAGTGTTTGCCGTTAAATAGATGATTCACTCATAAATGAAATTTTACTTGCCCTTAAGTGTTTTCAAACCTTTAGGAGTACTTTTTTTGTCATTATTGTTCAGCAAAAAAAGAAGATATTTTGAAGAATGTTGAAATCCAGCAGCCATTTCATAGTTGGGGAAAAAAATATGGAAAGCTTTTAATAAATCTCTACTTTTGTGTTCAACAGAAGAAAGAACCAATCTGGAGCAAGTGAAGGGAGAGTAAATGATGACAGAATATTTATTATTAGTTTAACTATCGCTTTAATAGCTGTCATTTATAAATCACAGTGCATTGCAACATCTTTTTTATTGACATGAACAGCATGTCGTGATGTGATGCAATACATTTTGTAGGTCACTGTGATGAAAATCAAGGTCTTGTTTTTTACTGCCATTGTAATATCAGAGTTTGATGAAATGACTACAAGTGAAAGGTGACTTTGCAATATTTGTTGTGTTTTGCAATACTGAAATCATTCCAGCTGTGTGGGCGTGGGTGTCAGAAATTACGGTTAGTTGTGGTATGCACAATACATATGTACTAACAAGATATGGAGATTTTATTTCTGAATTATATGTATGTGAGTGTGTCCGCAGACCAATATTTGTTATTACTTCAAAGTCACAGCTTCAACAACAATCGTGTGCTCTAATGCATATCTTAAAAAGAGTATTACTTTGAATCTTTACCCTAAACAACAATAAATAATTGTAAATGAAAGAATTTAAAACCCCTGTAATATTCTTATTCTATAAGCACACAAGAATAAGAAACAACACAGTAAACAAACACAAAATAATGAGCATGACTTAAAAATGAAAACATGTTTAAAATTTACATTGAAAAACTGAAACCTGAATTCAAAATTTTCTAAATTCCAAGAAAATATTCCACTTATATATTAATTGTTTGTCTTTTGCCCTTTCCACATCATGTGCTTGCGTTTCTGCAGTTTTTTTTTTTTTGTTTTTTTGCACAGTACTCATCCAAACATTTCAGTTAGGTTGAGGTCTGGGCTTTGACTGGACCACTGCATATTTTTAGTTTTATATTTGAGCTGTTGTATTATAAATTTGCTGGTGTGCTTTGGATCATAGTCTAATTTAAAAAAATGCACTTTACTTTTCAGGTGGCCACTCCACCACCAGCAGCGCCAGCAGCTCCCATCCCGGCCCCTGCTGCTGCTCCTGCCGCTCCTGCTGCTGCAAGGAAGGGAAGGGTGTTTGCCAGTCCTTTAGCCAAGAAGCTGGCGGCTGAGAAGGGAGTTGACATCACTCAAGTCACTGGTAGGAGATATTAGGGTTTCATTAGGTTTCATTTGCAAGAGAGACTAGTTTATATTGGCCCAGTTTTTCCTTGTATTGTTTAGTGGTAATTTTATGTGTTGCACTGACTGAAGTGAGGATTTTCTACTCTTGTGTCAATAGGAACTGGACCAGATGGCAGAGTCACCAAGAAAGATATTGACAGTTTTGTTCCACCAAAGCTTGCTCCTGTAAGTCATTACATTTGCAATCAGCCAAGCTTTGTTTTCATTTTTTAACACACATTGTTTTGCAGAATTCCCTTTTATTATTCCTGCCATAATTTACTTTTTACCAGGGCTATTTAATAAGAAACTTGAAAGCTATGCATAATCTTTTTGTTTAATAAAATATTTTAAAATGATTATAAAATAATCTAATTAGATCTTAGACAAAAGATCACTTAAGGAACTTGTCTTATGAGATCTTTTTTCCTCCTGTTTTTATTTGTTTATTATTTTATTGAATGTATGCAACTTTTGTTGTAAATGTACAGCACAAATCTTGCCATGAAAATAAATAACCGCAGCTGCTGACATGAAATTAATATCAAACTTATGCTACCCAAAAATAAGAAATGTAGAATATATTGTCAGATTTGATCATTTATTTAACTGCCACTAAGTTTATTACACTTAAGGTGTTTCTGCAAACATAATTCTCCACAAATCTAAATACAAATGTAAATTAAGTCTGTAGATTCTTGGAGTGCATTAAAGTTTGAGTAGCAAAAATAAAACTCAATATTAAAAAAAGACTATTGCCAACTACAAAAACTATATTTTCACTTAATCTGTTCTTTAATATGAAATATTGGGTAATCAAATATATTATTATGAAGCCAACTAGAATGAGGGTATCCCAAAGTCTTAAAATGTCTTAAATCTACTGAAATATTGTGTTGTAGGTCTTAAATATTTTTTTTAACAGGACTTAATTTTCTTTTGTTCAATCTGGTCATTAACAATGATAAAATCACCAACACTCCCAATATCAATGAAACTTTTATTCAAAAATAGCTTTTTTAACTCTCTTTAATATAATGTTTTAATTACTTGCCTTACAGTAACATTTGTTTAAACGTTCTTGAGGATTCTGACCTGACTTATATTTTTTAATAATTAAATTTTATAATTGTATTATTAAATGTATTAAATTATAATAATTTTTATGGGGCAAGTGGAAATCTTTTCCAACTGGGATTAAAAAAGGGACTAAGCCGACAAGAAAATGAATGAATGAACCTGCAGAAACCCTGGGCATAGAATAATAATTATTTTAAAAAATTATTGAAACAAATAAGACTTCATTGTATAGTGTAAAACATTAGTTGAATATTTTTCTCTTTTTTTTAAATAATGACATGCTAGTCCTGCCTACATATCCAAATTAGTCTGTAACGAAACCTATAAACTTTATATTAAATTGTGAAATGTGTCCAAATAATTTTTTCATTTCTTTTGCTCCAAAACATAATTTTCTGTCACCAGGCTGCAGCTGCTGCCCCGTCTGCACCCACCCCCAGTCCTCCTGCTGCCCCTGCTTATGCTGCTGTACCTACCGGAACCTTCACCGATGTCCCTATCAGCAATATCCGCAAAGTGAGTCCACTGACCACACAGACCACTTCATATTTTCTGTGAATTCATTACCCAAAATGTTTTGATTTCCTGCAATGCTTCTGTAGGTGATCGCCCAGAGGTTGATGCAGTCAAAACAGACTATTCCTCACTATTATCTGTCTATCGATGTCAACATGGACCAAGTTCTTGAACTCAGGAAAGAGCTCAATGCTGTGAGTCAACGCAGTTTGCATGATCATGATGCGGTAGTGAGCTCATTATTGCAGTTTTCCTCAACTGAAACTGTACCTTCTCCCTATGATCAGGAGGTGAAAGCTGAAAACATCAAACTCTCGGTCAATGACTTCATCATCAAGGCCTCGGCTCTAGCCTGTTTAAAGGTGCCGGAGGCCAATTCCTCTTGGATGGACACAGTCATAAGACAGTGAGTGCACTCCTATTCATTACAACACAAAGGAATATAAATGTCTGGTTTTTGGTTTGTTGTTTCACATTTTGGTGGTCTTTTGTGGCTGTTTGATTAGATTTGACTAGAGATGTCCAGATCCGATCACATGATCAAAATATCGCCCCAATCACACGGTTTCAGACTCGTTCAAAATCAGAGATTACCTCCCTATCAGGACTGGAATATATATGATTATTTTTCTCATTACTTGTTAACACATCTATAGTTATGCACAGAGTTAGAAGTTTTTCTTGACTTCACACAGAAATAGCAACATATGCAGCATGACAGCACTTTGTTGCAGCGACACTATTGGTTAAATGCTGGCAAAGCAGAACACGGAAGCAGCTTGAAGCAGAAAGCGCGAGTATGTCTGTGGTCTGGAGGTATTATAAAGTTGATGATGACAACATTGCCATTCCCAACATTATGGGATATGTAATCTTGGCATTACAAGAGGTGGAAAGGAAAGGGCTACATTTAACACAATGAACTTGATAAGACACCTCAAAAATAAATGTAGAACCTCGATTTCAAATGCCTGAGTAAACAGAGAAAGCTCTGCCAGCCCTTTATAAGAAGATTTCTGACAAACTACTTGTTCTCTTAGAAGATGTACCCCATGTTTCATTCACCACAGACACATGGAGTTCGTCCAGAGCTCTCATGTCTCTACTAAGCCTTACCACACAATGGATTGACTGCATCCTGCATCTGTTTCTTTGCTCTTCTTTATTCTTTTTTATGTATTATAAAACTATCAGATCAGGTTTTGGTATCGGTAGATAATCAAAATCAAATGACTTGGGCTCGAGGGCAAAAAAAAACTGATAGGGACATCCCTAGATTTGACCACATGAGCATTGGCAATGTAAAAAAGTAATTGAATCAGATGTGTTTCAAATGGGGATGCATGTGGTATTATATATTGCGATATGAATACAATTTCACCAGATGACTTAAATATCTCTATTTGAAAAGAAATTATCATTTTAGATTGGGATGATTCTGTAAGAGAGTGCGTCTGCAAAAAATGTAATCGACAAAGTGTTTCGGTTAAAACCTATAGTGGTTATAGGGTCTTAAAATGTATGGAAAAAGTCTTTAAAAAGGTCTTAAAAGGTATTGAATTTCACTCTCTGGTTCCTGTATATAATCTGAAATTAAAATAAACTGTGTTTTATTGTTTTCTATGGAGTCTTAACATTATTCAGGTAAACGGTAACTGAATAATCAAATGTGAAACAATACTGTCTTGTCTTCTTTGTATAAACAGTTTGATAACATTAATCATTATTAAAGTTATAACCGTACAGTTTCTTAGGCCTGAATGCTTTTAAAATTTTCACACAGTTACAGGCCTCAAAAAACAATTGCAAAATGATCAATTATAATCCGGACTCAACATTGCATATTTTTGCGATGTGACTATAGACCCCTTTTACATTTCCAGGTTACTCAGGCCCCGTTTACACTAATGCGTTTTAGTTTGAAAACGCATAAGATTTGCTACGGTTACGCAATCCGTCCACACTACGCCGGAGTTTTCGAGTGCCGAAAACGGAGCATCTTGGAAACGCTGAAGAGGCCGTTTTCATTCTAAAACGATGCTGAGACATCTGAAAATGGAGGCGGGGCTGCCGACATTCGCCACTTTGATTGGGGCTTTTTCTCAATATTAAGTAGCCTAACGTTACACACAATTCAGTCCTGCATCCTTCAATTCAGACTTCGCAAGTTTGATCAAGGCTGCAGTCTTCCCCTCCTCAGTTTGATATGGAAAACAGACTACAGAGGACACGGGTAAATCTTCAAAGGGATCTACAGTGTACTTTATAACTTCATTCACATCACCCTGGCTACGTTGTTTCACTTTCTCAACAATAAAATGAAAACATGATATGAGAAACTGCCTATTTTCATTTTGATATTAGCAACTTAACAGACAGCAGAAATGTTGAGGCATTGTGCTGCATTTATGAGCGTCATTTTCACTGTGTGGATATTTATTACAAAACGGTGCCTAAAACATTACTGCCTCCTTTCAATTTCAGTGAAAATACTGAACATACCCTCTCTATTGCTGAATATCAGTTTTAATAATCGATAATGGCCATTATAAAAGTATAACATACAATAAGTTTCTACATTATAGGAAATAAAGGCAAGCAATCAGTCAATACAGAATTTAGGCTACGTAGTTACATTAATTAACCTATCTTTGCGCTTTGCCAAAACACGTTACCTGAGAATAATTAACAGATTCCAATGACCAAAGTCGGGGAATATGTCATTAGATATAGACAACAAGACGAATGAAATATAACGTTTAATAAATATAGTGAGATTAGATCCAGCGGGAGATGCTTGATGAGCAGTCATCTATCTGGGTAGATAGGCTGGAGCGCTTGCCCGAGAGTGTGTGTGTCGTCACGGGATGTGCGTTTTCAGCGTTTTGGTGTGGACGGAGAGCTGTTCAGAAATGCAGGGTAAAACGCTAGTGTGGACACGGATCGTTTTTTATTTTTAAAATGCCGTTTTAAAACTAAAACGCATTTGTGTAAACTGGGCCTCAGTAGCAGAAGGCATCGTGATTGGGTAAACTTAGAGCGCAGTGAATGGGAGAGAACAACAAATATTTTTTTACAACCCAATTTACTGAAATAAAATGAGAAAAACTCAACGATGGTGTTATTAAGACTTTCAGAAAACTGAAAAAAATAGTGTGAGACTAATTACGGCAGCCAGTCAAATTTACCGTCCCGCCCCAATAGGGGGCTGTATTAGAAACACCTCGCATAAGCGGTAATTAGTTTTCTGTAATTTGATTTGAAGATGATCTAATACATTCAAAAATCTTTCAATAGTTTCAAAACTATTTCTAAATTCAGTTCTAGTTTACAGCAAATTAATAAATTAACAGTAATAACGAAGTGTGTTATATCCAAATACACATGCTGTGCCCCATATGGTCTAAAACCTGACAGGTGGACAAATCTAAGCTTGTTTTTAATAAAACAAATATAAATATGCACGTAATAAATAATACTGCTAATAATATTAAAATTATACAAAAGCAAATTGTTATGATTTAATTGAAACTAGCAAACAACATTTGTGTCATGCCTTGCGCCTCAATGCGCCGGGTGTATGATAGGGCCTCTTGTTTTAGTGTTGTCAATAGTAGGGCTGGGCAATTAATCAAAGGGGATTTTCACACATTTTGTCAGTAAAGTTGATTATAGAGAACCTCTTGCAACAGTGTTTACTACGCAGAGTTCACTGATAAGCCATGCGAAGTAATGTTTAAAATTTAAATCAATTTAATCGATTATGAAATCGTAATAATCATTCTGTTATAATGGCAGCTGTGTGGGTAGATGCTCAATGAACTGCACTTAAATACCACATTTAATAACATGTTTTTACTCGCTTCTTAACTTCAGTCAAGTGTGTGAAATCATTTCTTTTGTGAGGTCATTCTGTAGTTTTTTTGTGATTTATTAGTCATGCTTAATTAATGAAAGCAGTTAAAAAGAAGATATTTTGAACATAACTGAAAACCTGTAACCGTTGACTTCCATAATAGGGAAAACAAAAAAGTCAAAGTTAAAGGTTTCCAACATTCTTCAAAATATCTTCTTTTGTGTTTAACAGAAGAAAGAAACTCATAAAAGTTTGTAAACGTAAAGAACTATCGGTTTAGGACTTGTAAATAATGTTTTTTTCCTCTCCTCACAGAAATCACGTGGTGGATGTTAGTGTGGCGGTCAGCACGCCTGTGGGTCTCATCACTCCCATTGTATTTAATGCTCATATTAAGGGCCTTGCAAATATCAGCAAAGACGTCTCCGCGTTAGCTGCTAAAGCACGAGATGGGAAACTACAACCTCATGAATTCCAGGTAAAATACATAAAACATACTGACCCTAAACTCTAATATAATGGCTATTTAAAGAATAATAATAGAACATATATACTTATATTAAATATATATGTATGAAATATATGTTTTCTAGGGTGGAACCTTCACTATTTCCAATCTGGGCATGTATGGCATCAAGCATTTTTCAGCTATCATTAATCCTCCTCAAGCCTGCATTCTGGCTGTGGGTGGCTCAGAAAAGAGACTGCTGCCTGCGGACAATGAAAAAGGGTGAGCAAACCAAATAAACTGACAATCAACTGCCATCACTAATAACGTCTGAAAAGCAGAAAAATAAGTCTTCTACTGCATGTGTTTTCTGTGTCTCTGATAGGTTTGACGTGGCTAACATGATGTCTGTGACTCTGAGCTGCGATCACCGGGTGGTTGATGGTGCTGTTGGCGCTCAATGGCTGGCAGAGTTTCGCAAGTTCCTAGAGAAACCGTTTACCATGCTTCTGTGAGCGGGCGCTTTAAAACACGTCCCGGCCCATAATGGACTGTAAGATTTGGAGAGGTGTCTCTCTCTCTCTCATTGGTTATATGCTCTCCCTGGAAAATCCTACAGGCAGTTCTCTCTCTCTCTCTCCACTTTTATTATTTTTCTTCTCACTCTTATACTCCCTATCAAATGCTGTATTTTTACAACATTGCTTCCGTAAGCCTGAAGTAACCTCTCAACCCAAAGTTGTAAGTCATTATTAAGTCATTTTCTGGAGTTTTAGGGGATAATGGCGGACAAAGGGTTTCCGTTTTTGTTTTAGGATGTTGTTACAAGCACCGTAAGTATATTTGCCATTTGATCAAAAATAACGGTTGTGTCCACATGCCATGGTTTGGTTAATAACACACTTATTGGCACAATATCCTTTCTGTATGAGGAAAAAAGGGATGAAATCTGGGGGTGTTTGTGCCAAATATTATCCGACTACTATTAGAATTTATTTGCCATGATATTCAGAGCATATTTTTCTTTTCTGTATTATTGCATAGGAGTCGTACATATGATCTGTAACTCCCTGCGTTTAATATCTAGGGTATAAATTATGTTTTTTTGCTGACTGTGGAGCAGGGTTTTGATATAGGCAGTTTTATTTATTACATCTCTCACTCCAGACAAAGCACATTAGTGCCTTTGCTCCTGTTTATTATTGCACCTAGGGTTTTATCTTTAAATGGTGACATATTTTCAAGTCGTTCTTACATAACGCACAATTCATGGGGTGAACTGCTGTCATAAATAAACCTATGGAGAAACAAAAGAACAGTTCCCAAATGGAATAAAACACTAGGCTGGATATATGTCTTTATATCTTGTAGAAAGGTATGGTTTGTTCAAGCTGGGGATGTTTATTGGCATGGTGTCAGTGCCATTTGGACAAACAGGGAGTCAAACATTTTTCCATAAGGAAAAAATAAGACCAATATTCCATCAATATTTAATTTGACAAAAAAAGAGAAGGAATAAACAAAAAAGAAACAAAAACATGGTATGTTGCCTATTTTATGTTTTTTATTTTATTTCAAACGTATGTGACTTCTTACAGGTCTTACATTTATATACAGAGAATCATTTACATTTCAATACAACTGTAATAGTGTAACAGAGAATATAATATTTCCATAAAGAAAGCCTCTTTGACTTGCCTGATTTTTAGATAGATAGATAGATAGATAGATAGATAGATAGATAGATAGATGGATGGATGGATGGATGGATGGATGGATGGATGGATGGATGGATGGATGGATGGATGGATGGACGGACGGATGGATGGATAGATAGACATATATATATAGATAGACAGACAAACAGACACAGATAGATAGATAGATAGATAGATAGATAGATAGATAGATAGATAGATAGATAGATAGATAGACAGATAGATAGACAGATAGATAGACAGATAGATAGACGGATGGATAGATAGATAGACAGATAGATAGACGGATGGATGGATGGACGGACGGACGGACGGATGGATGGATGGATAGATAGACATATATATAGATAGATAGATAGATAGATAGATAGATAGATAGATAGATAGATAGATAGATAGATAGATAGATAGATAGATAGATAGATAGATAGATAGATAGACAGACAGACACAGAAAGACAGACAGACGATGGATGGATGGATGGATGAATAGACAAATGGACATATGTACAGACAGACATATATATATATATATATATATATATATATATATATATATATATATATATATATATATATATATATATTCATATACATACATACATACAGTTGAAGTCAGAATTATTAGCGCCCGTTTATTTTTTCCCCAATTTCTGTTTAATGGAGGAAAGATTGTTTCAGCACATTTCTAAGCATAATAGTTTTAAAAACCTATTTCTAATAACTGATTTTTGCCATGATGACAGTAAATAATATTTTACTTGATATTTTTCAAGACACTTCTATACAGCTTAAAGTGACATTTAAAGGCTTAACTAGGTTAACTAGGCAGGTTAGGGTAATTAGGCAAGTTATTGTATAACAATGGTTTGTTCTGTACACTATCGAAAAAAAAAAAACTTTAAGAGGCTAATAATTTTGTCCCAAAAATGGCTTTAAAAAAAATTAAAAACTGCTTTTATTCTTGCCGAAATAAAACAAATAAGACTTATATAGATAGATGGATGGATGGATGGATGGATGGATGGATGGATGGATGGATGGATGGATGGATGGATGGATGGATGGACATATATACAGATATATAGACAGACAGGCAGATAGATAGATAGATAGATAGATAGATAGATAGATAGATAGATAGATAGATAGATAGATAGATAGATAGATAGATAGATAGATAGACAGATAGATATACAGATAGATATACAGATAGATATACAGATAGATATACATACAGATAGATAGAAACACAGATATAGATAGATAGATAGATAGATAGATAGATAGATAGATAGATAGATAGATAGATA
The DNA here is from genome assembly GCF_052040795.2 of Danio rerio. Classification (NCBI taxonomy): domain Eukaryota; kingdom Metazoa; phylum Chordata; class Actinopteri; order Cypriniformes; family Danionidae; genus Danio; species Danio rerio. The sequence goes on along the minus strand of NC_141041.1, from coordinate 24,393,613 downwards.
GATGGATGGATGGATGGATGGATGGATGGATGGATGGATGGATGGATGGATGGACGGACATATATACAGATAAATAGACAGACAGGCAGATAGATAGATACACAGATAGATTAACATATATACAGATAGATAGATAGACAGACAGAAAGACATATAGATATAGATAGATAGATAGATAGATAGATAGATAGATAGATAGATGTTATCCGTTAAGTAACTAATCTTATTGTGAACATGTAAACATTATTAACACAACTCTGTTTTTTAAGTTGTGTTTTTGAAGTGTCAGTAAAGTATATGTTCTTGTGGTCATTTAAAGATGAGTGAAAAAAGTATTAGGTAATCAATACGTAATTATTCAGTCACATGTGAGGAGCATCTTGAGTTACTGATAACTTCTGATACTGATAATCGCTTTTGAACAAGATGATAATTTGCAAGTAACGTTACATTCATTCAGTAGGCTGACGGTTACAGGAATCCCAAAATGTAAACGTTGGTTAAAAATACACGACATTTAAGTTAATGATCACATTTTAAAAGTAGAAATATTCTGTTCGCCAATTAGCAACGAGAGAGCTTAAAAATTCGTGTTTACAGTAGCACTGCGCTAAAATGTTGATTTGTTTGTCAAAGCCTTTTCATTTCACTCACTGTTGTGTTGAGCGTTGACTAATGTATAGCCGGACATGACGCACGCCAAAGTGACGGATGTTGCGTCGGTCGATTTTCCCGCGTTTTGACTAGTTGAGGAAATAGCGGAGAGTTGCGGACGCAAACAAGCGATCTCAGACACCGACTACCAACCACTAACCACAACAACACAAACATCACAACACAACTCGTGATCGCTCGCTGTGCTGAGAGTGAACGCGCTCTTCTCCAAGAGACCCTCGACATGCCGCCGAAGAAGCGCAGCAGCGGGACCCCACAGAAGAAAGAGCTGAAGGGGAGCCTGAAGAGCCGATCTCCGGACAGCGGCGACAACGCAGTGCTTAGTCCGGAACGGTGAGCCGAGTAGAAAAACAACAACAATGAAATGTGTAGAGGGTGGTGGGGAAGGAAGAGAGCGACCTGACGAAATTTGACGACAATTTATGAATGAATAAAGCTCGAGTCAATCCCCTTTAGACAAACTAGTCCTTCTGTTATGACAGCGTACCGTGTTTTTACCGTAGTAACAGTGTTATAAATGACAGAGTCTATAAGAATATTGGCGCCTGTTTTTAGTACTTTAAATAGTGTGTTGTTTTTAAATGACACAGTTAAACTATGGGTACTTCAGAAATAATTTGGTGTGACTTAACTTACACTTCTGTTTTTAAACTTGTACAATTTAACATTTTCACTAAAATGTCATTGAGATACGTTATAACAGTAGGTTAAAAACAAAAAAATCTATTCAGGTAATATTTTAAAAAGAGAATCATTTGGTGACATGTTAGAAGACTTTAGTTTCAGGATTAAGTAGACTAAATATGTTAAATAATTAATAATTAATGCCTTGTTTTGTTATTTTAACTCTGAATTTTATATGTTTGAAAGGTTTTAGCCATTTGAGAAAGATAAACCAATTGACTTTTTTATATAACTTCTTATAATCACTTTAAAAAATTTTAAAGAGCACTTTGTCTGAGCACTTCTGCATTTGAATATACATGAACAATTCCAGTGTTACGGATGTGACATTTGCAGTAAAACCTTAAAACATAGTATATGCTAACATCATGCTGAAACATCTGTTTATATTTTCCAAAACTACTAACCACAGAGTTATGGGATCAGAAAAATATCAATTTGTACATATTTTTTTTAGTTTTAAAATGATGAAAATAAACATGCATTATGGATGTGACCAAAAAAGTCTTAGTTTAAAGCATACAACACACTTTGTAGAAATTCTGTGAATTAAACTGCACAACCAAAAGAAATGATGCTAATCAAAAAAACAAGAGTTTGCTCTCTATAGAATAACAATTATTTATTTTAGATTTTTGCATTTATAAGGAAAAACCTTGATTATAGATGTGACATCTCTCATTTATGGATATGCCAGATGTAAAATTTACGAAGACCCAGAAGGGACGTGGTGGTGGGGAAAAAATAGGTAGGAGAAATAAAAAAGCAGTGAAAGGAAAATATATTTATTTAAGTTTTTTACGTTCTCTCACAAAGATGTTTTGCGTTCACTTGCTAAACTTTTCCACAACACTTACTGTTCGCTTCATACATGTCAACCCTCCCATTTTTGCCGGAATTCTCCCATATTTTACTCTTCTGTCCCACTATCATCCTATCATTAAGTATTTTTTTATATTTCTGCCATATTTTTAATCTTGAAAGCATGTTGAAATTAATATAAAACGGTCCGCCTTCACCTTCTTTCCATTAAAGCTGTGCATCAATCATTGGCCTTCATATGCAACCTCTGAATCAGGGAATGCGGCACGCTCTGTATGACAAACTGATCCCAGATCAGTTTCTGTAAAAAAGAAAGTGAATGCAGACATTCTTATATCAGTTTCTGCGTGCTTTCAAGATTAAAAATATGGGAGAAATATGAAAAAATACGTAACGATAGGATGATAGCGGCAAAGAATGTTAAAATACAGGAGAATTCCGGCAAAAATGGGGGGTTGACATGTATGAAGTGAACAGGAAGTGTTTATAGAACAAACGTTTTGAGAGGGAACACAGAACCTTAAAAATGTGTATTTTCCTATCCTATCATATTTTCCTTTTTTTTTGCTTCTCACCCAGTTTTTTTTTCACCCATTTTCCCCACCATCACGTCCCTTCCAGGTCTCCATATAAATTTGAACTTGTGTGACTGCTAAATCAAATATAATTATTTGAAAGCATTGACAGACATTTTTATACTACTGAAATACAAGCCTACACAAAAAAACTTGGAAAGGGTTTCGCTATTTTGGTGAAAATGTTATTTTTAAATGGTAAGGTTGACATTTTCTTGAAATTGCTCGTATTACAAATGATAAACATCTTTTCTAGGTGTATGTTAAGCGCCTGATTATTAAGCAACAGCTCAGATGCATCACAAATGAACAAACGCAAGCAATACAAAACATCTACATGACCTGCATATGGAAGGTGTATGGAAGCATTTTAATTTAGATTCATGAGACTCAATATCCCAGCATGGCTGATATACAAACAAGTACGTCAGGAAAAATTAGGTTTTAATTTTACATATGCAGTAACTAAACGACTGACCATTTACAGCTTTAAATACTACGTTTTTGTTGTTGTTTAGTATGAAGGATCATGTAGTAGTGTCTAAATTCAATTCATCTTTATTTCTATAGCACTTTTTACAATGTAGACTGTGTCAAAGCAGCTAAATATAGATCACAGGTGTCAAACTCTGTTCCTGGAGGGCCGCAGCTCTGCACAGTTTAGTTCCAACCCTAATTAAACACACCTGATCTTACTAATTGAGTGCTTTAGTTTTGTTTGATACCTACAAATAGGTGTGTTGAAGCAGGGCTGGAACTAAACTGGACAGTGCTGCGATATATATGAATGTCTAGTAAATTAAAACTGCATCAGTTCAGTTGTCAGAGTTAAATTTCAGTTCAGTTCAGTGTAATGTAATGCAAATGCCACTGCTAAACACTAAAGAGCAACTCCTAATAGCAAAAAAGCTGACAATAGTTATTTATGTGTATAAGCAATGTCAACCATGTCTGTCAACTGTTGTTTTTCCAGACACAAGGACAAGGATCCTGAGTTTGTGTTTCTCAGCGAGGAGCTCCAGTCCACTAACTCCATCTGTGATCATGCATGGAGAATATGGGAGAGGGAGATCAGATCGATGGACAAGACAAATGTACTCTTTCTTCTGATATCTGCTTTACCGCACTTGTGTTTTGGGTTATAAATGTGTAATTACACTATCTTGCATGTCTTCCATGTTAGATGCCGTATTCGAACAGACAGCAGTGGGGAGCTTGTCTTTTTATTGCTGGCATGGAGCTTGAAGGCATCAACCTCACTTTTACGCAGTTCCTGAAAGCAGTTGGTCTGAGGTATGTGTGGCAGATATTGAAATTAAGTCCTGATTTTTGCCTCTCAGGAGTGGTGTAATGTATTCAAGTGTTAGCGATGGTTTTAATACACACTAAGTTGCCGTTACTTTGCAGTGTGAAGCAGTTCATCAGTCTTGTGAGGAAGATGGATGTAAATGTAGACACAATAAGTCCTAAAGTGAACTCTGCTGTGACCCGCCTAGAGAACAAATACGATGTGACTTTGGCCCTCTACCAAAGATTTGTAAAGTAAGTGTTACACGCTTTTGTTTTGAATTTGAGGTTGTGATGCAAAGCTAATGATACAATATTGATATCAATATGACAGTGATAAAATATTTTGAAATTTTGTAGATTAAGCAACATGACAGTTCATTAAATTAGTTCCTGCATCTCATATTTTTGTTATTTATTTAAGTGTCTAGAGCTTACCAAGCAGAGAGAGATTATGCTCAGTGTTGCTAGCTATAGATGACTTTTTCCAGCCCAAAAGCAGTCCAAAACCCGCCCAACATATAAGAATAACATTTTAGTTCATTTTAATTTATTTAAATTGGAATTAACCTAGTTACTTTAATTGTCATCATTTTTACCCATTGTCATTATTTTTAACTGTACAGCAACCAACATCCGCAGTCACAGAACCACAACATATCCAGATCACATCGACACAGCCCCAACATCCACATCCACAATGTGTTTTACCTAGCATTTCTGCCCTCTATCCGCTGAAAACGCACATCACGTGACCACACACACACTGTCATGTGCTCGTCTGAGCTCCAGTGAGCAGTGCACTACGGATAGTTTATCAAGGATGTACCGCTGGATTGCGTCTCACTATAGTTGTTAACGTGATATTCAGACATTCCAAGTCTCCCGGAAGTTGGCATCGTCGTCATATAAAAAGCGCGGGGAAGAGTGCACGTGATGTGTCTGAAGAGAGAGGAGGGATCCGGTGGTGAAGGGTGAGAAAGGTGCACGACTTATTTGAGGACCGGGAGGGAAACGCGCGATTTCTGGGAGATTATCACTCGTTTTCGGGCAGCTGGGAGTCTCTATGCATTTGCGGGAGACTCCCGGATCCCCGCAAATGAGTGATAATCTCCCAGAAATCGCGCATCTACCTGCCAGTGCACTAGTGTAAGCGCAAGCCAATCAATTAATTATAAATTAATTTGAAGATTACAATTGCAAAAAAAAAACATGATATATGGAAATTACTAGAACTGGAGATTTTAGTCGTTTTCAGAAATCGGGATTTTACATTGAGTTTTGAAGATTTCAATTGCAAAAATGTTGAAAAATATGACCTTTAACAGATGGTGGCAATGTCCACAATCAAGAGATATTGTGTTTTAACTCATCTGCATTAGATGGTTTTTACAGTGATTAAAGAGATAAACTTGTACAAAATCTATACTAAAATCAAAGAGAAAAACAAGTTTTATGAATAAAGCTTGCATTTTTTTTCATTCATAAAAAATGTAAGTTTTATGAATAAAACTATATAAGTTACTTTTTCTATAAATACCTCCTCGTGTACAGTACATGTGAATGACGTGGCAGAGAACCTGACTCAAACTTGCTCAGATAAAGCTGTTGTGCTCAATCCTTGTTTGCTTCTCTAAATCTGTTTACTTCTGTAAACTTCTCTAAATCAGTTTTATGCTGAAGGGATTGATAGTATATGCCTATTAATAAAATGTTAATAAAAACTCATGCTCCCTTGTAAAATTATTTTGTAGTAATTTCAAAATACAAAAGTACAGCATTTTATTTTGATACATTTGTGGCTGCTGTATTTTGTTGTTTATTTTTTGATACACTTAAAAATCAGGTATTTGGATTTTTACTTTAAAATACATTTCAATGTATTTTTGCCTATCCCTGACAGCAGAGGTCAATGATTTATTTGAATTATTTAGCAAAGATACCCAACCTTTCCTAAAATAAAATATATTGTGTTCAAGTTGTTTTTTACTCAGACATTTACAAAGAACTTATTTTAGAGCAGTAATTACAATACTGTGATGTCGTAATATTTTTATCCACGCTTATCATACCGCCAGAAACTTATGCCCATGCCTAGTGAGGACGAGTTCAATGTTCTGAAACTATACAATGAATTTGTACACATTGCAATGTAAGTAGGCTCATTAGATTGAAGAAGAGAAGAGTCAGCAATGGGGTGATGTTTGGGCATGTCTCAGGGTGTGATCATCACTTTATTTCGAGAGGGCTTGTATTGCATCTCCTTTTAAGTATGTGTGAATAACTTCACTCCTGAGATTACAAACTGTCTGTATTACTCCTTTAAAAACTTTTTATACTTGGTAATTGCTCAAAGCTTTTATGTTGCATGATCTACATTATTGTTTGATGATTCATTTCTCCTTCTGTTTGAATTGTACAAATCTTTGGAGTGTTGAAATGTGTGAGTTTGTAAACCTGAAGGTGGCAGCAGTCATCTTGATATAGCACAGATTTTCACGGTGAGTTGATTTTGGTTCAGATCCAGCCGGCCTCAGTTCAGTCAGCAGTTATTGTAAAACAGTGCTTCATATAAGATAAGCAATGGGTCTGCATATGTAGCCTGATGTAAATATGTGGTCGAGCCACAGGGAGGTGCTTTGTTTTGTGATTCGAATGCTGCGTGCCAACAGCCTCCCAAATGAAGATCAGACAGAATCTGTGAAAATTTTTTGAAATTTCTGCACAGAACTTTGTAGAAAAATCTGCAGATTTAAATGGAATGATTACTGTAAATGTCATATCTAAAAACTGAAAATATGAAATAAACTTTTTAACTTGTATTTATTATTTACAATGGAAATCCAATTGGATCCTAACTGAACTGAATACAAATAATTCTACTGAAATTTTAAGGTGTATTTTATATATATATATAAAGAGTTCAGATGCCACAACTGCTAAACGCCACTTCCGCTGACATTAAGTGAATGCTTTAGGGGCACGTAGTACAACACCAACAAATACCTTTGCTTCAAATCATCTAAATCCCAGCCTCGGCACATTCAGAAATTACAGTTTGTTGGCAAAAGCCGCTAATTGCCACTTTGCCTTTGACAGCAAAGGCCGCTATATCCCTAGAACCAATTAGAAGGTGTGAATCGAATCATGTTTTCAATGTAGCAGCGCGCTGATATGCCGGCTGGATTAGGGGACTGTTTTATTCCGCCTTCGATTTCGATGTTAAAAGACAGAGTTTGATGAACTGGATGAGCCTGTCCGACAGTCAGTGAATGGCAAATGAAAACGTCCCTTACCTCAAAACTCTGCATTATAAGAAAAAGAAAACACAATGTACAGTTGGGAGTGTAACATGCATTCATAACGTGTTTTGGCACAGCAACGCTACTTTGAATGAGTCCGATTTACTGTACAATAAATGTCAACTTCGTTTCAGGAAAGACAGAGTTAAAATGCCGTTCTTGTATCCCGCATGGATGCTTTGAGGGTAAACAAGAGACCAAGACCTTAAGTATGTTGAGAATGAATAAATGACAGCTTCTAAAATTGTCTGAGAGGCATCTCCTTTTTGCCCGTAGACCTACCTTGTGTTTTATTTGCTAATGTTAGCTATTTTTTAAAAGATAAATATAATGTATAAAACTATTCATTTATATTAGCCTACTTCATATTACCTATACATCTGGTAAGCTTTTATATTAATGGACAGTGCACAGATATTGATGTTTCACTATGTTTACACTACATTATTTGAATTGAACAAGCTTAGTTTGCAATGGTTGCATTGTTTACATTGCTCTACTTACATTAGATCTAAATCCTGAATATCAGAAATGACAACAGATTGTTAAGGTTTAATTAATGTCAGTTTTATTGCTATTAATTAATGGACTTACTTGACAGACTTCATTTATTCATTTCCTTCTGCTTTTCCCCTGGTTTATCACAGCTGAATGAACCACCACTTACTTTTAATAGATTTATATATTTTTATATATACATATTTATATGTTTTTAATTTTAGGTGGTTTGTGTAATGTGTTATATGTTTGGTAAAATAATTTCTTATGGCATCTTTAGTGATTTTCAACTAATTACACTGTCTTGTCCCAATAGGTGGATTTAAAGCTTTTTTTTTTTAAAAAAGAACAAAAAAAGAACAAGTGAATTAAGCTGGTTTTGACGCCAAAAAAATCTACCTTGTTAAAAACCAAAGAATTGTGTACTGACAATTTAAAAAAAGCTTTTTTAATTATTAGCTAATAACCTTATCATTACATATAAAACCTAATAATAGGAGCTTGATAGAAAATGCTCATTTACAAGAAAAGAGGTCTGATGAATTTTGAGGTTTTTGCATCTGAACTCTTCAAAAATATGTGTGTGTGTGTGTGTGTGTGTGTGTGTGTGTGTGTGTGTGTGTGTGTGTGTGTGTGTGTGTGTGTGTGTGTGTGTGTGTGTGTGTGTGTGTGTGTGTGTGTGTAATTATATAAATGTAATTGTTAGATACATTTAATTGTTTCAAAACACTAATATTAGAGTAACATATTTTATAATGAGAATATTGACAATAACAATATTTTTGCCAATTTAAAATGCCTTTTTAACATGTTTTCAGGTGTCATGATAACAACTCAGAAATTGTTTGTTAGTTTTCTTAAACTGATTTTTGAAATAACATAATAGCTATTATTTACAATAGTAACTATTGGTTGTTGTTGTTGTTTTCTGTAAATTCAATTTGCGTTCATTCTTGTCTGGATGTTCTTCGTCTTTAAAGGTTTCAAGAATAATACTAACAAATGCCATCTCTAATTTTCATTCAGGACTTGTGAGAAAATCTTTGCAGAGCCTGACAATGCAAAGTAAGTAGAAATCTTTTTTTTATGTGAGCTGTTTGCCTACCTGTAGTTGCTGAAATAAGATCTGTTAAACGGAAATGATCATACGGTCTACTGTGTGTTTCTCTTAAGGAGAAAAGAGCTGTGGGAAAGCAGCTGGACCATGTTCCTCCTGGCCAAGGGTGAGTCATTAAGGAAAAACAGCACAGGAAATATTTGTCACATTCCGCTGTGTTGGTTCATGTAAATAATAGGCCTTGATTACAGTTTCTGCTTTTGTGAGTGTACTGTAGTTTGCCCTAATCTTCTCTCAGGGTTACATGTTTAATGGATAGTGTGTCCATGTTGTCACTTCTTGTTTTCTGTGTCTTCTTTCCTATACAGGAACATTTCTGCAGATGGAAGATGACCTTGTGATCTCCTTCCAGTTGCTGCTGTGCGTTCTGGAGTTTTTCGCCAAGCGTTTGAGTCCGTCTCTCCTTCAGTCGCCCTACAGTGAGTTTTCCACATATTTCTCAGTTCGGAAGCGGCAAGGCAAATTTTTTAAATGCCATTTGAGTTAATAAGAGAAAACATTCTCGGTGACTCACTAAAGAACAACAGTTACCCCTCACAAACTTTGAACTTGTTCAAATAATCATTCTTCTCTATTTTTCAGCTGGTTTGTTGCAGCATTAAGTAAAAAAACAGGATAGTTTTATTTTTTTATGGTAAATAAGTAGGGAATAGGGTAGTCATATTTCTCTAATGCCGAGTTCAGACTGCATGATTTTAAAAGTAGTCGTGTCACAGATGTTTTCACACTGCTTGACTATCTGGGCTAGCGTTTCGTCGCTGCTTTGTTTACACTGCAAGATGGTTCGGCGACATAGACATTCACATTGCATGACTTTACTATAGGGAGAATCGCCGACAACTTCGTCCAAACTAGGTCTCACAGCCAAAAACACGTAGTATATCTTTTGTTATTAACTACATAATGAGAAAGAAGCCTTTAATGGGGTAGAACATGTACATGTTTGCTCACCTGGGTTTAAAGGGGCCATTTCTCCTCAACGTTGATAATACACTAATTTCTTTCTGTATGACACCTCAAACAGACACGGTTGCTCCTGAGTCCTGTCAAACCTCCACTAGTTTTTCCTCCATTTCGTGGGTCCAAATAAACCGAAAAAGAGCGCTTTTAACTTCTCCCCCAGCCTATACACACACGCACACACAAGTGAAAGCTACTCTCTCATTGGTTGTAGGCGATGGCTGATGTTATTTTCAGTCAAAAGTCAATTCACACGGCATGATTTGAATCGCCGACAGCTCCAGATATTTAGCACACCAAATATCTCACAGGCATCGGCGACTCATCTGCGATTCTCTCAGATCGCGTCTTTGATCGTTCATACTGTGTGATTATCACTCGCGTGCACCAGCAGCGATTTGCCTGTGATTTCAGGCATTTGTCGGCGATTTCTCAAAACCTGTCGGCGAGCCAAAATCGGGGCTAAAATCACGCAGTCTGAACTAGGCATAAGTATTCACAGGTTGATTAACGACATCATACATTCGTTTTGTGTTTTGCTTTTAAAACAGGTTGTGCTCGAACATGTGAGTGAGGCAATTTAGCATCTATTTTTAGCACAAAAATGTGAAAGTTTGATGAATTCAAGTTGAAAAAGATTTGCAAAAAGGGCTGGGCGATTAATCGAAAAGTAATTGAAATCGACACTCAGAACCATCGATCCTATTTTTCCAGGTCAATTCAATTACTTATCTTACCGCATGTGGATTCACGTGATCTCGCTCTGTTTGTTTCTGTTGTGTTACTTTGCACTACATTGACGATTGATGAAGCTGCGTCAGAGATGCCTTGAGACGGCAAACTTTACATCAGAATTATCATTTAAATTAAAACTTTTGTTTACAGAAGATGCAAGAAATGCACTGTTTAAAATATTATTCGCAGAATATGCAAGTTATTTTATTTAGAACAAATCCTGCTTATTTTCTACTTGTAAAATGAAAAACATAGATAGTTATTTATGTCGTTTCCAAAAGTCCTACTTATTTATTTTTTTATAAAAAAAAAACTGTTTGTTTTAGGCGATGTGTGTCGTAATTTAAGTTGTTTAACGTTGATGTTCAATAAATAATGGGAGATAGTGGATAGTCTGTGTTTCCTTTAATTATTTTAAAATCAAGTAATGCACCCTTCATTCAGAAATCTCTTATTTGTAATATGTGAGCAGATTTACTGTACAAAACCTGTCAGTGATGTATGAGGGCAAAAAAAAAAAATCGTTCATTAATCGTAAACGAGTAAATTAGGCCACATCGCCAAGTCCTATTTGCAAAGGTTTCTACAGAGGTTCACCTGTGGCATCACCCTTAAAACTGCCTCATCTTCATTAAATAGGAAATAGTTTAGCATATTTCTTACATTTTACCATACAACTTTCCTGTTCTGTCAGATTTAGAAACGCACCATCTTTATTTCTAAATTTCAGAGTCGGTGGTTAGTTCCTCTACCCTGAGTCCTCCGACCAGGACATCACGCCGTAATCAGGGCAAAAGCAAACCCCGTCCTGCAGAGATGGACATGCAACTGCTGGAGACGCTGTGCAAGGAGGGAGACTGCAGTGTTGATGAGGTTTGCACTCATTCAGACACAATCCCATCAGAAATGACAAACACAGCTTGCGTCCATTAAATTATTGGTTCACTGGTATTTTAAAGCTAAAAATATTTGACCAAAAATGTATATTGTGGATGCTAATGATTACTCAATGATCGATTGATTGTCAGTAACCCTTTTAATCGTTAGACCTTATCGATGACCAATTAAGCATGGCTATTAAAGGATAAGATATGCTTTGAGCTGTGAGACACGTGTCCACAACTTTACACATTAAATAATAGAGTGTGTGCAGTTTACTTTATCTTATGGGGTCGTTCTCTTGACATTGCATAGTGGGGGATGCATAAAACCCTGTTACCGGTGGATCTCGATTATATCTGCGGGTGCTGCTGTTAATCTGAGCGTCAGATAATCAAAAAGTAGGCCGCATGATGTTTAATTATAGTTCAGGGGTAGATAAGGTCATCATTAATTAAGCAAACTTAAACTACTTCTGCTACAATATTAAGATGTTTTGAGCACTTTTATTTTGACAGACTGACACAAATATGCATCTCTCATTTTAAAAAATCGCACCAGATATGCATCATCTCACAACAAGTTTCTTTCATCCTACCGACTGAGTTTTTTTCCGAAGTTATCTGGGAATACATTCAGTGTTAAGAGTAGTTTGTAAGCCTGTCCTGCCCATTCAAATTACTTAAACAAATTAAATTGAAACTGACTGGTGCCATGGATGATTTTGTCATTAACAGTGAAAACTGTTAAATATAGGCTTCTCTGAAACTGAATTTTTCACTTAAATTTTTTATTATATTATTATTTTATTTAACAAACCAGTTTGTGTTTTGGTGCTAAAGCATATGCTAACCTTGTTTTGAAGCACTTCACCTCAAATTTTATTCAGTCTTCTCGTTTATTTTGTAAATATCTGACCAACAAAACAAATATTAAGATTCAGATGCAAATTATAACAAATGAAATTAGTTTTAAAAAGAAAAACAAATGAAGTATATTTTTGTCATGCCCATCTTACACAACTGTGTCGGTTGATATGGCTCCGTAGAGAACATGGATTTAATTAATGCTCCACTGTAATCGCAAACCTCTGTTATATATTTATTACATTTGAGCATCTGATTTTTCCTCAGTGCTGATGTCCTTTGATTTTCTCCATCTCACTTGCAGCAAATTCAGGCGAGGGAGTGTTAAATAAGTAAAACTGGCCTCAATTTAGTTTGCATGCATTAAACTGGCAGGAAAAATATACATTAATAATTACAAAGGCTGGTTATTTTACCAGCAATGAGGGACAATAGTGCTATTACAGATTTCAAAGAAAATATCTTAATAATAAAAATGAAACAGAAGTTTGACAACAACATATCTGATAAATGTCATAACGAATGCCCTTAAATAATGTAGCCAAGTTGAGAGCAAGCGTCAAGTTGTTATTAAGATTGTGTGGTCTGTCATATATATATATATAGTCTGTTTGTCACAGAAACTTTAAACAGACGCGTGAGGTGTTAGAGGGTGCGGTGACCACAGTGATGTTCAGCTCTGACAAGGCGCCTTTATTTAGCCTAACCACTGCATATAATAGTTTAGATTTTTTACTTATAACGTTCCATTACTTAAAATTTCTTGATGTTATAAATAAAATGAGCACTTGGCTTATTTCGCTGCAATCACAAGGCTATGCAAGGATCATATTGCATATTAAGTTTTATCTTCATTCGTAAATTATGTATTTTATAAAGGGGTTGTTTATAAGGACTAAGCTATTAATAACTGTATTTAGAAAAAAAAGTGGGTGGTTTGTTAGTTGAATATATCAAATCATTTAAAACTTTACCTATTGCATTGTAATTAACGATTAATTGATAATTGATTTTTAATTTAAATGATCATTGATCTTGGGATTTTGTGGAAATTGACATCCCTAGTTTGAACTGTTTTGATATATACAGTTCAGAATTACAGTTAAGCAATTTAAATGCCTATGCTGAATCTGGATCTATTTGCTTATATCAAATAAATCTTGTATATGCATATATATCATGTTAAATGCATTGTTTTAATGTTTTAAATATTAAATGACAAAAAATGGTTGTCATAGTATACATGTTAAAAGGAAATGCTATTTGTAAAACAAATGTAAAAGAATAAGTGATCATTTTACATGTAAATATCTTAAATGACTATAAATTAATAGAAAGATTTAAAATGACAGTGAATTGATATTTTGCGGCTGTTCTGAGATCCTTAAATATTCCTTTATAATATCACCAAATGATTCTTTATTCTAAACTTTTTTTTTATTCCATAGTTTCACGTTATGACATTTTAGTGGATGTCTTCTATGATTAATATTAAAATTGTATCATAGTCATTGTTATTTGTTGAAAAAATCCATGTAAACAGGACACATTATAATAAACGGACAAAAAAACATTATTAAATGTTTTATAAATAGATGATTAAACTTGAGTTTGCTTTGAATAAAAACTTTAATTTCGCAGGTTTTTTTTTGTAAATAATGATTTTTAATTTATCACTGCATGAAAAACTTTGCTTAAAACACTTTATATAGTGAAGCTGTTATTTCTTCTAACCAGAGGTCACATGATTATATTTTTTTTGCAGGTGAAAAACGTGTACCAGAGCACTTTCTGTGCCTTCCTGGACTCTGTGGGTCTTTTAGGTCTCCAAGGGCTTCCTCCAGTGAGTTAATATGCTATTAAAGATGCTTAACAAAAGCTGCTTATGCTTTTAAAAGCTAGAGCATGTAAAGGGCCAACATGTGTAATTCTGAAATCGTTATTAGACAACAGTAGCATGCAATTTATTTTATTTTTGCTATTTCTGTGCAGATTATTAATATATTTTTGATCTGCAGATTTATGTAGAATGATTCTGAAGGAATAGGTGCTAAAAACAAGATATTAAATTAAAGTTACAATGCCACTGCAATTGGAACAGCTTGTTTGGTACACAAAGCTAGTGTCTCTCATAGTTCTTCCAGTTAAAGACATTAATATATTATATACTGTATTGTTTGTTTATAATCTAAACATTTACATATAGGTTAATATTATAGCTGAAATTAATAAGAATAACATTTGTACACGTAGCCCTTTTGAGTAACCAATCTTAGCAGGGGCTTACACCTTGAACTATGAATTGGTATTTGCCTGTTTTGTATTTTATAGCCTGTTATGTGTTGGACTATGGACACTGTTTTATTGACTCTCTGTTTGCAGGGTGATAATTTGGCCTGTTATTGCAGGTTCAGCTCTGATTATTAGCAATAAAGTAACAGCTATGAGAAAGGCGTATGATACAATTTCCTTGCTCAGTCTGACTCTGAATTAAAGTAATGCTCTTTGCCATCTGTTTTCTTTTATTACAGATGGAAGCGCTTTCCAAGCAATATGAAGAGTTGTATCACAAAAGCAAGGACTTTGATGCTAGGCTTTTCTTGTCTGACGATGAGACTCTTTCTCCCAATAAAATCGAAGTGTGAGTGTGATTAAATTAATGTCATGTTGTTAGATGTTTATCCAGACCACTATATATGCATTTCAAATAAATGTCAGATTTCCTTTTAGGTCAAAGGTAGAAGTTACTCCAAGAAAGAATCTGTTTGCAGAGGACATTGCAATTCCAGTTCCTCAAACTCCAATCAGGTACCATTTCTCACATTTAGAGCATGAAAGAATCATCTAATTCACACACAAACTCTCAATTTCTGTATATTGTAAGTATATATTATATGTATATGTTTAGCAACACAAGAGCAACGATTTAACGATCGAAGAGTTAAGCATTCAATATTTACTGGAATAACCCTGATTTTCAATCATAATGCCTAAAAATATTTGTTATTCTGGTCAGTTGTCATTTTCTAAAATTAATGCTGTGTTTATGTAGAATGACACTTTTTGAAGAGATTTTTAAAGAATCAAACAAATATTAGTATTTTATTCAAACACTGCTGTTTGTTTCATATACAAATAATTTGTATAGGAACCTTTGAAACCTTCCTTGACGAAAAGTGCTTGGGAAATTGCTCCTATGCAGAGTCTCAATCATTTGTGTGAATAATATTATGTTCACTCCACAGTTTTGTAATGCTTTAAGCTTATGTCACATGATGGGATTCCCTCTGGTTTTGGTGTTTTCACGTGGCCGCTAAAGCTCGGGGGGTTTTCTTTAATGCCAGGAACTCTACTAGTAAAGCTTCAATTTTTGACTGGAAAATACTTTTTTTTTTTTGTCTGGAGTTGTCCACTCCTTGCTAAAAGTCTCCTTTTAAAGGACCACAACACTTTTTTTGGACTCCACTTTTTACAACTCTACCATTTTTTTAAATCCATGATTCAACCAATCTCCAGATTTGGCAAGAACTTTTAGCTTAGCTTAGCATAAAGCATTAAATTGAATTAGACTATTAGCAACTTTCAAAAAAGTTTCAATAAGTTTCCTATTTAAACGTGACTTTTCTGTAGTTACATTGTGTACTAAGACTGAAAAGGAAGGAAAACGGAAAGTTGATATTTTTAGGTTGATATGAGTAGGAAATATACTCTCATTATGACATGATAACCAAGGAACTTTGCTGCAGTCCCAAAGCTGCAGCAGGCATAATGATATTACGCAGTGCTGTTACTTAGCTGGGTCTATTTTCATGTTCTGCCAAATATCATTGTGAATGCTCCAGCCATGGTACAGTAGCAAAGTTCCTTTATTATTATGCCAGAATTAGAGTATAGTTCCTACTAGATTTATCAAGCTAGAAAATAGCAACTCATTATAGGTGAGATTGGTTTGGCATAAGATGAGTTTTGGAGCCTGCACATTTCTCTGTAAATAATTTATTTTTTATATATTTAATTCTATTTTTTTTTCTCTTATGCTTTCTAAATAATATTGTATTATGTTGTGTCCGACTGTCTGTGTGTTGTGAAATGGCCTTTGTACCTTTTTTTGTTTTGGTTTTGTTTTGTTTTGCTTGTTCTATTAATGTTATTGTTTATTTTCTTATGCTAAAAAACAATAAAAATACATAAAAAAAACTAGAAAATGGCAACTTTAATTTATCGTTGGTCATAGTACATGATTTAACTACAGAAGAGTTCAGCGTTAACTGTTCGTTTTTTTTTTTATTTGAGTGAGATGCTAATGAGCTAATCTGATTCATTGATTTATAGATCTATAGATTTTTAGATCTGCTGAATGGATTTAAAATATGGTAAAACTCAACTGTTTAAATTTAGGGGAGTTGTAAAATGAGCCTATTTCCAAAAAAAGTGGAGTGTTCCTTTAATTGATTTACTGTAATAAAAATCCCAGTCTTTTTTCTACCAACTAATGATCTCACATTTGATGTTTTGTGTTTCTCCAGGGCTGCGATGACCTCCATACAGCAGCTCAGGGGTGACCTCACCTCAGGGAGTGACCAGCCTTCTAGCAATCTGCTGGTCTATTACAAGGTATTTCCATGACAGAATAATGAGACTTGAAGTACAAAAAACCAAACTGAGGTGTTAATAAACTGTTTTGTAAATCTGTGTTTCAGAACTGCACTGTTGACCCATCTGGGGAGATCAAAAAGAGGGTTGAGGAGCTTGGTGAGGTCTTCATCCAGAGGTTTGCTCAGGCTGTTGGTCAGCACTGTGAGGGGCTCGGCAGAAAGGTACTGCCAACATTTGCCTTTCTTACATTTATTGCCATCATTCCAATAAGGCTACTGATAATCAGTCAGGTTTTAATCAGAGAAAATTAGATCTTTTTTTCCTTGTTCAAATATATACCCTCTCACAGTATTACATAACCCTATAGATTTGGGAACATATTTTTTAATCACTTAGAGTTTTCCTGTAATAAACTCTCAATTTAGTTTTATTGATTGGTGTTGTAGTTATGGTTTTAATGACATTTCAGTGATTGTGGGTCAATTAATAACATTCTAGAAAACAGTAATCGATTAGTCAAGTGCCTTTTTTCCAACAAAGAACACTTTGGTTTAAAAGTTTGAGGTCAGAATTTTTAATACTTCTTTTCAGTAAGGTTGCATTTTGATTGGCCTGAAGTGACTAAAAAGAAATGTATAATGTTACACATTATTTCTATTTAAAGAAATGATTTCACATCAAAGAATAGTTAAAAAACATTTATCACCTTTTGTTTTTTATCATTAATAATAAGAAATGTTTCTACACCATCAAATCTGCACTTCAGGATGATTTCTAAATGATCATGTGACACTGAAGACTGGTGTGATGATGCTGAAAAGATCTAATCACCTGAATAAATTGCATTGTAATCTGTGTAGTAAGCTAGAAATGTAATTTCTATTGTAATTGACATATTTCGTTTTCCTCAGTATTTATCATGTGTAAAATGCAGTCTTTTTCTGTAGAAGTAGTTTCAAAAACATTTGAAAATATTTGAACTGTACTTCAGGGATAAACTTTTATGTGTGTGTGTGTGTGTGTTTTCAGCGTTTTTATCTTGGTGCTCAGCTCTACTACAAAGTAATGGAGTCCATGCTTAAATCGGTAAATATTTATTTGCATTCATATATTCATTTATATTGTTTGATGTAATTTTTTTTCTCTAGTGTTCACAAAATTTGTGCTGTTTTTAGGAGGAGAAGAGGTTATCAGTGCAGAACTTTAGGTAAGAACAATGCGAGCATCTTCTCAGATAATTAACTGTCATTTATCAGATCATTACAGCCATAAATCTGGGGGTTTGTGATTAAATTTTACACCGACAATTAATCATGTTACTTCCTTTTTAGTAAACTTCTCAACAATGCAGCGTTTCATACATCATTGCTTGCATGCGCTCTGGAGGTTGTTATAGCAACCTATGTTGGTAAGTAATTTTTGACATACTTTTTTTCTGCTTATACCACAACCTTAAAAACTTGTAGCACACTTCATTTTGTACACTCTCAGTCAAACGTTTGGATCAGTAAGATTTTAAAAAGGTTTTTAAAAGAACACACTTAAGCTCAACAACACTGCATTTAATTACTCAAAAAGTCAATAATACAAATATAAATAAATGCAGTAAAAATGGTCAGAATGTGAAATTTTAAATAACTGCTTTCTTATTGAATGTATTTTAAAAAGTTATTTATTCCTGTGATTTAAAGCTGAGTTTTCAGCATCATTACTTCAGTCTTTAGTGTCATTATGAATGATCTGCTGCTTAAAAACAACAACATTTTTTTAGATTAGATTGAACTTTATTGTCATTACATATGTACAAATACATGGCAACAAAATGCAGTTTAGGTCTAACCAGGAGTGCAATAGCAGCAAGTGCATTATATTGGTGTAACTGCAATTATAGAAAAAACTATAAGTAATATTTACAGATGGATGTACTATGAGCATTTTATACAGTTTGTAGATAATTTGTGACAGTATTTATTTATTAATACTGTTAAAAACTCCTAGGCTGCATCCTTTTTGTGGACACTGATGTAGTACCGGAGTCACGGTAGCGCAATGGGTAGCACAATGGGTAGCACAATCGCTTCACAGCAAAAAGATCGCCGATTCGAGTCTCAGCTGGCAGAGTGTCAGTTGGCATATCTTTTTGCATGTTCTCCCGTGTTCATGTGGGTTTCCTCCGGGTGCTCCGGTTTTCCCCACAGTCCAAACACATGCACTATAGGTGAATTGGGTTTTGCTGCAAAGAACATATGCTGGATAAGTTGGGGATTCATTCTGCTGTGGCGACCCTAGATTAATAAAAGGACTAAGCTGAAAATAAAATAAATGAATGAATGATAAATTACCTTTCAAAGGTACCAATAAAATGAATACTTTTATTTATTAAAAAGATTTTGTTTCAAATAAATGCTGTTATTTTTAATCGTTTTCTGCAAAAGAATCTTAAATAATTCAAAAAGAATAGCCGTTTTCACAAAACTATTAAATGCAAACCCTGTTTTCATCATTGATCATTCTGAGAATTATTATTAATGATAGAGAACCAATATTCAATAATTGATCTGAATGGAACAGCAAATCATCTTATGACACTTAAGACTGAAACAATGATGCTGAAAAATTAGCTTTGAATTGCTGGATTAAATACTATTTTAAACTGCATCCAATTAGAAAACTTGTTTTAAATTATAATCATATTACTCAATTTTAGAGTGAATTCAATTTACTTATCAAATAAATGAAGCCTTAGTGAGCAGAATAGACATTTTTAACAAACATATATAATCTTTCTGACCCCAGACTTTTGAGCGCTAGTGTATACTTGAGACAGAAGTAGCTTGTTTACATTAACTTTGCTTCGTTTTCCAGGGAGCTCCTTAAAGAATGGAGGTTTTGGCCGTAGTTCAGGGGCCAGCGATTCCGTTGAAAGCGATCTGTGCTTTCCTTGGATTTTGAGTGTCTTCCAGCTGCCTGCTTTCGACTTTTACAAGGTGATCGAGAGCTTCATTAAAGCCGAGCCCACCCTGAAACATGACATGGTGAAGCACCTGGAGCAGTGCGAACATGTGATCATGGAGAGTCTTGCATGGAGAGCGGTGAGTAACTGTTTACTGCTATTTGCATGAATGATTTCATTTAATCAAGCACAAAGCATCAAGCTTGGTTTAGCACCTGCATAAATGGCAGAGTGATCCTTTATGTTGTTTAAAGCAGTGTTTCCCAACCCTGTTCCTAAAGGCACACCAACAGTACATTTTCAACCTATTCCTAATTAAACACACCTGATTCAACTCATCAGAACATTAGAAGAGATTACAAAACATCAAATTAATGGGACAGATAAGGGAATGATCCAAAGTATGAACTGTTGGAGTGCCTCCAGGATCAGGGTTGGGGAACACTGGTTTAAAGTCACCATGAAATAGAAGAAAGGATGCTCCAATCACAAAATGTTCATTTGACTAGTCCTGACTAACTATATGCCAGTTGTCACTGTTATAATTATGTTTTAGATCAAATAAAGCCACATATGTTGCATTTGTTATATTGTTTATCTAATGTTGTAAATTGCTATTTTTATTTACAATCCTTTAAATAAGCACATCAAATGCTCAATTTACAAAGAATATTTTAATCAGAGTGCTTACTTAAAACACTGTCCATTTGGGATACTTTGCTTATTATAAAGCCCTAGTCAGTGTGTGATCTGCAGACAAAAACACACAAAAAATATGAATTTGAACATATCTGAAAAATGTTTATATTTTTATTCACTTCACATTTGATTTGTTGTTTAAAATAGTTTAGTCAAAAAAAATGTTTGAAGTGGGTATTTTTGTTAACCTGAATTTGTGGGAGATTTAAAAAAAAGTTTTTCATCTTTGCTGCAGTCTTTCCAGTTGTATTCCTTAAATCCTCAGTTGTTCACATCATCAATTTGCAATTATTTCTGAGATCTGTCAAAGTTAGCCACTGTTGATGAAGTCATGGATTGTGATCAGAGCTACCCTACTTACAAAAGTGTTGTCTTCTTGTATATCCAAGTCACACTCTTTACTACGGTGGCAGAGAGAGCTTAACGTGCTGCAATTTAAGAAAACACATGCAATTCCAAAAAACAACAGCAAATTAAGAAACAATCTTCATTTCGGTTTGACAGCACACATGTAGATTAATAAAATGTGCTGCATTTTCTTACTACGCAAACAAATTACCGGTACGAAAATGGCTTTACTTTCTCACAACACTTGCAAATAGAATGGAACACAACGGAAATGTTTCAAGGAGACCCTAAAATGTGACCGACACGTCTATTTAGGTTTTGTTTTTTTTAGGCTAATAAAATACGAAGACGTAGGAATCAGGATGATCAATCAAAAATAAACAAAAAAAACTCACCTTTCAAAGATCGCCTACAACTTCACTGAGAAATAGTCACAACACAATAAACATTTCGCAGCATCGTCCGTCACGTCCATCACAGTTAAGCTCTCTCGGTCATCGTACTTTTCACTCTGTCTTGCTAGTGGCTGTTTCCATCTTGAGGGTGTTAAGGTAACATTTATGGAAGAATGACTATCTTACATCTAAAAATAAACATTATGGTATGAAGACTCTAAATATAAATGGAATCAGAAAATCAAATGCTTAAATACAATGATTGACAAGAAAATAAAATGTGTCCTCTGCCATTACGACCATTTATCTGCAGCAAATTTTGATCCATGTAGATCTACAGCATGGAGAACTCAACTGGCTTGTGCAAAAGCTAACAGAGGATCACCTGAGCTCTAATAATGCTTACATTGGCTGTTGCTTCATTTGCATAAATTTAACGGATTCTTAATGGACACGCCCACATCTATTCACCACCAGTCGCTGTCATTAGTATAGTTGGAGTTTGTCGGAAATTTAATTAAAATGTGTTGGATCTTTTCGCTTTGAAGCGTGTTGCTGGTAGTGTGAATGACACTTAAAAGGGTCTCTTGAACAAGAAAAAAGGTTAAAGGCAAGACTTGATCTTGTCCGTGAGGAATTGGTGGTATCATTGTAATTTGGTATATTGCAGCTCTTTTGTTTTTGCCAAAGATAAACACACAAATCATTTTTAAATACTGCAGCATCCCATTAAAGTAGTCTTCATTTAAATGGGGAATTCATTGCTCAGTCTTCAATTAGTGTCAAATTTTTACTCACTGACTAGCACTTCCTCTACTGACGGTTGCCTCTTTGTGCATTAGGCTGCTGGAGAAGTAGTAAATTAGAGGGTTCAGGCAGCAATTGGTGCTGGCCAGTGAGAGCACTATGGGATGGAGCACTTTAGTGACTTTAGCAAGTCCGCAGCTCTGCACCAGGCCCACTTGTGTTAGTGTATAACCCAGCAGGTTAAGGTGGTACGGCGTGAAGCAAAGGAAAAAGACCACCAGGACCCAGTAGATGACTGTGAGTGTGCGCCGGTGCCGGATCTTCCTGCGGCGTGGCAGTCTGCGGAGCACGCGGAGTACACTGCAGTAACTGAACAACAAAAGTAGCGCAGGCAGCAGATAGGCGATTAGCACCAGACCGAGAGCAGCTAGGATTAAAGCACGGTGGCGTTTGGATGAAGGATCCAACAGGCATGATTTGTGCCGTTGAGATGCTGCAGAATACAAGAAGGGCAGAGCGAGACTGAGGGCGAGAACCAGGCACCATATTCCAACACTGAGCAAACGGGCGGTGTGGACTTTTCTCAGATGCTGAACTAGAGGGTGAACCACGGCAAAGTAGCGGTCTACTCCAATGCAAACCAAGAAGAAGATTCCCCCATATAGGCTGATGTACTTCAGCGTGAAGGTCAGTTGACAGAAAGCCACTCCTGGAGACCAGTCTCTGGTGCGGTTGTAGATGCTGGCTTTGTTGTGGTGATAGTAGATGCGCAGGGGCAGTGAGATGACGAAGAAGATATCCGCGGCGGCTAGGTTGGCCATGTAGACAGCCGTGCTGGTGAATGCTTGAGGCATGCGGCAAAAACGCTTCAGTGCTATGCAATTGCTGACCACACCGAATATGAAGATCATGCTGTAGGAGGTCTTGTAGAAGGTGAAGCGGTAGCTGGTGTCCACCGTGCAGTTGGCTGCAATAGGTGTGTATGTTGTGTTCTGGAGATGCATGATCACTCCAGATCTTAATAAAGGCAACTGCTGCACGGTTATACCAGTACTAACATTTTAAATGATTAAAAAAAGGTGGCAGGCATCATTGTTTGGCAATCTCACATCCTAGGCTTTTATTGTTTGGTCTCATCATTTAAGGTCCGAGTGGCTGCTCTTCATGCAGGCACCTGAAACTGTAAAAGGAAATTTACAATGTTACAACTTCCTCTTCATATAAAGTGAACCACCTGCTGCTCTCAGCTAACCATATTCAGCCAGGACGGCTGTGTCTATATGACCTGGCCTTATGAAACGGAAAGGTAAAGCGATTGAATTATGACAGAGGAGGACTTAATTTAGAAAAGCAGGCCAGTAACTTCCAGTAACTAGCTGCTACTACAGTTTCATAGCATGCATAAAACCAGTTTAACGTCAACAAATTTACAATGTGTGCAAATAATGGACGGTTAAAAATTTAAAGTTCATTGGATGAAATAAACTTCGGCTGCTATGCTCAATTATACCTTATTTCAGAAGTGTTTTAAAACTAAAGGCACTCACTATAGATAAAGTGATAGTAGCTTAATGCGCTCAAAATAGATATAATACATGATATAATGCACCTATGCATTGATAATACACTTCTTATTTTATAAAAGATGTCTTATTCTAATTATGATCAGTTCATCTGTAAATATACTCACAACTCTTTGCCTAACTTTTAACTTACCTTTACCGCTTAAATAGTTTGTAACTGTTTCCCACCTTGGTTGAAGCATTTTGCAATATTACAGCATAAACATAAGTAAACCTATATAGCTAAATATCTACATAAATATAATAGTCTAAAATAATAATAATAATAAGAATTAATAAAAATAATAATAATACAATGATACAACATAAACATAAGTAAACCAAAATACCTAAACTTTTACATAAATATAAGTTTAAAATAATAATAATCATCTTAATATTATATAATAATATAATAATAATAATAATAATTAGTGATAATAATATAATAATACAATATAAACAGAAGTAAACCTAAATACCTAAAACTCTATATAAATATAAGTCTAAAATAATATTATATTATATTATACAATATAAAAATGTATAATAATAATACAACAAACATAAGTAAACCTAAATACCCAAACCTTTACCTAAATATAATATTTTTAGACGTCTAAAATAATATAATAATATATTACATAATAATAAATACAATTTTTAGACATAACTATATAGAGAGGTTTTAAGGTTTTAACTATGAGGAAAAAAATGAGCGTTACTTGTTTTTATAATGTTCATATATATATATATATATATATATATATATATATATATATATATATATATATATATATATATATATAATTATAGCCCTTTTTATATCGAGTTCAATTAAATATATTTGTTAATATACAGTTAAATTACGTGTATTAACCAAAATCAACAAACAATAACAATAGATTCAGTCAGACAAAACGTGTTTATTAGTAAGAAATTGTCTATGGAGACTTATAGAGTCTTAAAACTGAGCACAATTCATTTTTGATGTGAAAATCAGATTGCTTTAAAATTGTAGATTTGCATAATTTTAAAAAAGGATCATCTTACCATTTTGCTTTTTCTCATCCATTTCATCTTAATCTCTGTGTTATCTTTTGAGTTCAACAGTCTCTGCTCATTGTCGAGCTTGAGTGAAGGGGTCTTTAACAGATATTAAGACTATATATATTGTCACACTAAATAAATAAACGCGTGTGTGTGTGTGCGTGCATGCGCCATATATCTATTCAGAGCTGGATGTGGGTGTGTGGATTTATTGTTAATATAGTAAAAATAGTGCAAAGCCCCAACTTTTAGTAAAGTTCTAGTTCGTATTAAAACTTTAAAAAATTTTCACTTTAGTTATTGCACAATTCCATTGATTCAGTTATCCCATTTTACTACTTTTACTGTTATTTTAACAAATGCATTTCAGATTCATTTATTAGATTTCTAAAACACCTAACAGGGCTTAATGATGACAATTTCGCAGTAAATCACCACTGGTTTTTACTGACAGTTTTGCATAATGCTTTTTGTAATAATCTTGTAGAATCTGTTGTTTTCTGTAAAATTCTGCTTTGCTGTTGCAGTTTCTGTGGTTTTGTCATCAGGATTAAGTTGTGTAATGTAGATGAGGCTTTGTGAAATTTGCATAGATCATCGGTGAATACTTTAGTAAAAATGTGTCAAGTACAAATCCAGTCATAACTTTCCGGCAAAATCAGTTTTATGAAGTCATGACATCTGTTTAATTTCCAGCTTGTACCATATTTTCATTTTGTAAAGCAAAAATCTTAGTATGCAGTTTTTTTTAAAGAAACCTTTTCTGGAAAAATCTGTTTATTTCTGTCAGCCTTCAACACTTCACTCCTCTTACCAACACTGGAATTCATTTTTGCATCCATTTTTTTCCACCACATTCTTGATCCTCCTAAAACCTGCATTCACTTGTTTTTGAGTTCAACGACATGTGCTTCACTGTCAGTCTGTACTTTCCCACAGCAGCACGTTTTACATTATATATATAAGTCTTTACCACAGTACAGGAAACGTTACTGAGATCTGCATGTCCACAGACTCCGTGAGCGATACATGGGCTGTTCATCATAAATGTTTTCCGGATGTATCAGGTTAAATGTCCAGTTTTTTTGGCCAGTTGGGGGTGTTGGGGTGTACTTAAGTACTTATCCTTTTACATTTAGTATGTTATTATACATTAGACCTGAATATAAATTATTGATGCTTTAGGCTTAAGAAGTTAGGTTTGTGCACAGAATAAAAAAAAAAACATCAGATTAACAAATCAATTATTATTCAGTTATAAGTTCATTTACTGCCTGATGAAATTTAGTTTTACAATGATGCATATTTTAGTTTTATTTTCTTGTTAAAATAATAACATTTGGCAAAACCATATGCAAAATATAGTTTTTCTGATAGTAATACAGGGCTCGAAATTAACCTTTTTGCTTGGTAGCACCGGTGCTTCTAACTTAAAAAAAATTAGGCGCATCAGCCAAAATTTAGTCGCACCTACCAATTATGAGCACCGTTACTACAAGTTTTATACAAACATATTTTTTGAATTTGAAATCAACACTAATTAAACTAATAAGCAAAAAAAAAAATACATATATGCAAGCGTGAGAAAAATATGTCTCATCAAATCCCGTTATAACAAGAAGACAACTGTTTTAAACCATTCCTGAGCGCTGCGTTTCACGTTTCAAGTGCAGACAAAGAGCTTAGAGATGCATTCTGCGTGAATGTCTCCCGAATCCGCGCATGTGGTGAACATTTTGCAGTAATAACTGGTCGCACACAACAATTTTAAGCACTCGCAGACCTGTTCAACGTTAAATCTATCCAATTATATTATATAAATATAATTATATTCACTGCAAATAATTTGATATCACAGTAAACTAGCTAGTGTACAAGGGCTGCACAATATTGAAGAAATCTGACATTTTTTTCACATGATGATTTGAATAGCACTTTGGAAAGATTTCCCTAATTTAGATCAATCCTGTAATGTTACTTTTGTGGATGCACACATTGCGATATAAATATATTGAATATATTGTTTACCTGTATAGTGTACCTTAACATGTTTTGGGATATTACACCAAATAATTATATTTTAACTGTTCTGAATTTCAAACATTAATATTGCAATGTCTAAAAATGAATGTAAAAATGGCTAAAAACGTGGCATCTTTTCACTTTATGCTATGCTTTAACGTTTTTATTTAATTTCATTTTGAAATAATGTCATCAGTAACTTAAAGAATAAAACAAAAAGCAATGATTTTCTCAAACTAATAACTACTGCATAAACGTGGATCCAGAGAAAGGGAGGATTTTCAATTAATCACTTAAATTTTTACGTAATTTTAATTATTTTATTAAAATTAATTATTTTTAAAAAATTAAACAAAACTCAAAATAGAACTTTTGCTGCCTTTTTAAACTACTAATTTAAAACTAATTGAAACAACAATTCTTAGTGTTTTTTGGGGGACAACTCAATTGTTTTATGTTCAATCCACTTAAATTAGTAAGAATTATGAAGTTGACTTAATCTGTGTTAGAACAACATGAAAGAATTGTGTGGAACCCAGCATTTTTATAGTGAAGTGTCCTGTCTTAATACCCATACTTGTTTTATTGGCATGGTTTTAAGGTTAAGCATATCCAAACATACATTAAGCTCAGGAACTCGCATACCTTGGAAGCACAAGTCCAAAAACATTGCTGTTCTAGTTCATTTATTTTTGATATCACATTTATTTTGTGTATAATTGTAATATATTTCACATTTCAATTGAGATTTATTTTGTAAACACTTAATTTGCTACAGTTAAATGGTATCATTCATAGAGAGTTCTGAACAGATATGTTGGAAAATTTATTTAAAAGTGCAATGTATTAAATGTTTGAATTATGTAAATAAAGCTCTAAATCACATGCAAGGACACTTTGTTGAGTGTTGTATTTGTTATTTGAAAGTTCTGTGTACACTTGTAGTTTTAAAGGGTTAGCTCACCCAAAAATAAAAGCTCTGTTGTTAAGTACTTAACTTTATGCCGTTCCAATCCTGATAGTTTAGATGAAATTCAATAGCTCCGTTATCCTACATAGACAGTAAGACTCCAGACTACTCAAAGTCTAGAAAAGAACCGAAAATTCTGTCAAAACGATCCATATGCGTCAGCAGTAAGCATATGAAGCTCCGAGAACACTTTTGAATACCAAACTTTTTTGAAAACATCTTTCATAGACACCTGTGTCTACTTTGTCAGATCAGGGTGCATGTTTACTACGGGAAATAAAATGGCTGGTTTTAACACTTAAGTGTTCTCTGAGCTTTGTGTGATTACAGGTAAACCACTTAAGTCACATTGAAACTTTTGAAAGTTGGTTCCTTTCTTGGACTTTGAGGGCTCTATTTTGACGGTCCATGTGCAGAGCGCAAAACACAGGGCGCAAACGCTTTCAGGGTGTGTCAGAACGCATTTTTGCTAATTTAAGGACAGGAAAATCTGCTTTGCGCCGTGGCGCATTGTCTAAAAGGGTTGAGTTTATTTTCTTAATGAGTTATAGGTGTGTTTTGAGAATAAACCAATCAGAGTCTCATCTCCCATTCCCCTTAAGAGCCAGCTGCATCGCGCCAAGCACATTTGCTATTTACAGGACGTAAAGTAAGTCTAAGTTGAAAAACTGAGCATTTCACAAGCAAACAGTTAAGTCTTTTTTTTAACAGAAAACTGTTAAACAGAGCATCTACTGCGTGAGAATGAGTGATAATGGATCTACTTTCACTTTCGCTCTTGGATAGGGAAACCTTTACGCTTAGACATCAATTAGTCTATAAATAATTAATATTCGTTTCAAAACTATTGCTAAATTCAGTTCTAATTTCCAGCAAATGAATAAATGAACAATAATAACGAAGTGTGCTCAAAAAAAAAAGTTATATCCTAAAACACATGCTGTGCCCCTTATGGTCTAAAACCTGACAGGTGGGCAAATCTAAGCTTGTATTTAATAAAACAAATATAAATATGGATATAATAAATAATACTGCTAATAATAATAACATTATACAAAAGCAAATTGTTATGAATGAACTGAAAAAGCCTCCTGAGATGAAGAAGACATAAAAGCAGTTATTTTTTATTTATTTATGTAGGCTAGAAAATAATATGTTTTGTAATATTTTAATCCTTTATATTTTTATCCTATATCTGTTCTTATTATATCTTATATGTATCCTTAATATTTAAATTTTTTCATATGTAAAGATATTTGCCTATTGCTCTCTTGTGCATATTAAGCAGTGTGTAAGCGAGGCGCAACTCTGCGCTGGAGTTTAGACTGGGTTTGTTTTGGTCTAATGAAAAATCTAATTTAGTTTCTCAAAATAGCAACGCGCCAGCAGTGCGCCTCAGAACGCCTTCCTTTTTAGACCAGAAGGCCTATGGGTGCACATATAAGCGCTAATGCATTTGCTATTTAAACAGCGTAGCGCAACGCCTCAAAACGACTCTTGCGCCAAGCTGAAACTAGCAAAAGACTATTGCGCCACGCCTTGCTCCACATTGCGCCGGGTGTATGATAGGGCCCTGAATGTCTCAGCAACCTTGCTATCTGTGGAGAGTCTCAGATTTCATCTAAAATCTCTTCATTTGTGTTCTGAAGATAAACAAAGGTCTCAGGGGATGACATGAGGGTGAGTAAATAATAACACAATAAACATTTTGGTGAACTAATTCTTTAATGACCACTTAAAGGTTTTTACATTACATACATATTTTACAGGTTTTATAGAAAGTTCAATTAATTTTAATTAATTTTAATCACCCGTTTTGGAAAGAATTTTAATTGCTGCCATGATGTCGATTCAGAACTGATTGCAGAACAGAGCATTCAAGGTTTTTGTTTCAGTGGCTATTCTTTTGATGAATTGTTAATTGGTAAAATGTCTGATGCTTTTTGTTGTGAATCTTTAGAGTTTACGTAGTGTTTGTGTGTATGTGACTCGTTGCAAAACTTGTTTCCTCCTAGGAGGACAATAAACACAAGCAAACAAACAAACAAACATGCACGCAATACAAAAAATACATGTCAGTGCAAAACTGCCAAGTGCAGTTATTGGGACAGGCCCATTTTATTTGGAGTTACTTGGAAAAAAAAAACATACTGTAACAGCTTTAATGTGAAATGCAGCGACAGTTTAATTCAGTGTTTCACCAGCTCATTCCAATTGAGCTCTGCCTTATGGGAAAATACTGAAGAGGCAGTGCATTCCTATGTGAAGCATATATGCAAAACCTACTGTCTGCTTGAAATGCCCTTTAGAGGTATGGTTTGTCAGTGTTTGGAGCAAGTCCTTCAGGCATGTGATAACCCAAGGAATGCAGTGCAAGTGAAGCAGCAGGGCTCGTTCAGTCCTGTTCAGCAATCCAGAAATGTAGCCTTGCACTTTTGATTTAAGGTCACTCAGTTTTTTTCTTTTTTTAAAAAAACTGAATAAAAAAAAATATTTAAAAAGGAAATATAATTTATATTTCTTATTTTTAGTTGCTACGTTACATCCCAAACAAAAAATAAATAAATCCTGGGGCACACCCTGCAGAACTGTTCGTCATCAGCTTAATTTCTTACAAAGACAAACCCTGATATAATCTCCGGACTTAATGTCATCTTTTTCTATGGTCACTCCCTTTTCCGTTTACTGTTTATCATCTGAGCAGATATAATACAATTTGTTTATCTTAATCAGGTCTTGGCTCGGAAAACAATGTTAGCAGTTTAAATTTCCCAGGAATAAACATGGGAAGACATGTGGAAACATTTTATGGGAACTTTTGTGTGACAAATGACTGGCAGTTTGAATGGTCTATACGATAGTATTAATACATTTACTTGTAAAACAAAAATGGATTCAGATTTAGATGGTAACACTTTATAGTAAGGTTAACAGTGGTTTCGATTTAAAACAGCATCAGTCTTACACCATTTATTCATCTTGGTTAATGTCAGTTGCTACATATTACAGTGAAATAACAGTTATTCAATTAAATAGCACAAACTTCTTGCTGAAAAATAAATTAAGCAGCAGTTTGCTGTACTGTAATCCTTAAATAGATTGTTTTCATATGCAGCTAAATCATTGTCCTAAATACAGTGCTCAGCATATATGAGTACACCCCTCACCAATCTATCTTTTAAATTCATGTTTTTAATAGGAAGCTATACATTATTATGTTTGTGCATATTCATTAGATTAGTCAGTACTGAAGCCAAATCTGGAGCTTATCTAACAAAATAACTTACGATAACGGTCCAAAAACTAGTACACCCAAATTTATATATTATAGAAAAATATTAAATACAAATTTTAAAAAGAGAAAAAATCAAGAGAAGCAAAAAAATTTAAAATTTAGTTGAAATTTTGTAGGTTGTAAATGGTTTTGCAATATTTAGCTTGAATTTAATTGTATTATCTTTCGATTTCTGAATATGTTTGGCAACTAAACTATTATTTTAATAAATATATCTGTTTAATAAATCTGTTTTGTTTAAACGCACTAAAATACATTACTTATATTCACTGAGAAACGGATACAAACATTCATTTTTTAAAATGGGCTGTACTCAATTGTACTGAGTACAGTGGGTGCCTTCAAAACAATTGTTACTTTAATTGACATTTGGATGAAAAAACATAAATTGACATGTATCAATAGTATATTTATATTATTACTCTATTTTTATTAAAGACTTACAATGTGATCTAGATAATCTAATGCAGTAAAAAATACAGTATAAAAAATATAAAACTAATGTTAATAAATGTAATTTCACTGACAAGTGCTACCATTTTAACTTTTCTAACACATAGCAAGCAGGTTTGAAGCTCAACTTTAACACTTAGTTCAGAAATACTAATTTTTATATTTTCTTTTTCAGCCCATAGTCGTGTGCATAGTTTGTATGCAGTTATAATATCAATAATCCATTAACAGTTGTTGAGTTTGTGCTGTAAACAAACACCCTTTCTATAGATACTCAGATTTTATTCTTGTAACTTTCAGATAGACAGTTAGATATACAGACATTTTTCAGATAGTTATCAGTCTGCTATATCCTGTCCAAAACCAATCGCTAAATGTCAGAGGAAAACCTGGTACAAAAAAGGTATAAAACCTATTTGCTGCCTGATCTTTGGTCATATTGTAGACTCTTCAATCATGAATTTAGCTGTTAGAGATGTGATTTTATCAATCGTCCCCCTTCCATTGTAGTCACTGTTGTCGATAGTGTTGTTTAACGTGTTTTTGTGTACACCGTACGATTTTCGTTTCATTGAATTCTGAATGGTCTCTGAGGTGAAATAATAGATGACCGGGTCAAAGCAACAGTTAGTCACTGCAATGCAGAATGCAATAGGATAAATTGTCCGGACCACCGTCTCCACGGTGCAGTTCTGTATAACCTCACTTCGGACCAGGGTATAGAAGACCAAATTGACATTGAATGGGATGAAGCAGAAACAGAAGATGAGCAAGTGCACCACGATCATGCGTAAGATCTTGGCTTTGTTGAGCTGCCCTCCTCGACTGATGGTCTCGGGGTGGCGTAAAGTCTGCAAGACCTTCACGGAGCAGATGAAGTTGATCATTAGTGGAATCAGGAAGCCCACCGTCTCCATAAACACCACAACTTTTGAAACCTGGGACTTCCACTGAGATTTGGAGTAGTTTTCAAAACAGTACGTCTCGTTTTTATGTGAAGTGATGTCCATTACGAATCCTGCGGTGAGACCTCCGGACAGAAGAACCACCCAGATTACACCGCAGGCTATTTTGGCGTTACGCTTGGTCCTCAGTGTTCTTGATGCGAAAGGGTAAACGATTGCCAGGAATCGGTCAACGCTAATGCACGTGAGGAAGAGGATGCTGCCGTACATGTTGGTGTAGAACAACGTGACTGATATTTTGCAGAGAGCGTCACCAAAAGGCCATTGGCGGTTGATGAAGTAAAATGTCCTGAAAGGCAAACTAACGACGAAAAGGGAGTCAGAGACCACAAGGTTCATCATGTAGGTTGTAGTCTCATTGCGCATTTTTAGTCTGCAAACAAAAATGTACATGGCCACCATGTTGAAGAGCAGCCCGAGGATGAAGACAATGCTGAAAACAGAGCTGTATAACACATATTTGAAGCTATCGTTTGTGCAGTTGCTCCTCTCAGTCATCATCAATGATTCTTTTGGCTTAAAACACAGTGAGTGTATCTGTCAAACCTCAGAAGATCCATAAAGAAGTATACAAATCCAGTGTGTATACATTACATGGTGTCTTACCGTTCAGATGTTGCGTAATCCTACTCTCAAAGTACAGCAAGTGCTCACACGTAAGCATCTGCATGAGCGAACCACATCAGCTTGCCTACTTTGTCCTCTCAGTAAGGTATGCTGGATGCTTTGCATAAGTGGTTTACTCAATAGCTACCTTGCTACCAGCACAGGAAGTTGGTTTCTAGATGTTAGCTCTTCATCTTCTCTGTTCCAAGGTGCTTACAAGATAAAATGTCCTCAATCTTGAATCCTTTATGAATAGTTGATCCATAACCTGATGTTTTCCACCACAAAAGAAATGCAATGGGATGTTTTCGTCTACTCGCCTGGTTTTTAGTTTCTTGTTCCTTTTCTCGGCTTCCCTTTACTGTGTTTTGGGGTTAGCGTGATGCAGGTCTTTGTCTTTGAGATCTGTGTCACTATGTAGTAGCTGTGTGAGGCTATTAGTATCCAACTCTGCTGTTCAGTCTCTGGTGTACACAGTGAGATTTGCTGATTGTGAAGGGCTGGAGGGCAGACAAGAGGGTGGGGCTGGAGTTGAGGCTCCTCCCATGTTTAAATTGTTCATTTGTGACACCCTTGCTCTTCTCTGATGCAACTGCTGCACTTTCAGAATGAGTTGCCTGTAGAGTTCACACGCCTTTTGGTTAAGGTGCATCTTTCAGAATGATGTTTCTGTGCATCATGGGCAAGCAGGTTTCTTTAACATTAAAGATTAAAAGATTAAAGATTAAAGCACTTCTGTTTAATATATTACTGATGTTGGAGAAAATTGAGTTTTTGTTGGTTTTAGTTTATAGACCCAAGATTAGTGCCAATTAACCCATTAAATGCTTTAGTTATTGCAATTAGTTTGTGCAAAACTCTTAAGAATGTATATTATTTGTGATGAGACGATAACCGGTTTCAAAGTTTACCGCAGGTTGGAAAAGTCAAGGTTTTAAAACTGCTAAAAACTTTTTTCTTCTTTACTATTTTATACTATTATTATACTATTTGTTTTATTTTATAATCTGTGTTTTTGAAACTAATAAAGACAGCAGAAGTCAATGATTAGTTTGAATTATTTAGCCTGACGTGTTTACTTCTCCAAAATATTGTTTTTTATCCAGACATTTAAAAGTAACTAATTTTAGAGCAGTAATCACATACCATGAAACCATGATTTTTTTATCCAAGGCTATCATTCTGTCAGAATCTTATACCAGCCCGTACTTATTTGTGATTCCAAATGAAATAGTCTTCGAGTGTTTTAACTACTGATTTTATTTTACTTTCTATTATGTCTGAGATGTTTACTGCTTCAAAATATTGTAAATGTTGCCTAAAATAAAATATATTGTGTTCAAAGAGGGGGGAAATAGGTAGTTTTTTTACCTAAACATTAAAAAATATCTAATTTTAGAGCAGTAATCACAATACTGTGAAACCACACTCAAAAAAATGATATGTTGAGGTTAATTAACTTTTTTTTGTCCACTGGTTCCACGTAACCGAGTTAAGTTACCTTTAAGAAAGAATATTAATTTTAGTGAACTTAAGTTAGTTACATAAAGGTAATGTAATGTTGTTTAGTTCAATCAACGTAACATTTATAATTTAGCTTTAATCAATGTAGTTATTTAAGTTCAATTATTCTAAAATTGATATTGTTATGTTTAACTAAATAAAAAAACTATTTCCGTTTCACTGAGTTTATTCAATAGCATTTTTACAGTTTTACACATTTTCCAGCAATAATATGATTATCAAAATCCAAATACTGTCTTTCTGTATCTTCACTTATTACAATAAGTTAAAATATTAATACTATTAAAATAATACTAATACAAGTATGAAGCAAATTGAAAACAATAAATTATTTTAAAAATATGCTTACAAAAACATCATGAAAACACTTTTCAAAATAATACTTTTCATATATTACAAAACATTCAAAAATAATATTCTGCCTTCAAATGATTTATCAAAAATATACTTAGAAAAATTAAGTCTTCTTTTGTAAACTATTCTGTACCTTCTTTACACTGAAAAAGCAGATAACACTTCAGTTGTTCAAAGAAAGATTAACATTTTAAAGCAAAGTAACACGATCAGCACTACACCATAAATTAGACCAACCATCACAGAACATGCAATAGCTACACACATTCATCTCTCTGACACTTGCACCATTTATGCACATTTGCACCAGACACTTTCTTACAACCAGTCCCTATATCTAAAAAACAAAAAACAAAACATTGTGCATGAAGTCTGCTTCACACAGGTGTGTGGGCTTGACAAACCACATGTAGAAGCATTCTTAATTCTTAAAATTCTTTGTATAATTAGCGCATCTTGGGTGTATCGCCTCTTCTTGTTGATTTGCTGAATATGTCCTCAATTGTAAGTCACTTTAGACAAAAGAGTCTGCTAAATGTCAATGTAACTACTGTAGATTCATAAGGTGGTGTTGCACATCAAGGTTTGCGCTTCATCATGCCTAGCATCCTAAAAAAGTCAGGTAAAAAAATAAAACATTTACCAACAGATCAAAGGTGAAAGGAGGAATTGGTTTAAGAGGAAATACAAAATGTTTAAAAAAATAAAATAAAATAGCTTACCATGTACTCCCTCACTTAGGGGCTTTGAGGATGCATTCACACCTTTTTTTCCACTGGTGATGTTCTAAATGACATGAAATGAAAATTTATAATTTACTAAATAATTTGTAGTTACAATTACTAGTAATTTTTACTGTACATCATTTTAATGTGTGTATAGGCATCTAAAGGCATAGTACCTGGATGATCCACAGTCTCCTCCGCCAGATATGGGACTTTAGAGGTTGAGCTGTAAACCTGTGAGGGAGAAAATAGATGTGAGTGAGCAAAGATTTAAAATAATAAAATATAATAATATAAATAGCAAACTACTAAACTTAAAAATTTAAACATGTTAGATGACCAAACAAATAAGCTTACATTAAATATGTCATCATGCTAGATGTCATCCTATTTAAGTGTCACATGCTTTTTTGCTGATTTTTTTTAAGTTAACAGGCTTGAATAATGCAATTAGATAATAAATAACAATGTGCCAACACCACATTTTAATTGTTATTATGTAAGTTATCAAAACTGGCATTCAAACTCGACAAAATGCTTGACACTTATTTAAAATAAAGACTATCAAATCAAATAAAAAATCAAATCACTTTTATTGTCACATTATCAGCAGCACGTGTGCTATGATGAGTGAAAAGCTTAGACTATTCTAACATGACTATTCCTTACTACCAACGTTTGCAACTTAATTTTGGGGGAGTTAATATATACCAAGTATAAAATTTCACAGGAATGCAAAACAAACTATACATTTATCGGTCTATAATGTGCAAAAGACACAGGGAACATGACAATTTCATAGCAATACTATACACAAACACAACATATTATTACAGGAGAGTACATTTATGATTCAAATGTTGTCACAGCCTCAGTATAAATACTTAAAGTAAAAAAAAAATCTCACCTGTGTGTCCACATTGGGGAAAGCTTTGTGCACGTTCTTAATTTGTACTGTAATCTTCCTCTTTTGATTCCCATAATATGGCGCCGAGCTGAGAGTGATCGTTGTGGTTTGAATCTTCTTACTTCCTGTGTTGTTTTGAAACTGCGCATGTGCAGATATTACTCCACCTATTGACCAAAATGCAGTACTGCAGAAGCAACACAACTCCCTTTCATTCATGTTAATTAAGCGAGCTGTTTAAATGTGAAAACTTACTTTTTCTAATTTTTTCCAACACAACACTTTTATTTTTAATACACAAACATAAGCGAATTGCTTAATTTTAACATAGTTACATTCTTTGGTCCAACTAAAGCCATAATTCATTTTTTTGAGTGCATGACATTATTTATACAAGGTTATCATACAGTCAGAATCTTATAACCGGCCCATGCCTATTTGTGATTCCAAATGAAGTAGTCTCTAAATGTTTTAACTACTGATTTTTTTCTTTCTATCAAGACAGAAAACTTAAATACAGTTGAAGTCAGGATTATTAGCCCCCCATTTTTTTTAAATATATTTTTTTATTTTAGTATTTCCCAAATTGTGTTTAAGAGGAAAGGACATTTTCACAGTATGTCTGATAATGTTTTTTCTTCATAAGAAAGTCATATTTGTTTTATTTTAGCTAGAACAAAAGTCGTTTTTAATTTTTTATTAGCCCCTTTAAACTATATATTTTTTCGATAGTCTTCAGAACAAACCATCATTATGCAATAACGATGCCTAATTACCCTATCCTGCCTAGTTAACCTGATTGACCTAGTTAAGCCTTTAAATGTCACTTTAAGCTGTATAGAAGTGTCTTGAAAAATATCTAGTCAAATATTATTTACTGTCATGTTGGCAAAGATAAAATAAATCATTTATTAGAAATTATTTATTAAAACTATTATTATTAGAAATGTGCTGAAAAAGTCTTCTCTCCGTTAAACATAAATTGGGGAAAAATCACACAGGGGGGCTAATAATTCTGACTTTAACTGTATATGCAGTTAACAATACTAGGAGTCTGCAAAAATATTGTAATAATATACATTGTAATAGACTATATTGTGATATGACAGTAGTTAACTCTGTTAAATCTAACACAATCTTTGCATAAAAAAAGCCAAAATATCTTGAGTTCAAAAGCTGTCAAAGCAAATTTCTACACAATCTTTAAAAAATATTATTTGAATAAATAATTAAATGGAGCATTAGTAACACATTTATTTATATATCATTTGCCAAAACCAGCCTAGGTACAAGCACAAACACACACTTGACAAAATAAGTATAGACTATTTTAAGGGATGTAAACAAAAACAATAGTCCTGACGTATTTTTTGTCTTAGATTTTTAATTTCTATAGCTTTTAAGAATTAAAAAATAGCCACATATTGATAAATAATGTTATGATAGATGATTTAACATTAAGTTATGATTGAATTGCCTCTTGTTACAGTTATGAAATAGTTTGATAACAAGCGGGAAATGTTCATGGGCCAATGACATCTCCACATTGAAATGGTTTATATTTAATCATTTTTATTGGAGAAAGGGAAATCTCAAAAATTACTAAGTCATGTTTTTGTCAGTATTGCTGAATGTTTATAATCCATCACTTCTTTTCATGTCAAATCTATACAAATGTATCCCTTTAGGTAGGATTAAACATAAGAATAACATCATACAGAATATACGTTATACATGCCAATAAGCATCCAATATCTTAATAATAGGGCGACAATAAGCCACTAGTTATTTTTGAGAATTGATACATGAACTAAAATGTTACTGATTACTGTTACATTCCTTTGGACAAATCTATAATTTAGTAGCTAAATGATTTCTGCATTTACATTAACTATCATTGGATTATTATGTGTTTGTCAGTATTGCAGAATGTTCATAATCCATCACTTATATTTATGTCTACTCTATCCAAATGAATCCCTTTACAGTTCTTAGGATAAAACGTTTATAAAATACTAAATAGTGTTTGTGTGTCTGTGCTTGGTTTTCTTCTGATTATAAGTTGTTTTATGTAATAGCACATTGCTCATTGATTCCTGGGCACAAAGAGGGATTGTCAGTCCAAAGTTCACACATTCAGCTTGACGTGACCTCACTCGTACAACACCGTGTGCAAACCCTGAGCTTGTAAATCAAGGGAGTGTCGAGAGTTCATTTGATGTTTGTTGAATAGAGTTATAGAGAAGTAAACCTGTTTGCTTTTAAAACATGATCATTCTTATGATGAATGAATAAATGCATCACATAAAACTATATTCAGTGTTTAGAAAATAATTATGAAGCATTCATTTATATTACTAGTTACTTATAAAACACATTTGCAACATGCACAGGGTTGTTTTGTCTTGATTTACACACAGTCAAAATCATGTGGCACCTTTGTGTCTTTATTTTTATTTGAAAAATTGTTTAGACTAACAACAGATTAATCAGTCTTTTTATTTTGTATGATACCATATATTGACCAAGCATACTTCTTAGAAGGAACTGCTGACAAGAGGGAAATAGCAGAGTAAGAAAAAATATGGTGAAGGGGGCTCCAGATTTTGCGTCTGTCTAATAAGTAGTCTAGACATGTCAAAAGGAGCATGATGCTTGTAGAAGTTGTGAAATATATTGAAGATGCACTTAATTGTTCAGTTCTGGTATGCAGAGAAGGGTTGCAGAAAGAGGAAGTATGTCTGGGTGCAACACTCAAAGGACTGCAGAACGACTGATAAGTGGCGTTACACCAAAACTCCACCTGCAAGTTAGTTGCAAACCTCCTGAATGTAATTCTTGTATTGCATTAGGGTAACGTAACCCAGAACTCTGTCCTTGAATTATTCATTTGTATCTAATGATTTACTAATATTTTTAACATTGAAGAAAACCCTCTCCTGACCTTTTTTATTGAACACGCATGGAATTGGCTAGATATTTCAACAGTGTGTAAATAAGGAAGTATTAAAATGTAATTGTGTTCAAATGACATGACAGAGGCAGAGCCTCAATCACTGTAGTATGCATTGTCTTCTCTTAATCGCTTCCCTTTTTTTGGAGCCAGAGACATTCTTGGTTTTGGTCAGTGATGTAAGTCCATGTCTCGTCTTTTTTCTAGGACTCTCCACTGTTTGACCTGCTCAAACAGTCTCGCGAGGAAGGACCCGGTGAACAAGCAGAGCCCCCTGCAACACTCAACCAGCCCCTCCATCACAACCACACGGCTGCTGATCTGTAAGTCTTCCTGTTTAAAAGGAAACAATCAAAAAACTGTTCTGCTATAGTTTGCACTCGAAACTAGGGTTAGCTCAGATTGAGGAAATAATGTTTTTTTTAAATCACTACTCAGAACGCTTTACACGCAACTGACTTGTCTAAAATTAAAATGGGCCCTAACATAGGAGGTTATTGCTTAACCAGTGCATGGGAAAGCAAACTGTACAATATATTTAATATGGTTTTTGGATCACACTTTATGGTACATTTCTTACTATTAATAAACATTAACTATGACTTTTAGCTCAGTATACTCATCATTTGGGTTTTGGCTTAATAATAGTTATTAAGGTTGTAGTTGGTGTTACGTATTAGGTAGTAGGGCTGCACAATGAAAACTGACATTGCAATGTTTTGTTTTTCTGCGATTTATATATTGCAATATGAATATAATTTCACAAGAGGACTTGAAAATTATGAAATGCTTGAATTATTTTCAATAATTTAGAAAAAAATAATCATTTTATATTGATTGGGATGATTTTGAAGGATAGATAATCTGCATAAATCGAACAGATTTTCTGGAGAGTCTTAACTGTATTCATTCATTTTCCTTTTGGCTTAGTTCCTTATTTATCAGGGGTCGCCACAGCAGAATAAACTGCCAACTTATTCTGCACGTTTTACACAGAAGATGCCATTCCAGCTGCAACCCAGTACTAGGAAACACCCATACACTCTCACATTCATACATACACTCATACACCAAAGTCAATTTAGTTAATTCAATTTACTTATAGCACATGTCTTTAAACTGTGGGGGAAACTGGAGCATCCGGAGGAAACCCACGCCAATACGAAGAGAACATGCAAACTCCACACAGAAATGCCAACTGGCCCAGCTGGGACTCGAATCAGTGACCTTCCTGCTATAAGGGCAACACTTAGCAACCGTGCTGCCTCTAACTATATTAATGTATAGAAATGAATTAGCCAAATGTGAAAAACCAACTCTGCATAGTCTTCTTTTTGGCTTTGTCCCTTTATTAATCTGGGGTCACCACAGCGAAATGAACTGCCAACTTATACAGCATATCTTTTTTACATAGCGGATCAATCCATCACTGAGACACGTCCATACACACTCATTCACCACCACATACTACAATTTAGCTTATCCAATTAACCTATACCACATGTCTTTGAACTGTGGGGGAAACCCAAGCACCTGGAGGAAACCCACGTAAATGCAGGGAAAACATGCAAACTCCACACAGAAACGCAACTGATCCAGCCGAGGCTCAAGCCAGCGACTTCCTTGCTGTAAAGTGATTGTGCTACTCACAGCACCACCATGCTGCCTTGAAAAAACTAAAAATGTCACAAATTATTATGCAAATTGTTTAAACACACTTGAAATACCATACTCTTAAAATTGAAGTAAATAAGCAAATGAAAGGTGTGCTAAACTAAACTGACATTGCTGATCCTGCAATGTGACTATTGCGGAAATGCGCATTGCGGTATCCATGCTGAAATTATATATTATGCATTATACATTCGGCTTCTGTGACACTTTATGCCTCGATCCGCCCGGTCAATCGTAACAGTATTTTATGTATTTAAAGACTTCTGTGATATAAAAAAGGCCTTTAACTGAACTTTTCCACTAGAGCTGGTTGATGAAATAGCTTCCGTGTAATTTAAAGTCAGATTAGTCATAGTTGAGTGTATTGCAGAACTACAGGATTAATGCTGATTTGGGGAACCTTTCCGTGAGAATGAAATGGCGTGTTTGCACAGAGCAAAGCAACAAACAGAACAGGGAACCAAAATCTCTTCTGGAAACTTTTGACGTTGTTAACAGGAGCTCGCAGGTCTGGCCACTCTCCGCATATAGCGTGTGGCTGTGGTTAAGACAAATACATCTCTGTAAAATGGGGCCGACCACAAGGTTATAGTCAGCTTCATTTGCTAATAATTTGTGTGATGATAGGAAACAGTTGACATTTTGAGTTCATGTCACTATTAGATTTTGCATGCCAAATATTTTGATTCCAGTTTTAGCTTTATCCTTTATTTGTGTATCTTGCTTGTAGTAAGACTTATATCACATAAGATATATATATTTATATATATATATATATATATATATATATATATATATATATATATATATATATATATATATATATATATATATATATATATATACTTTACTATACTATACTATACTATACTTATATATATATATATATATATATATATATATATATATATATATATATATATATATGTATATATATATATATATATATATATGTGTGTGTGTGTGTGTATATATATATATATATATATATATATATATATATATATATATATATATATATATATATATATATATATATATATATATATATATATATATATATATATATAAATAAAAGAGAGCAGCACTTGAAGTGTGCTTGCGCTTTTTTTGTTTGTACCGGAAAAAAAAAAACGAAGGAAAATATTTTTTGTAAAAATAAAGTTGTCTCTGCTTATGACTAGTCTCACACAGAATCCGCACGCGCATAAATTTGCAGATTTTTAGCCCATCGAGTCTATTTATATACTTTTGTAACTTTATATTTATTAAGTTTTTTATTAATTTCAGTGATATTATTGTCTAATATAAAAAAGGTTTATATGATTTATTTACAATGCAGTTTGTAAAGTAATGTTTTCTGTCTTTTAATAGATTGTTGGAATATTTAGTTATTTTTATTTATTTATTTATTTTTAGTGAAATTGGTCTTTTGTCAATCATTGTTCAGTCCTCCATTGGCCGCACCTCAGACATAAGTCCTCTTTTTTACGAACTCTCTGCACAACAATAAAAGCATAAAACTTTTTGTGCTCTGTTCAGTTTTAACACCTTTCTTTAGACAGGAAGTTTCTGCAGAGCTGAATTTAATTTTGGACCCGCACTTCTGCAAAAATGCTAATTAGTATGCACAGCATCTCACACACCACAGAAGAAGTTCAGTTAATATATGACCCTTACATGACCTATACAAATAATTGTTTGATTAAAAGAAAAAGAGACAAAAATAATAATAAAAAAATTGATTCCTATTTTCTAACATGATATATTATATGAGACTTGCTTTGTTTACCAAATAAGTGGATCTTTTTGGATTTGCACTGTAAACATTAAATTAAAGTTAAAAAGCTATTCTTTTTTATTTAGCTATTCATTTTAGTTATGATACTCACAAAATTATTTTCTATAAATCTGCAGATTTAAAAAAAATTTTTGCTCA
Source organism: Danio rerio (assembly GCF_052040795.2). NCBI lineage: Eukaryota > Metazoa > Chordata > Actinopteri > Cypriniformes > Danionidae > Danio > Danio rerio. The sequence goes on along the minus strand of NC_141041.1, from coordinate 24,350,476 downwards.
TAAATAACAAAAAATGTCAGCAGATTTCTTCTTATGACTTATGACTTTGCTCATGGTACAATACTAAACATTTAGACATTGGGGAGAATTGGTCCCTATAGTGTTACCCAATGTATTCATTTTGATTGACAGGGATGATTCAGTAGGAGAGTGAATCATGCATAACATGTAAAAAACAAACTACAAGCAAAGATAAATCCAACAAAACTAAGATGAAAGTGAAACAAACAGTGCTTGCATGATGGTTTTGTATATGTAAAACTCAGCATTGCATATCTTTGCAATGCGACTATTGCAAATGCACACATTGCGATATCATTCTGGAATGATATATTGTGCAGGCCTACTGTATATTAGTTTACATATTATAATATATATTATCTATTAGTTGTAGCACTATAGTTTAAGTGCTTATTAAAATATTGGCTGTTTATTAGTATTTCTAAAGTACATATTCATTTGCTACCTTAATAACTGTTCACAAGCAGCAATATAGAAGTTCAAGATAAAAGACATAGTTAATGATTTATTAATAGTGAGAACTGTACTTTTAAAAAGTGTGATAATCTATTTTGTTCATGACTATGATGCTTCATGTTCTTAAAATATATTTTATTGTCTGTCAAGCAAAGAGTCTCGAATCAAATCAATTTTATTGTCACATCATCAGCAGCACGTGTACTATGATGAATAAAAAGCTTATGTGCTGGCTCCAGACAGTGCAAAATACAACAACAGTGCAAAACACAGCAACATACTCCCCAAAAAACAAAACAATATACAATTATACAAGTCTCATCACACAAGAATGTATTACGCTTACTAAAAGTGATCTTTATGAAAGATTACTAAAGTTATAAATTAATATACTATGATTTCAAATAAATGCTGTTAAAATAATCAAAAATAGAAAACTAATTTAAACAGTTATTTTCAATGATGATTAATGCTTATTGAGCAGCAGATCTGCATTTGTGTGTGTGTGTGTGTGTGTGTGTGTGTGTGTGAGTGTGAGTGTGAGACCCTAAAAACAAAAAAGTAATTAAGTCTTGATGCTGAAAAATGATCACATTTTAATGGTGACTCTAAATTGTTTGAATATTTATTAAGTATTTATTACTGCCTTAGTTTTATTGTTGTTAATGCAGATGAATTCAGTAATGTTGTGTAAGTATAGTATCAACCCTTCACTCATGAACGGTTTTGTTGGTCAACCACTGACATTCGGTAACTCTTTTATTTAGACCTTTTTATTGCAAAAATTTGAATTCATTTAACTTTCTCACCTTTGTCCAGGTATCTCTCTCCTGTCCGGCCATGTCGTCAACCCCCTGTAATGGAGGCCGAGCCCCCCACACCAGGCACCAGAGCCCCCCGTTCAAACTCACTGAGCCTTTTCTACAAGAAATGTAGGTTAAACCGTAGTTTACATTCACATGCATTTTGTTTCATTCCTAAACTTTATTCTGGTTGGCGTGAGAGTGCCCTCTTGTGGTACCATCACATAGAGACTCTGAGGCCGTACTCACACTAGGTACAGTTGCCTCGAACCGGGCCAAAGCACGCTTGTCCCCCCTCTCGTCCCCACCGACGGCCCGCGCTCACATCATATCGGGCCTCAGCACGCTTACGTCATCGCTGCTGCTCTCTTCAGTGAGAAGCGCTCTCTATGGCAAGCCTTTTTAGCATTTAAATCTTTGTTCTGACTCCATAAATATATTTAGAGATATCTCTAATTATATTTTGACTAGTCATAATTATAATTCCACTACTCCGAATGACAATTAGAGATATCTGCAATTACAATTGTACTAGTACGAAATCAGATTGGAGATATCTGCAAATATATTATGACTAGTCATATTCCTCCATTGACTTCTACTGAAAAATATTTGCAGATATCTCTAGTCACAATTGTAATTAGAGATATCTCCAAATGAATTTTGACTAGTAACAATTGTTACTTGTTGAGTTTTTACTAGTCATAATACATTTAGAGATATCTTTAATTTATCATATTTAGATATATTTACAAATATATTTGAAGATATCTTTAATTAATTTACTAATAGTCGAATTACAGTTGTAGATATCTTGAATTGGATTTTTGACTAGTCAAAATTCATTTGGAGATATCTCTAATTACAATTGTGACTAGTCAAAACTTATTTAGAGATATCTCATATCTGCAAATATTTTTCAATGGAAGTCAATGGAGGAATATGACTAGTCAGTCATAATATATTTGCAGATATCTCCAATCTGACTAGTCGGATTATAATTATGACAAGTCAAAATATAATTAGAGATACCTCTAAATATATTTATGGATAGTCAGAACAAGGTTTAAATGCTAAAACGGCTTGCCATACGCTCTCACCCAGTAGCACAGTGGAGATTTCTCTAGTTATATCCTTCCAGTCATTTGTTATGCATTGACATGCAGTCAAATATTTCGCCAAACAGTCCTTAGGGATGCGGTGACACGCAGTCAGATATTTCACCGGTTAGATCCGCCACTTTTGGCGCTCATAAACAATCATAGAGCCCTCGTGCTGCAGGAATGAGGAGGTCTGCTGAAGGCGCGCAGCTGACGTGCAGTGAGGAGTTTGCGTCTTTAATAAACTACGGCAGTTTGCGATCACTGAACAGTAAGAATGATTAATAAATCCATATGAAACAGCCCCTTTAAAGTCACATATCGCTTTCAGTTTTGTGTATGAGTGCAAAACGCGCCAAAGCCCAAAACTGAAAGCGATATGTGACTTTAAAGGGGCTGTTTCATATGGATTTATTAATCATTCTTACTTCAAGTGATCCGCGCTCAGGCACACCTCTTACAACCGGGCCAGGGCCGGCCAAGTGAACCGTGCTTGAGCCCGATTCAGCGTACTCACACTTCTCAAACGATCCGGGAAACGGGCCTGGGCACGGTACGGATGGCATAGTGTGAGTAAGCCCTGTGTCACTTTCCGAAATTTTTCATTCAATGTGCTTTACTGGCGGAATGATCTTCGCATTCCCACATAGACTGCTGATTCACTAATATCAGTCAAACGACAACCTAAAAACACATCTCTTCTGTGATTAACTGAGCACTTGAGCAAAAAAAAAAAAACTTACTCTTGGGCTCTAAGCACTTAAAGGTCCTTCGTATAATGCAACTGAGTGGTACGGTTCGGTACAGTATGGGTCACCTTTATCAAGCTTGTGTCTCCACTGCCAAATGGTACCAATGGGGCCTATTTGGTAGGCGTGGTGTTCAACAGAAAGTTGCAGTTAACGTCATTCTCGCTTGAAGTTCCCATATCGCACTTCGCACTCTTTACTAAACAACTGCTTTATATACACAGTTACTAATGCATAAATAAATGTTTATCAGTAACCTTTCAATGAACAGGATTTGATTATAGCTGCAGATCAATTATAATGTGAAATAGCCTACTGTAACGTCTGATTATATAAAATACTAAAATATTCATGAACGCACACAGAGCCTTACAGTCTCCGATATGTAACCAGTTACAAAATAAATACCCTAAACAAAATTTAGGCCATATTTGGGTCCATAAACTATGTGAAACATATACAGACAGTACTAACATTGCATCTTTATTCTTCACCAGCACATGTAACATGTTACCTCTTGTTAAAAAGTAATTCCATCATTCGAGTTCATAATAATCCAAAAGGTGATGATAATAGTTAAACATGGCAGTCTGATTCAGGTTGTTGTAAGAATCATTTGCTTCTTTGTTTCATTCTAGCCTTTATCCATTTCTGAAAGGATGTCAGAAGCTCTTCAATAATCATGCGCACGTTTTTATCATCAGCTCAAGTTTGTTTTTACAAATATAGACACACGGCGAGCGCACAAGGCTCTCTAGATTCAATTGAAACCACACAAGCTTTTAGACGGCCTCTTACAAAACAACAGTACATGCGACAGATTCTGTTCTTCTTCCTGGCTTTGTGGCTGTTCATCAAGACGACGACAAGGTTTGTTTGAGCTCAGGTTAACCATAGCTCATTATTATATGTTTATATTATTACGGTGTAATGTCTCTGCTGTGTATTTAAAATGGCTTTTTTTTTTGTTGTAAAAAATTTAATGATTGAACAGAAAAGAGAACCCAGTCCAGGAGACTGGAAAACAAGCAGAATTCCTTTATTGAGACGTGTTGGTTAATCTGCAGTTGTACAGCGCCTTTAAGAAGTCCATGTGTCTGCAACAGCCTACTGGAGGTCTGCAGTCTACGAGTTTTATCACAAATCTGATTTAAGACAGAGAATTGCCATGTCTATATTGTGTTCTTAGGAGGAGGGGAGATGGCTAAACAAAGCATGCACATTCAGTTTTGGAGTCAGTCTGATCACCGGCATATAGGTGTTAGAAACCTGCTCAGCAACTGACCACACAAGTGAATCAACAAAAGGTTTTCTGTAGCATAAAAGTATGACACAAAGACAAAGGCAGAGTCGTTAAAAGCCTGCCCGTATCATTTGCATCATTTTGGCTTAGCCTGTTGCCAGAAAGCCAAAGGGTAATGTCTCTCATGGCTGGGCTGTTAATGAATGATACAATCAAAAACCAAATAATAGAACTTTGTAGATAGAGTTGTATGTAGATTATTGTTCATTTGAAATTAGATTATATATTCTCTTGGCTTGTGTACGTGCTAGTGATGTTTCTCTGTAAACCAATAGCGTTCAGCTGCGTGCCTGGCTCTGCCTTTTGGTACTCTTTTGTTGTGCTAGGAACCGTTTGGAAAGGGTACCGAAAAGTGGTACAGTCCAGTTTGCTTTTTGGTACCTTTTGAATGTGGAAACAGGCCATACATCGCACTTATTTTGGGCACGGCTCGTCTTGTTGAATCCCTGAATGCCTCATCATTTGTAAATGTCTGCTAAATGCAAATATAAATTACTGGGGATATTTCTTCTAAATATAAAAAAGAAAATGTTGTAAAAACTGTTAAAAATAAACAAAAATGTTTCCAGACATGCTTCTATTCATTTTTAGACAACCCAACACCAATGTTTTACCTTACGAATTTGTCATTTACTTGGCAAATAGTGCTTTAAATGACAATAATTTTTTTTTTTTTTTGGATATGTTGTCAGATCTTTTTAGAATGAAGAAAATCTCACAATACTATTTCAAACTTTGATATTAAACCTCATTTTATATCATTTGTTTCTTTTTTCCTGTCTTTGTCAGTGTACAGGATGGCCTACCTGCGACTGAAGATGCTGTTCTCCAATCTGCTGACCTCACATCCAGAAATGGAGCCAATAATATGGACTCTGCTTCAGCACACCCTCCAGAACGAGTATGAATTAATGCGGGACAGACACTTAGATCAGGTACTAGCAGCTCTTTTAATCTAAACATCATGACATACTGCATTTGTGTTCTTTGAGCTTTGTAGTTTGTTGATCATCTCTCTGTTTTCCATCACAGTTGATCATGTCAGCCATGTATGCCATATGCAAGGTGAAAAACGTGGATTTGCGCTTCAAAACTATTGTGACTGCTTACAAAGAGCTGCCAAATACTAATCAAGAGGTAAGACTAGTTTATTTTTTTTAATGATTTGATTCAAATGATCATTCAAATACATTTAGAATCAAGTAGTGCAGTTTAAGTCATTGTGTTTACTTGATATGTTTTTATACTATGTAGATTTATTATGTATATATAAATACACACAAGCATATATATATATATATATATATATATATATATATATATATATACACACACACACACACACACACACACACACATACATTGACACATATTTACATTTTAATATATATATACACTCATTGTACACGTTTATTTTGGATGTACACAAATCATTAAATAAAGCACAAATCGTGTGTGTGTGTGTTACTATAATATGTACATTAATGTGTGTGTATTTATGTATACATATAGTAAACATACACAGCACACATTTATTTTGGATGTACATATAATCATTAAATGTATCACAAATTCATAGTGTGTATTAATATATACATGTATATATGTGTAAATACAGCACACACATGTATTATTTCAATGTACACATTTATTTTGGACATGATTTATCCCAATTAATCAGTTACCAGCACTACACTAAAGTCACTTGAACAAACTGTCAAGGCTTCTCTCTCTTTAATTTCTCTGCATGTGTCAGACATTCAAGCGTGTGCTGATCAGAGAGGGTCAATACGACTCCATCATCGTCTTCTACAACCTGGTGTTCATGCAGAAGCTGAAGACTAACATTCTCCAGTATTCCTCTCCTCGGGTAAGACTCTGTCAGACCTCTGCTTTGGTTATAATGCCCCCTATTGGCCTGAAGGCATGTTGCAATCAATGAAGTGTTTGTTTTGGTTGATTTGAGAATGTTTGTTTTTGTGTTTCAGCCACCGCCTCTGTCTCCCATTCCCCACATCCCCTGCAGCCCCTATAAAAACTCTCCCCTTCGGGTTCCTGGCAGCAATAATGTTTACGTGTCTCCTCTGAAAAGCAGCCGTGTGTCTCCTCTGGTCATGACCCCGCGGAGCAGGTCAGTGCGCACAGCCGTCATCACATTCAAGAGATTTTATATCTATTTTGGACATATGCCTAATCATATTTTTTTAACTGTACAAATAGAATCGTAACTTTCTTTTGCCTTTTAATGGAGTATTTTGCAGTAGTATTTTATTTTGATTAGTGAGATTAACCCTTATGTGCTGTTAGGGATGTTTTCATCCACTCTGGGGTGTTTTTGAGTCTTAATTTTGCCATTAAATTTTTCTATGTTTCAGTAAATGGAATGATTTTGATGACTAATCTTATTTTCACACATATTTTGGAGAAAGCTTAGAAATAAAAAAAAAAATCAACAATTAACTCTGAGCAAATTCTCTACCCTTCTGTTATGTACAGGATGAAAACATCCACTAAATAAAACTGTTGTAAAACTGCATCAGATAAATATTTTTTCAAATATGTTTGCATGAATCATTCCTGATCGAACTACTAAATTGCTTAGAAAATTACAGGATTTAAACTCTTTAATTGCCAAATTAATAAAAGATGTCACTGATTTGGTAAAAAAAACACGCACGAAAATGACGTATTTTCATTATAAAATATAATTGTGGACTGATTTATTTATTTTTTTACCTTTTATTACAGTCTTGATTATGTGAACGATTAGTAACAACCCACTGTTGATGCATTGTTAGGTTTTGTGCAGCATTTGATTTTCATTTTTTCTCACTAATTAACTGTTGGTGGCTGTTTTTGCCCCATTGACTTCTATTATAATCACTTTTTTGATTGCAAAAGCATGAAACCATATAATCATGCATTTTTGATTGTTGGTGGTTTTCCCTGTTGGGTAAAGGTTAAATTTGACCTTTTTACTGCTAATCATCAGTTGGCACCATTAACCCTTTAAAAAGGCCTGTGCAGAAAAAGTTTGGATTTTAAATGGAGTTATATGGAGTATAACAGCAAATTAAAGTGTGTATACGTGTCTGTAAGTGTGTGAGAGTGACCTTTTGCGCACTTACCTTAATTGATCTAAAAAAATAATAATTATATATATATATATATATATATATATATATATAAAATATGCATCTCAGCTCTCAGAACTACATGGAGTAAAAAAAAAAGACTGTATTTATGCACCGGCTGCCTTTTTTTGCTTTCATCCCTAACGTAAAAAAACGTGGTAAATTTGAACAGTGCACAAGGGTTAACCATTTTTTAGCTGTTATTTTAGCTGAATGTTTTTGTCATTTGTGCTTTTATTAATTGTGCTGTATCTTTTCTTTCATGGCATCCTGGACAGAATTCTTATATCCATTGGCGAATCCTTTGGGGTTAGTGCACTTTTTAAAAAACTCTTTTATAAGTATTAAGGCCCGTTCACACCAACGATAAGACTTATTTCAACAATGATAAAAATTTCAAAGGAAGTAAAACAGTCAAGTTTTATTTTAATGGTAAAATCTGAGTTTTTGCCGGTTTTAAAAACCACAAATTCCGTACTTGCATAATCACATACTTGCATAATATTACATGCTTACATAATTCCATATTACATAAAATTCTGATAATAAATGTTGTACACTCTCTAAAAATGAGCATCTTCCTTTTGTTGTTTTTCATTAAATTATGTACACATCCTTAAATTAAGAAACATTTACCCAAGATACAAAATTAGGACATTTAATCATTTTTTTTCTGACAAATTGAACAAAATAAGTGAGTTTATGCTTAAAACAAGAAGAAATATCCGTCAGTTGGATATGAAAATGATTTCCCTGTTTGGTTTGATTTATTATTTTTCCCATCAGCAGATGTTCTTGTTTTATTCAGACTCTCTTCATTTTGATCAGTTTAACAGAATCAGGATGTGCAGTAACGTTTCCATATTGTAGTGTTTGGAAGCAGATCATTTTATAGCTTTTTTTGTGAAGTTAATTAGAGATGTAGGTCAGTACAAACTGTTTTTGTGAATGCATTGGCATGTTATTTCCCTTTTTATTATATATGTTTTAATATTATTGTCTTAAAGGAATTATTTAAAAACAATTACAGCCAATCAGAATTCATCCTTCTTTAAACTCTGGAGGAAAAGTTCCTGAGACTTTTATTTCAGTATGTTGATGTTCTTCCAACTGAAACAGAATATTAATAGGGGCCAGGGCTTTTTGCACATCATTCCCTCATAGAAAACTAGCATCATCAGTGAAAGACTGCCACTCCAAACGCTCACCAAGATCAGCAAAATGTTTTGAGTGGATTAACTTGTATTCAACAGATGACTTGTTCAGTGTAAGAATAAAAATGTGAGCTATAAGATAAACCATTGTAAATTTAGATTTTACAAGCATTTAGGGCAACAATCGGAAAAACTCTGGCACATAAAAGTGTCATCATGCATTGGTTTTGAGGCTAATGCTATACTGTTAGCAGTGATCTATCCTTCTTGGTGTGAGCTTTACTATTAAAATGCCTCTCTTTATCTCAACAGTCGGCAGACAAATTTCAGAAGATCAATCAGATGGTGAGCAGCTCTGACTGGTCACTCAAGAGGAGTCTGGATGGAGGCTCCGCCCCCAAACCCCTGAAGAGGCTGCGCTTTGACATGGACGGACAAGATGAAGCAGACGGAAGGTGGGAGTCATGATCAGTTTACTCTGAATTTCTCTGAGTGTAATTCTAGAGAATCATTAAGACTCTTTGTTGTGTTTTAGCAAATCCAGTGGCGAGTCAGCACTGATCCAGAAGCTGGCTGAGATGAGTAAGTTTCCTGCAAGCTTTGTCACCTGTCTTTTGTCTGAACTATAAGCTAGATTTCCCCTTAACCGCAAAAAGACTCAAACCTGTCACACTTCCTCTTTTCTTTACATGCCAGCATTCTTTTTGCATCAGATTGTGGTTTAACACTTAAAAGCTAAATAGAGCAAATCATATTTAGTAGAATGATACTCTTGATATATAATTGAAGGACAATTATCATTATTTTTCATTTTATTATTATCATTTTTTATTTTCTTGATGCTACATATATAAATATTTCCCAAATGATGTTTAACAGACCACTGAAATTTTCACACTATTTCTGATAATATTCTTTCTTCTGGAGAAAGTCTTATTTGTTTTATTTCAGCTGAAATAAAAGCAGTTTTTAATTTTTTTAAAGCCATTTTAAGGTCAAAATTATTAGTCAAATATTCTTTACTGTCATCATGGCAAATATAAAATCAGTTATTAGAGATGAGTTATTAAAACTGTTATGTTTAGAAATTTGTTTAAAAAATCTCTCAGTTAAACCGAAATTGGGGGAAAAAATAAACAGTGGGGCTAATATTCTGACTTCAATTGTTTATATATATTAGGGGTGTCAAAATAAATTTGTTCTTCGATGCGTTATATGGCGGGAACTTACTATGGTGAGAGAGGCAACTGCAAGTAGTTAAAACACTCCCAATTACTTAAAAAGCAGATAACTGTGCACAATTCACTGCTTTTGAGTTTGCTGGACAGTCTTTCACTGACAGGGAAGTACATCAGAACCTAGCTAGGAAAGGTATGTTCGTGAGGTAACGTTTTGTCTCCTCGCTCGGCTGTTACAACAATAACATTACTTATGGATCCAGACACGAGCGTGTCTGCAAAGCGAGCCGCATTGCTGTCTATAATAAATCAGCTGAGCGCCATGGCCAATTAACATCAGTGTCCAGCTAAACAGTGCCAGAGCCGCACTGCCAATCCCAGCCTTTTCTGTTGAGCGCATGACCAATCATAGCCGTTTAAGGATTCGCACAACGATGCTCAAAATACAAGTGGTAAAATATTTACAGCTGTTTATTTAGCATAAATGCTCATGTTGTTCTGTGCATGTACTTCAGTTTTGTTTGATACTTTCAGAAAATGTTTTCTTTGAGGAAGTAAAATTAAAGGTACAGTACATATATCTGACTGCTTGTATTAAAGGACAAAATTGTATTACATATAATATAGAAACATATTTATAAATGGTAAATTTTAATAGAAGAATTATTGTGCTGCCAGGTAAAATATCAAATTGTTTATGGAAAGTATCGCCAATGCCCAGTGAATTGAACTGAATCGATGGCATAATAATAGTACCCGAACCGTGAGACCAGTGTAGGTTCACATACCTAATATATATTTAATTATATAAATATCATTTCAGTTAGTATAATCTCATTTTGAAAGTGAATATTTTTGTCATTTTCTCAGGGAATATAGGCAGTGCATTTTTGTTAATTTAAACAAAACAGATTTATTAAACCGGTATATTTATTAAAATAATATTTTAGTAATTAATGAAAAATTTCATTTAGAAATTTTAAAATAATTGAATGAAAATTTCAAGCAAAATACTGCAAAAAAAAAAAATACAACCTACAAATTTTTTTCCTTTTTTAAATTTGTATTTAATATTTTTCTATAACATGTACATTTTTGTGTATTAGTTTTTGGACCGTTATCGTAAGCTATTTTGTTACATAAGCTCGAGATTTGACTTCTGCACAGACTAATCTAATCTATATGCACAAATATAATATTGTAGAGCTTCCTTTTAAAAATATAAATTATATGTTTGATCTGCCATTACGAGAAACGCCACCTCATGCATATTGCTATTTTGTCCTGCCCTTAATAAACAAACAAAAGTAATGTAAAATGTAAACACTGAGCATTTTTTATTGCTGATCAACATTAATAATAATCCCAACTCCACATTCCAGATGCGGCGATGTGACTATTGCGTATGCACACATTGCTATATCGATGATGAAATAACATATTGAGCAGCCCTAATTGCGAATCAACAGAAAATATCAGTCACATTACAAATGTTAAAAATTAAAAATACAAATGACTAGTTGTGTAAGTGTAACTCAGGCGTGACCAACCGTGTTCCTGGAGATCGACCTTCCTGCAGATTTCAGTTGCAAACCATTTCAAACACACCTGCCTGTAATTATCAAGTGCTGTTCAGGTCCTAATTAATTGGTTCAGGTGTGTTTGATCAGGGTTGAAGCTGAACTTTGCTGGAAGGTCCATCTCCAGGAACAGGGTTGAGCACCCCTGGTGTAACTGTTCAACAAAATTTTGTTGTGATAAGAACATTTTTTTATGCTGTTAATATAGCCTTAAAGTAGTTCTGCCCACTAGTGGTAATACATCTACTTCATTATAAATGGTAAAGCACCAAAGCAGTTATGCATCTTAACCATTGAATAATCAGCATTTGTATCATTGTTATTGTTTAGTGTACTGTAATATATTAAACATTGCCATTTATTAGACATGAATTCTATGAATGTGAAATTTTTTGAATGCTGTGTGATAAAAGGCATCCCATTTTTTTTTTAATCTGGCTATTTACAATCTGATACAATCATACCAAAATACAGAAGTGAAGATGTACACGTAAATATTTATAATTGAACATCAGGGGCCTGTTTCAGAAAGCAGGTTAAGTGAAAACTCAGAGTATTTTAACCCTGAAATGAGAGAAACTCTGGGTTTTCTGTTTCAAAATGGCAGGTTTGTTAAACTCAAGAAATCAGGGTAAGTCAAACTTGTTTCTGAAAGAAAGGTAACTTTAACTCAGAGTCAGTTATCGTGGTAACTTACTCTGTGAATCTAACCTGGTCCGGAGCAGGTTTTATTCTCTAAACTCTGAGTTTCTGTCAGTCTCCTCCCCTTTTTTAAAGATGAAGCGTATTTCTCGCCTTAGCCTTACATTTCCACACATCTATTTTAGAGCTCATTTTGGAGATGCCCATAAAAATGATTGATGGAAACGTTATGATTCACATAACTTTTGAAAATACGCATAATAAAACGTGCATAACTGAGTAGGTTAAACTTTTTATTTGATAAGAAAAGATGTGCATAAACTAAGTGCACTTAACAAATTACAGTATGTGCATTAAAAAAAGGTTTTTTAGAGATGATGATAAAAATGTGTGTGAATGGACAACCCAGCAGACTGAGTACACTGTAGAACGTCTTAAATGTTGTTTTAGTCATTCTAAAATGCTTTAACTGTTTCAGTATTAGTGTATATTATTAATTACCTTGGAGCATCTAAAGCGTGTCAAGATCTCCACGTCTGGCTTCAAACGCCCCACGTGTTCATTGCGTGTCAGCATTGTCTTCTGTCTCTGAGGCACAAGTACATTTATTAAATAAATAATTTATTGACGCAGCTTCTTCTACCACAGTAAATTCTGTTTTTACTGTTGATATTTGGCGCAAGTTAATCAGGAAGTGACGATTGTGTTCTCTTTGACTCATTGGATAAAAACGCTGCTTTATTCGGAAACTTAGATATTACCTACATTTTTGTCACACACAGAACAAAGTCACGTACGAGGCTTGTCCTTTTTTATAAACAATTAGCTTAACCTTTGACATGTACTGTAACTAGATTAAAGGGATTATTATTCTTTTAAAAAAATTATTTTTAGCACTTACCTTCTAAATGTTATATCAACCTCTTTCACTTGATTAATAAAAAGGCAGACACACAAGTGCACTTTTAAATCTATTAAAACTGATCAACGTGTATAAAAGTTTAGAAAAATTTTATAAACATCACACATTATATTACTTATTTTATTATACTTAAATATTTTAATATTTTAAATTAAAAAGTATGCATTAATAATGCGCTCCATTGATAATGCCTTTTTATAGTCACGGTGCGTGCGCTTAACTCTGAGTTGGTCTACTCAAAGTTGATTGATCTAACTCAGATCATCTATTCTGAATACGAAAACTCAGAGTTTTTAATCTTTCGGTAAATCAACTCAGAGTTCAAGTTTAAACTCAGAGTTGTTTGAACCTCCTTACTGAAACAGGCCCCAGATGTAATGTAGTGGTTGCTTGAATGTTTTGTTGTTGTCTCTTCAGGCTCGACACGTTCTCGAATGCAGGAACAGAAACTGAAAGAGGAGTCTGATAAAGATCATCCAGAGCCCTAAATAAATCCACACTGTACTGCTGAGGAAAACCACTCCACCATCAAGCGGAAAGCCTGACGTCCCCTGGTGTTTTATGTTACTACGTTTTAAACTCTTCCATTTTTTTTTTGTATTTAAATGGTGCACTGCATTTCCTGAAACAGCACAGATGCTTTCCCTGCGTTGTTTCATTTTAGTTTGTTTTAAGCATGCGTGGATCCATGAAGGATGTTTAGGAGTTGACGTGAAACATACCTCTAAATTCATCTACAATAGTTTGCAAATGTGCCGGGTTCAGTGTGTCATGGATATTTATTGTTTTGTTTCTTTTAGAGCAACTTTTCCTCATTTCAGTACAGGAAAACCGGGTTTGAGATCAATTTGAATCATGTATTTAGTAGATTTGAACCCTGTCTTTGTGGCCTTCTCGAAGCGTGTCACTATTTTATGTGATAAAAGGATTTTATTTAGAATTTGTATTATATAAATTTGTTGGTGTTTAAGCATTACTGGGTTTTAGAATATGATTGTTATGAATATGTCTGACTTATTACGTTCTTCCTGGGCAGCGCTGCCGTTTTTTGGACTTGTTTTAGACTTTTTGTTACTAATATTCCTGAAAAAATTATGTTGTACATCAAATGTTCTTTTTTTTTTTTTTTGACAAATTATGTATTTCTCCAAAAGTTTAACAACTGACATGTTTGAAGAAATATTACATGTGTCTTTTTTTATTTATTTAAATTGAGGACCAAGGTGACTCTTGTTGCCACAAGTCCAGATTGTAGCCAAAGCACATGGTGCTACTGATAAATCACACTCCTTTTCCACACACTCCTTGGCAGATTTACTTTCCACCGGAATGTTGTTTATCAGAAAATCTAGCTCACAAATTTAAGGTGTATTTACATTATCGTTAAGCCTTCATCATATTTAAAGTTGACATCAATCCCAGTTGTTTATTTTATAAGTGTGTTTGAGTTCTTAAGTACATTGGTGACTCAAATCCTCAAACACGTCTGTACATAACAGCAGTAGCTCATGTTTAGTGCCGTTTGTTCATTCAAATTCCCCAGAACATCATTTATGGTTTTAATGTACCGCTGCTGTCATAGACGATCAGAAATTCTCTGCTTTGTCAGCAGTGGCTTCTGTTAAAAGGTTATCAGCACATCTTCATGATCAAAGAGAAAAAACGAGTGCAGCACAAGTAAGTTGCTTGAATTACAAAATACAGGAGGAAATGAATGAGGGACGAGAAATGCACTTCTGCTTAAAGTGTTGTGGTTTAAAAATGCATGCGCAGAGCATCCAAATGACCTTTATCACTTTACATTAAAAGATAGTCTTTGGACTTTTGCCTTTCGTGCTGTATATCTTCTTATGCAAAGCACTTTCTATCTGAAGCAGTTGAAACAACTGCCATATTAAACAATGCAAGTGCTGTTACAGGACACCTGCTGCTTTTACACGAGGAAATGAGCCGTTCTTTTTAAACTGATGGAAGTGATGATCGGGAGGTTGTTTTTGGGACGTCCTTCTCCTCCTCCTCCTGCTGCTGCTGCTGCTGCTGCTGCTTATGTTTTTTCTGCATCAAACCTCCTGTAGTGGCTGACAATACTCTGCCGGTTTGGCTGGTGCCAACATTGAGAGCACTTTTGAACTGATTTCACTTCTTCACACTAACAAAAAGGTAAGTTTTTTGTTTTTTGAAGTTTGCTAAGTACATAAATGTTTCTTTAACTTGCTTTAAAGTTCTTGTTGCTGAAAGCCATTGACTTTGAGAGTTTTTGTGATATTAATGTGATATTAAAGCTTAAGATTTTCCTTTAAACAAGGCTTCTTAGCAACACCAGACTAGAAAAGCCTGTTTTCAAAAACGAATGGAGAAAAGTAAAATGTGTCTAAACTTGCGAATGGAAGGCAGGATGTTTCATCCTTGTGTCTGTATCAAACTACTGTATTCACATTTTAATTGATTAATAAGTATACCTACAGTCTATATTTAAATGTTAAAGATACTAAAATAATAATATAAGATAAATTATCAAACAATTTTTTGTCATTTTGATTTCGCATAATAGAAATATTTATGAAGAGATAAAACAACTTGCGTATTCTTTTGCTTATTAAAATATACAAAACTTAATTTATAAAAACCCTTGTCTTCGACCAATTGATGAGAGTAAACCTATTTAATTATTTATATGGCTTTATATAAAATACACTTTTAATACGATGAAAATCAGTGGGAGTCTAGTATTGTTTTGGAACAATCTTCAAAAAACACTGAGTTCCAAAAGAACATTGGGTCAGATAGAATGTCACTATTTTGTCTGATCTATGCACTTAAAGAAATAGTTCATCCAAAGAAAACAATTTTTAGTTCTATGATATTTTTTCGTTGACTTCCACTGTCTTTTTTGTTACAACTATTGAAGTCTGTTTCTTCAACATTCCCCAGAATATCTTGTTTTGAGATCAAGAGAAGGAAGAATTTAATAGAACTAAAAATAGACTTGTTTTTGTCTGATCTATGTATTGAAAGAGGATAGTTCGCTCAAAAAAATGTCTCTTTTAGTTCAATCAGATTCTTCTGTTGATCACGAAACAAGATTTTCAGAGGAATGTTGAACAGCTATTAACATCTATAGTAAGTGGAAGTCAATAGCGGTTTTTCTTTAGTTTTCTTTTGTTCAACAGGACAAAAAAAAAACTTCAAACAGGTTTGGAACAAATGAATGTTAAGGAAATTAAGTTTTATTTTAGCGGAACTGTCGCTTTAAGTGAAGATTACAAACTAATTTTGAGAGGAGCATGTGATATGATTGATCACAGCTAGTCTGTAATCAGCAATAATCCAATCAGATTGATTCAAGCTTACAATAAATAGACAGATTTTGTCCTACTACCTTATCTTCTTTTTGGGTGCATCCCCCCTTCCACCCAATCTCCTCCTTTTCCTCCCTTTACCTGGAGCCTACCTGATCTCGGACCTCCTTATAGACCATTTCAATGTCTTGCCCCATAAACATTTCCTGCTTGTTGTCAAACTATTTCATAACTATAACAAAAATCAATTCAATCATGACCTAACATTAAAACAGCTATCATAACACTATTATTTTTTTAATATCTGGACCTTCTTGCATTCTTGGAAACTATGGGAATTAAAAATGTACAACCGGAAATACATTGGGAGCATTGGTATTGTTTACATCCCTCAAAATGGTCTATATGTATATTGACCAAGCGGGAACCCTGGACTCAATGCTGAGCTCAGGGCTCTCTCCTGGGACAGCATGCCAAACCTGCTGTTAGCGTCAAGCATAACTAAGCGTGAATTCTTGAAAGAACAGTTTTGTCATTTAATAAACCCTCACCCAAACTTTCCAATCTTCCTCCAGGAACGGACATGAATGCATCTTTTCCAGGTCTTCACAGAAACACCTCCTGTTTGGACCCCAGCAACGTTGATAACTTCAAGCGCCTGTTTTATCCTACAGCATACATACTGATTTTCATCCTGGGACTCACAGGGCACTCTATATCCGTGTGTGTCTTCCTGAGCCAATGGAGGAGCCAGAAGAGCTTTACTCCAGTCAGCATGTTAATGGTGAACCTGCTAGTGTCAGACCTGATGCTGGTCTGCTCTTTACCCCTGCGGCTCACTTACTACGTACTGAACTCTCACTGGCCGTTCGGTCACATCGCCTGTCAGATCATCTTATATGTGTATTATCTCAACATGTACAGCTCTGTGTATTTCTTAGTAGCTCTGAATGTCTTTCGTTATCTGGCATTGGTGTGGCCATATCTATACCTGCGCGTTCAAACCCACTCGGTTTCTGGCATCATCTGCGGACTCATTTGGGGCTTGATGGGATTGGCTTGCAGTCCGCTGTTGTTTGCCAAGAAGAAATCTCACGATGAAGGCAGCACTCGATGTTTGGAGCTCGCACATGACGCTGTGGATAAATTGCTTCTCATCAACAACGTCACGTTTCCGGTGGGATTCGTGGTGCCTTTAATGATCGTCATTTTTTGTTCAATATTTGTGGCGAAGAATCTTCTGAGGCCTAGTCCTGCGCTTGGTAGGACCAGACCTTGCAGGAAAAAGGCTTGCGCTTTGGTGATCATTAGCCTTGGGATCTTTCTGGTGTGTTTTTTACCATATCATATAGTAAGGACTATCTTCTTGATCACGGAGAGGCAGATCAAAATGAATGAATACAAAGAGTCGTGTGGCTATATATTGGCAGTGCGTAAGGCTGCGGTCATCACGCATTGCTTGTGCACGTCAAACAGCTGTCTGGACCCTGTTCTTTTCTTCTTTGTTGGGGAAAACTCTAGGTCGACCTTTGTTAGATGGACAGGGGGAAGAAAAAGCTCTGGTGCTGCAGGAAGAAACCAACAGCAGGAAGAGTTGCATGTTTTGCAGAAGTAGCAAAACATGCGAGAATGGACAATAACAAAGGACAGACTAGAAGTACCTCATTCCTCTGTAGGCATCATAAATAGGTCTGTGAAAGGAGTGCGTCTTGACGGATGTGTCTGCGGGGCATTCACACAAATGTTGATGGGAGGTTTATTTTGCATTCATCGTAGCATAATTTGATGACGACTCTCTTGAGAAATGAAATATGGGCCACAGTGCAATGCAATGGAAACATTCAATTGTGCTTTGGTTTTTACACTGCTATATATATATATATAAGCTTGAACTGCACTTAACTGACCAAAAACATGAATAAATACAGTAAGAACAACTTCACAGATGTAGAATAGAAGTGCTTGTCATTTTGATTAAGTGCTTTTTTTATTGGCATATTTAACTGTAATATTAATTTATTTAGTAAGTCATGTAGTAACTTCTGTAGTACAAGTAAAATAAAAAGATTTATATATTTATATATATTTATTTAGTCTTTAGTCTGTTTTTTGAATCTGATTGGCTGATAGCCGTGCGTTATTCTGCAAATAACAGCTTGTCGAGCCTCTTCACGCTTGTCTCTTACTCTGGCCACGTACAGCAAAAAGCAGAGGACACTCTACAGTTTAACAAATATAGCTGCTGTTGGACAACATAATGTGCTTTTGAGGCGAGAATTTAGTTGTTTAGATTGCAACTATGTAGTTTATTTATAAGGATAGTGCCTTTTTAATATATATTTATAATTTCTGAGAGAAAGCTCGTCTGCGGCCATTAGCCTGTCATTAAGCAGAGCAAAGACGGTTGGCGTTGTTTATCCACAAGATGATGACAAAGACTGCATAATAAGCCTTTTAGAGTAGGAAAAATACAGTGTAATTTTAAACTACAGCTGATCACATCATTATTAAACTGGTAAGTGGCTTTCTGAGTCGATCTCTCTCATTTGTTTGTTGTAGTGCTCTATTTATACCATATAATTGTAGTGTATTGAGTGTTAAATGGGACTTGTATCATTTTGTGACATTCTTTGTATAACCCTATGTTACTTTTTGGTTGGCCATCTGTTTCTAATGAGTCTCCTATTTATGTTACTGCAGATTAGTTCAGTAAAAAAAAAAAGAAAGAAGAAATGTCACAATACCACAACAGTGATCTGGTAGTGTTTGCGCTGCTTTGGCTTTTTTTGGGGTTAATTGTTGTGATATCTTTATTGCAACAGAGAAATATTAGGAAATCTCTATAGATTGATGGTATTTCATGCCTTAAAATCTTAAAATGTCAGCAAAATCACCTGTTTTGTCATCATTTTAGACATTACACTAGAGAGTCATTCAAATATAAGCTCAAAAATGACTTTGAATTAGTAAAGGTTTCTGCTGTTCTGATGTCAGCTGCAGATGAGAGTAAATGGCAGAAGAAAGTAGTTCCTCTTACAAAAAAAGTTTTTAGACTCGTGTTCGACTTTCTTTTTATACACAATTAAACTGAACTGTTGTAAAAAAAAAAATGCAATATCACACGTAACAGTGCAATATGGCTGTATGCCATCACTGG
Organism: Danio rerio; assembly: GCF_052040795.2. NCBI lineage: Eukaryota > Metazoa > Chordata > Actinopteri > Cypriniformes > Danionidae > Danio > Danio rerio. Next base: position 24,330,978 of record NC_141041.1, on the reverse strand, counting down.
TGGGACACTAAGGCACGCCTTACACAGTGCACACAGTGCACACAACACACGCCTCCCACCAATGCTGATATACAGCATATATATATATATATATATATATATATATATATATATATATATATATATATATGGGTTTTATTTTCAAATCTATCTTTATACATTTAAAAGAAATATACAGCATTATAAAAAATCAGTTTTTAAAAGAGCAAATTAGGTCCCCTTTAAAAGTGTTGGTTCTATTATTTGTGTATACAAAACATGCTTTCATGCTAGGTGTTTTGAAAAATGCATTTTCCTTCTGAAAAACCAAAAGCGTTGTGATTTATTAGCTGTCCTAGTGTTGTGATTGGTGAACAGCTTAGTTGGCATTTCAGTATTGTCACGTCCCTCTAACTTGAAGCACAGAGATGGAAAGATCGCTGGTTAACTGTGGCATAGAAGTAACACTGCATTTGAGAAAAAGAACATACTAACTGTAAAATGTGGATGTAGTAGAGTGATGGTCTGGGGATGTTTTACTGCTTTAGAAATAGGATGATGTGCTGTGATAAATAGAAGCATGAATTCTGTTTTGTACCAGAATACCCTGAAGAATGTCAGCTCAACTACTTAACTGTTTTATGTTCAATCCATTTAAAATTGCAAAAACTAGTTGGTTAACATAATTCAATCATCTTGTCCCATCACAAATCGAAACAAAATATCAGAGTTACTGCAGCTTGATCTGCTGTATCTGCAAACCTTGATCTGACCCACTTTGAAAGAGCCACTGAATGGCATGCAGAGGAAGTCCTAAAGAGTTGTGGTAACACTTAAAGGTTACATTAAGGTTTTCTTTTGTTAACATGAAGTAAGAAAGAACAATACTGAAAGATCTGCATCAATTATTAGCCCTGGTTATTTTTAATATTTACTACTGTATTTATAAAATCAATGTTGTTTGTTAACATTATTGAATCCACTATAAACTAGCATTACCAAAGATCAGTAAATGCTGTAACAAGTTGATCACCCATGGAAAAACGTTATGAGAGGTTTTGTTACTCAAAACTTCAGCTTTGATGAGATTATTTAATACTTTTTTAATTTTAATGTTTTCAACTGGTAGACTGTCAGTTATTGTAATATTTCACTATATTGCTGGTTTGTGGATCTTAATGATTTCAAATGTTTCAGGGTACTGAAAAACTTGGTGAAATAAATGATAAAATAAAATTCTAGAGCTGTACGTATGAGTTGAATGTCAATGAAAGCATTTTTGCTTTCGTCAATGCTGGGCTGGACTGTTCCTCTACCAGTTTTGTAGGGAGGTGAAAGTTTGCTTTAATTTATTCACCGCCCAAGACAATTGGCAGTGAAAATGTTTTAATGCATGATTTCCCCTTTGAATGAAACTATGCTGTTCATTTGTTCTCCCCAGACGTCTTCACTAGAAAATTACAGACGTGTTTGGTGATTCATATCTCTGGCAAAGCAGAACGAGTGTCAAAAATGCAGGCATGTTTAATGTCCATGGCTCTCGTGAAGCAAAATGATTGTTGTTTTTTTCTTTTTAAATATGCTGGTAGACATTGATCAAGGTTATAGCTTAAAATTCCTCTGTGTTTTACCATAGAAACAATCACCTAACTACATCTTGAATGGCCTAAAGATAAGGTGACATCAGATGTTCGAGTGAACTTTAAATATTAGTACTTAAACCTAACTTATTGAAGGATACACTCCATATGAGTTTAAATGTGTAGGCTATAAAATTGATCTTGCTTATTTCCAAGATAGTATGTATGTGTGTGTATATATGTATACACACACATCAGCATCAAATATGTTAAAGATAGTTTTAAAGATCTGGGGCCTGTACCATGCAGTTTCAATTTAGTTTGCACCAATTCTGGGTTTTAGCTAACATGAAGGTAGCTCAGCTGCTCCATAACACCATTTACCACAAGTATCAAATATACGTCTCCGCAATGTAGGCCCATACGTGTGTTATCAGATTATGGTGTTTTCACATATTTGGCATCTGTGCCTCACAAATGAAGTCAAAAACTATCAACATTTTAATAGTGCACGCAGCATGGCTTCCTGCACACTCCCTACTTAGCTGTAGGTTTTATCACATTTAATCTCACCACCTTTCTCTCTTATGTGTACACTTTTGTTAAGTGTTGTAGATGCGCTATGTATGGAAGCACATTTTTGTGTGGTGAATATCAGATAATAGTTTTTTTTTTATCTGCATGTCCTTCCACTGTTTGTGGTTGAAGTGAAACTGCCTCTGTTTTTTAATGGGTGTTGGTTTGTAACAATAAATAAAATTTGGTCTGTGAGATTATTAGGAAAGCATGCTCAAAAACAGAAGATACTAAAATGTTACATAGAAACAGTGTCCATGCGACGACATGTTTTGCGCATCAGTGCTGAACACAATTTACCAAATACTTCTTCCTCTTTCACTTTACCCATAAATGGCAGTGCTGTTACTAAACCGTTGTTCCCTTGTCAAAGCTCCTCCCATATTGTACAGCACCTTACACAACCTATCTGAAATAAGTAGAAATATCCTCTGCATCAACAATGGTTTGTGTGCTACAAATCTAGACAGCATTTTTTGGGCTTATAGAGGCATGCCGACTGTCTAGACTCAGCAAGATTTTCAGCGACAGTGTTTAAGTATATTATCTGCAGGTTACCTTCCAATTTTAGCACTTTTGTTTGTAATGCGCCATGAATTCACAAGAACTTTTCTAAAGAAACATTCCCATGTTTACAGGGTTTTACAATGGAAACCTCATTTGATATTAAATCAACCAAGAAATTTTTTTTTTCAAAAATATGCATTGAACTTTCAGAGGAAAGTTGCGAAAAGAATACAAAAAATGTTCATAAAACAATTTTCAGTTATGGGTGAAGTCACCTTCAGTTAAGTGGCATTTACTTCTCACATCTTGATCTGGATGAAAGAAATTTGCTCTGGTGCAGGGGTCACCAAGCTCAATCCTGGAGGGCCGGTGTCCTGCAGAGTTAAGCTCTAACCCCTATCAAACACACCAAAACAGGATAATCAAGCTCTTACTGGGTATGCTTGAAACTTCCAGTCAGGAGTGTTGAGGATGGTTGGAGCAAAAATTTGTTGGACACCAGCCTATCAAGAACAAGTTTAGTGATCCCTGCTCTAGCGCTTCAGTGTAGAGATTTGTTCCTTTTTTAAAAAAGATTTACACTCGTAACACATTTATAAACTTCTTGAATTGTCTGGTGGATTGTATGCAGATCCAAATTCTGGACTATATCTTATCATTTTAGTCATATTGAGATCTCTTTGGAGTCCCTAGAGAAATTGTGTCTTAATTGTTTGTCTGTTTTTTAGTTTACCTTCTTTATATGTCTTATCACATTTAAGTTTGGTAGTAATGTAATTGTGTTGATTTAATGTTGATTATTGTGATGTAACATGGATTCCCCCATGAGGGGGCGACCTCCTCCTCAATATAGAATATTATAAAAGACCTATGCCTAAGTCACATGGACGGCATTTTAATATTTATCTAAAAGTGCTGTACTTTATGAGAAAATAAGTTTTTTGCGAAACAAAAAAACCGCTAGAATAAAACGGTTTCTTCAACACAGAATGCAGCACAGAGATTTCATGAGTAGTTTCTGTAATCTTCGAAATGTATGTAAAAACTACAAGGCAGTTCTCTGTAACAGCTTTTTTAGCAGCACATGGCACCATTTTTCGGCCATGGAAATGTTGTAAGAGTCAGTCCTAAATATAACTAACGACCACCCTCTTGACTTCTGTGAGAGTGATCGAGAGCGCGCGCGCACACTTCGCGCGCCTGTGAGAAAAGAGAGCGCGCGCTTCTTCAGCAAGTGTCACAGGAAAACAGACGCAATAAGTTGAGAAGACAACCACAGCGCTTGGAAGATGGAGGTATGAACGTGTTTACTTATTTCTTTTCAAACTTTGCAAGTTCGTTTCAATTCTCCGCATCACACTTTGTTTACTACAGAGTAAACAAAAAGTTGTTCCGTTGCATTTCAGTACGTGAGATGCTGCGAGAGGATTCAAGATGGCAAATCGTCTTCACTTCTGTAGATGCAGTTATTATTAGTTTGCTTTCTTGCAAACTAGTTATTACATTTAGACGTTTGTTACTATTGGTGAAAAGCTTGTACTTTGCATTTTATTAACTGAATGCATTTGCATTACAAATAAGACAGTGAGTGAAATTGTGAAATAGTTTGTTCACTTTTTTGTTTCTCATATTATACACACTCTTAAACAATTACTGATCCACTATCTGAGCTATGCATTAACTATGTTGTTATATTTTGTCTTTTTTGTCATGTTTTGACCAACTGTTTGTTGCAATTTTCCCTCAGAATATTTTTAATGCTCATCATTGTTTTTCTGTCCAAAACAATTCAAGATGACAATCATTAACTTTTGTAGATTAAACAGATGTACATTTGCATTATTAGTTTGTTTCGGATATATTGCAGGATTTAGCAGTACATTATTGCAAGTGAAAATCTTGCATAAATTTGTGTAACAACAATTTTTGTAGACATTTTGAAATATTAAATACATATTTAACACAGTATGTTCTGATTAGGACTAGACGATATTGGAAAAAACTGACATTGCAATATTTTGTATTGCTGCAGTATATATTGCGAAATGACTATAATTTCACTAGAATATTTAAATAGCTCTATTTGGAAAGATTGCATGAATTTAGATTGATTTTTTTTCTGTGCAGTCCATAATACGACAAAGCAAAAATAAAAGTTAAATAAACAGTGATTCATAGTTTACTGGGTAGTCTAACAGTATATAGGTAAAAAAATTTGAACAGTCAAATTTGAAATAATGGTCATCAATGTATAAATAATATAAAAATAAAATGTCATAATTTCTTTGTTTTATGATCTAATTCTGCGATATGACTATTGTGGATATACACATTGCGAAATCAATGCCCAAATGATATATTATTCAGCCCTAGTGTTGATAAAAATCTTTTGTTGTTGCTGCATTTTTTGTTTCAATTCCCATTATTTCTACTACATGATTAATCACACTTAAGAAAGATTCGTCAAAGCAAACGGTGCTCTCATTGTTAACAATAACCATTTACCTTCCATACATTACAGGTATTTTTCTGGGTTATATGAGTTTGGATTTAGTGGGTGAAATATGAATAAAGCATAACACGTTCATATCAGTCACACCACACCACACGCAGAGCTCCATCAATGATGTTTACATAATCTTGTCTGCAGGGTCTGCTCTCATTAGTAGTATCAGTTTTGTTGTTGTGTTGGTTGATAGTGACAGCGATGTTTAACCAATGAATTGTGTTGCTTTGACACGGCCTCTTTTTACACGTCTGAAGTTAGAAAGTATGACGGGAATGGCAGCAACTAACTGACACAGGAAGTGGTGTAACCTCATCCGTATGACAGATTAAAATGGCGGGTTTGGATGGTGGACCCACGTGCTTGTGTTTGTAGGGACATTTATGCTTGTGCTTGCGGGGTTTTTTTAACTGCTCACTTCACGGTTTGTGATTGATTGAATGTGGCTGAAGGCTCTAACCGCTGTTTTTCCATCTGTGAGTATTTTTGAGTGACTACAGATGTTTATGAAGAGCTTTTGACAACTTGCTGGATAATTTGTGCAACTGTTTGTGAGTGCAACTTTCGCCCACATAGGCTGACATCTGGTTCTATACAGTCAATAGAGACATTAATTTTATTGTGTGTGTATAGGCTTGTTTAAATCAAGAACACTTGCTCTAAATCAGGGGTGCCCAATTTTTTTTTCTTATGAAGGGCCAAAAACCAAAGGTGGTAGAGGCAGAAGTTAAATAAACCAAATTATTACATTACACTTGCCATAGTTATATCCCAATTCATTAACATTTAAAAATAAATTGAAAAATACTTTATTCATTATATACACACACACACACACACACACACACACACATATATATATATATATATATATATATATATATATATATATATATATATATATATATATATTTTTTTTTTTCCTGTTCATAATTAACTTAAACCAATAAAAACAAACAATCACATTTATAATGCTGAATACATTGAATACTTTTGTTTTGCTCGACGAGGATCCTTACAGTTTTTAAAAATCTGATTCATGCACAACATTGAAAATTTTAACTTCATTTGCTTTTTCGTATTACAACAATTAAACAAACAGACTAAAACGTAAAAAAATTAGAAATGACAAGCTCTGTTGACGGTATTGGCCTTAACCTTCCCATCATTCTCCCACTCTTCTCAGATGGGATGGTGGGCCAACTTTGGCCTGCGGGCCCTAGTTTGGGTATCTCTGCTCTAAATAAGCGTTTGTGATCTAGCACTGTTTACATGGTATTATTTGGTCTTTTATCTACAAGTTATGATTTGTTTAGCTAGTTGAAACATTTTGACATTTTTATTTAAATTTAGAAAAACATTTGGTATTATTTTTACCTCTTTTTACCCGTTTTATTTTTTGTTTTTATATTAGTTGAAATTTCCATCCTTATTTTTAAATGATTTTTGAGATTAATGTATGTTCAATTTACAGAGGTAATTCGCCATAAAATAACAATTTCTTCATCGTTTACTCACTCTTGTTTTAAATATATTATGAGTTTCTTCTGTTTCAGTAACCGTTGACTTCCATAGTATTTGTTTTTCCTTCAATGGTTTATCTTCATGTGTTCAACAGAAGAAACTAATAAAGGTTTGGAACCATTTTTTAATTTTGATTGAACTTTGGGTTGAACCCTTTAACATTTCTGGCTTCTTTAGAGCTCTAAAAGTTCCTATACACAGCTCAATGCCCTTGTTAATATTACAATAATTCATAACTAATAAAACAAATGCCACATCTTCAGTACAATGCCTTTTTGAGTTTGATTTTCTTTCGTGAAGTACTTGATTAAAATTATACTTTGAAAGGCCCATAGCCAGCATGGTGAAAGGGGTGGTTGTTTCTTGCAGTAGACCTTTTTGCAGTTATTCACCTCACTATTTTTAGTTTAGCACTATTTTTAGCTGGATTCGCTTATCCGGTGGACATCATAACCAAATGTTTTGATGTACCAAAAATACAGAAATATGAATAAATACTTATTTTTAAAATGCAAATTTATTACATCTTATATAATTAGAAAAGTTTTGATGATAATTTGATTGTTTTACTTTTAATTAGATTATAGTTATAAACTGTAGACTACTGTCATCTATTAGGCAAATAACAAACTGGTCAGCTCATTCAACTTTCCTCAGTCAGAATTTGGCCTTTTGAATAATAAAAATTAAACAATAATAATATTAATAACAATAATGTAAAGCTTCGCGATTTTTATTTTTGTAGCCTCTCTTGAAAAAAAAAAAAAGTCAATTTGAAAAATCATGGATAACAACAACAATAGCCAAATTAGTATTAAAAATTAATAATAATATAGGCCACTTTTTGGTGCTTCACACCTTTTCATCGATCCCTTTTTGTTATAAAAATGGGCCAAGATTTAGAAAAAAAGTCACTTGTGCAATGTTTTCTTTATTTAACAACGATGCAGTAGCAAAAGATGACGTCACTTACATCAGATTGTATGTTTGATTGCATGGCCAGCAGCTGAACTCATGACATTTCAAAATTCATTAAATTTCTCACTACATTCTTATTAACACAAATTTTCATGCAACTGAAAATACCTAATAATAAATAGAAAAAGCATAAAACAAACTATCATATTTAGATTTATGACAGCATCAAATTTTCTTGTTATGATTAATTTCTGAAGCTTTTGTCTTTAACAGGTTTAATAAAATAGCTAAATAAATCTAAAGTACAACATGTGACACTTTAACACTATAGCTATAATTGTCTTTTCTGATAATTGTTGATCATGTAGGCTAAGGGTTAGCCAGTTTCCATTTGGCTGTTGATCATTGAAATAAACCAATAAGTAAAACTAAATGGCTAAAATATAAATAACAAAACCCACAAGCAAGTAACCAAAACTTGAAAACCTACAACTGCCTGTCCCTGTGCTACTTTTGTATAGTGTGAGAAAGGACTTTGTGGTCAGAAGAACTGAAACTCAGAGATTGAAATCTTGAGATTGGTGAGAAAAACTCAGCGTTTACATATTATCAGAGAAACCGTCCTCTGTGAGCCCATTTCCTAGCTGAGTTATGTTAAAAAATTATTTAAGTCCTGCCAGCAAAGAATGTTCAAACCCTGGATTGGTTGCATTTCTGCTTTAAAGCTTTTTGCTATTCATGTTGACTCTCCTAGCACTGTAGCGCATGGACTTCTGGCTATTTAAGTTGATTATCTCCTGAATGTCAGCTATGTGAGCATGCGAGTCAGTGGCAGCTGTCAGGGCGTCCAGCCGCTCTTTTCTGAACTCAACACAACCACACGGTTAGCTCATAGATGACACAGAGATCTGGAGAAAGGAAATGTTATTGCAACATGACATTAACTGACTGTAATACTCACGTCCTCCCTGAAAGACTTGTATATAATGTTTGCTCTTTGTACTGGAGATCGATTGTTCATTACCTCAGAAAGAACTTGCTGAACTTTGTGCTCTATGGGTGTTAACTTGTCCCATCAAAATTCTGGGACATGATGACTTCATCTGGAGTATTAGCAAATGATGTAAAACTCAATGAAATGCCATTTTTCGGTGACGTTACGGTCAGGTCCTTCGTCTGGATGTTCATTTGTCGATGTTGTCATTACATATTCCTGTAAGACTATGACTGATTCAAGGCCTGGGCTCTGATGGGACGGGTGCTAGGTGGAGTCCTTCATCACAGCTCGCTGACTCACACCAGAGTGTTTCGTGAAGGCTCGATTTTTCCAGCACAACATTCACTTCCAGATACTGCGAGCCAGAACATGAGGTCATAGTGCTGGGGCACTGGAGAGATTACTCTAGAAGAAACCATTGTCCTTGATCTCTGTTGCCTTTAGTAAAGAAATGCTGGCTTGTAGTCTTAAAGAGATCATGGACTAAGAAATCGAAATTCCCTTAATTGTTTGACATCTAAGAGGTCGATGTACTATAAAACATCCTGTCAGTTTACTGAAGTCAAAACTTTCTTGTTAGTCTAAAAACAGCTTAATGAAACTGCCGAATGGGAAGGGTGTTGAAGGTGACACTTTACTTTTTGTTTAAACTCCACCTTCACAGAAAATCAATGCCCACTTCTACATTACATCACTACCTGTTTAGCTCCGCCCACTGATTCACATGCATAACAAGAGGCTACTGTAGGTCTGTCTACTAGAGATGGCTCAGAAGACAACAAGAGCTTGGTCTTTTTCCACTTTGATTTGTTGCAGAGTCATCTACATATACAAACACTTTAAAAAAATTTAAAAACATTAAATGTAAAATGGTGCTGTGATGACTAAAATACATCTAAAAGTAATGTCGCACCACACACGTTTATGTAACTGTTTTCATTACTTGGTCACTTTTGCTTTGTCTGTTATTATAGTTTATTTGAAATGTACAGTTGAACAGAATTATTATCCCTTCTGAATTATTAGCCCCCTTGTAATTTACCCCCCCCCCACCAATTTCTGTTTAATGTTTAATTATGCCATGATGACAGTACATAATATTTTACAAGATATTATTCAAGATACTAGTATTCTGCTTAAAGTGACATTTAAAGGCCTAACTAGGTTAATTAGGCAAGTTAGGGTAACTAGGCAAGTCACAGCGGTTTGTTCTATAGACAATCCAAAAAATACTGCTTAATGGGGTTAATAATATTAACTTTAAAATGTTTTTTTTTTATTTAAAACTGCTTTTATTCTAGCCAAATTAAATCAAATAAGACTTTCTTTAGAAGAAAAAATATTATAGAAAACACTGAAAAATTCTTTCCTTTGTTAATGTTTATTCATTTATTCATTTTCTTTTCGGCTTAGTCCCTTTATTAATCAGGGGTCACCACAGCGGAATGAACTGCCAACTTATCTAGCATGTGCTTTACGCAGCGGATGCCCTTCCAGCTGCAACCCAGCACCCATGGGAAACACCCATACCCATATTCATTCACACACACATACTCTTGGGTAAACCGGAGCACCCAGAGGAAACCGACGCTAACACGGGGAGAACATGCAAACTCCACACAGAAATGCCAACTGACCCAGCTGGGCCTTGAACCAGCAACCTTCTTGCTGTGATACCCACTGCGCCACCGTGTCGCTCTCTGTGAAACATCATAATAATTTTGCATATAGCGAATAATTTTGACTTCAACTGTATATGTATTTACAGCAGCCTTCAACTATAAAGCATTTAGGCTTCCAAAAACAGTTGTCCTTCCAACTGTTATATATATATATTAAAAAATATATTAAATATGCAAAAAATCTTGGGTGTTTAAAGTCTACAATTTGCCACACCTTATGGGGTCAAACAGGACAGAAAATAGCATATCACTTATGCAAACATTTTTGATTACGTTATAAGTGGACCTCAGAGAACATTGCACAATAAACACAAAAAAAGCAGTTTATAGGCTTGTTGCATAATACAAGTTGAACAAACCAGGTTGCAAAGTAAGTTTTGGGTTAATAAAACCGAACAAACTCAAATTGGTTAAGAAGAGGTTAAATTGTTTCTCAATGCTTGATACAGACCATTTTAATGTGGTCATGTTATTGGCCCATGAACATTTCCTGCTTGTTGTCAAACTATTTTATAACTGTAACAAGAGGCAATTTAATCATAATTAACTACCTCAGAATTTTTTCAAAAACTGCTCAGAGATGGGCGTAGAGCTCTGCAAGTAGAGGGAGGATTGGGCGTGGCCAGAGCAGTTGAAAAAGAGGGGTGCCAGGATTTTATAGTTTACAAAGTTAAAATGCAAAGAAATAAACAGTAAGTAATGTAATGTCCTGCTACATTTGTTATTCATAATCTCATATACACATAACCACAATTTGTTATATCATTAGATAATCATGTAAACACTATAAACAAGGAGGCCTTCTCTCCTCAATCTCTGGGTCTGAATTGCAGACAGTGGATAGCAGTGCAGCAGGTCTCTTGTCCTGTCTAACTGAACCATTTGGCCCTGCTGGTAATCTGGAGGATTTTAAACATGGGCGAACACAGCAGCCCAGATATAGGCAATGTGTCTGAATGGTAACGACCTTAACTGATAAAAGACAAAGTCTGCCATTCCCCAATTCTCGCACAGCTCTTCTGATGAAAATGCTTGCTGCAGACCAACAGCTTTGCTGTATCGTACCAGACAGCATTGCAGAGAAAAACATGCAACAAACCCTGTGAATCATGGAAATAAACACATACGACCCTTCATAAACTGCTAAATTCTGCGTGCCGTGCTTGGATACAGTATCAAAGCTTGGCAGGTCTGCATTACCTTCAGAAAACATGTGCCCTCATGAATAATTAAGAAGCAGGCTCTTCTCAAAGGATAAGAAAACTCAGCTGTAATTGATAATGACAAACTGACACGTCATCTCTGGACAGGCATAAGATCGCTACGTCACCGATTTTGATCCCACTCCAACAATGACTGTAAATTCGAAAGATGAAATTAGCTCCAAGTGATCCAGTTTTCCCCACAATTAAAGCTGACAGGTGCTAACATTTGCTCTGATATGTGAACACACACATATGTTAAATTGAAAAAAAAAAAAAACATTACTGGAGGGTTTCTTAAACTCTTTAACCCAGTGTTTTTCATCACCTCTGGACCACATGCATCTGAAAGTGTGAGACGTGCAGAAAACAGCCAATCGCGCAACACATGAGGAAATCAGTTTGATTCATTTCTCACAAGAGAAAAACACTTTGGTTCCCAACATACTTCAAAATATCTTCCTTTGTGTTCTGCAGTAGAATGATTTGGGCTTTAAATTATTGTATTGTATGAATCAAGTGAATAAGAATGAGTTGTATTTTCTATGCACGTGTCTGTCTTTAACATCACAGCTCAGGCTAGTTGGTCTTGAAGGACTTAAGACTGCGCTCGAGGTGCCATCAGTCACTCAATGTTCTCACAATGTCACAGATATTAAAAAAAGAGCCTGCTGGCAAAGAGCAAACTGCAACAAGAGTCCTGCACCAGCCTGGCTGCCACTGAGTCTGGTATAATGGGTATCTTTCTATAAGTAGACCAATATGACTTGAATAACTTCATTTGTGAGAAATTTCATTGGCTTCAAAAAGAGAAAATTGACCATGAAATCTAGCTTAGGCCCACTTTTTAGCTTTGTATGGCAGTTATGTGAATGTATTGCTTAATAAATTGCATTCTGATATGTTTTGGAAAGCAAGGCCTGTAATATTTGATGTGTGTAGGTGGAAGTGTCTGTGATCCAATATTTTGGGCTTTAAATTGGAAAGACTGCTTTCCTTCCAGTGCATCCGCTCCTATTAGAGCACATGTCTCGGTGTAAATTGAATCATGGCCGCTTCCTCATGTTCTTCAAGCCCCTGACATACAACAGATTCTTTGTGGGGCACTAATAAGATTCTGTTTTCCACTGGCTGGATCACAATCAACAGCTTGTATTGGTGGATGTCTAAAATGAAGAGAGCGTTTGGGTTTGATTGTTTTTTTTTTTAGTTCAGTAAGGTTAACGTTCTGGTTTTAGATGAGGTTTTCACAGTTTCTGAGTTAAAGGCAGATGGAATATAGATGCTTAATTTTTTGTATGGTAATATTAGTATAGACAGTCGTTCATTGTTTCAGTCTGGCTTTCATAAAAGCATCTGGAGATTTTTGTGTTGGAAGCCTGTGTGTGTAAATAAAACTGTCCTGATTGACAGTAAACGTCACAGATTTAGCACATAAACTAATTTTATGTCACATATAACACACATGCTCCAGAGTCATGTTCATGTTGCTTTGTTGGGAAAAATATTTAGGCTTCATAAATGTGAAATTCATAAAAATCACAAGTTATAAAATCATAAAAGTAATTTAATAAAAGTGTTATTCATTCTAACAGAGTTAAAATTGATTTTACTCCAACAGAGTACAAAGTTTTAGTCTTTAAAGTTAAAAGTATGTCAGTCTTAAGGATATCTATGAGCTAGTGTGCTCCAAAACAGTAATAAAATTAATGTTTTTACAAGTTATAAATATTTTCCCAGTACTGGGTTTTGGCTGGAAGGGCATGCGGTGTGTATAACCTATGCTAGATAAGTTGGCAGTTCATTCCACTGTGGCGAATACTGATAAATAAAGGGACTAAGCTAAAGGAAAATGACTAAATGAATGAAGCTAAAACACCGAAATCCTGCAGTTTGTCACTTCTGCCTTAATGAATCAATGATTTTCACGTCGTCAACTCATCAGATTTCCACAAATCTTCTGACTAATCAAATGCTCTATACACTGAAAAAAATATTCAAAGATGATTCCTTGGATTAAGTTAAGTGGTTGTAAACAATTTATTTGGGCTAAATTAAAAAATGTAGTTAAACATTACTAAATTTAATTTGTTTGTTTAGATTCAGCACATATAAATGGTTTGCAACAATTTTGCAGATGATTTTTTTCAGTGTAGTAACTGACATGTCCTGCCCCCTTCAAGACATTTTTCGTTTGCTGTTCATTTGATGCGCTTGTGCTAAACCACTCACACTGAGAGGGGTGTGGCTAACCCCACCCCTAACCCTACCCCTCCCAGTGACATCACTAGCTCCATTGAGTGCATTGTGTCTGACATTGCATCTCTAAGAGATCATCATAAGAGCTGCATCCAGATACTATTGCTCTCACTGGCAGAGCTGTGGTATAAACATAACACTATTGGCTGTTTTCTTAAAGAGGGGAGGAGTGTCATCATCAGGCAGTCTTTATTGTTGTGCCCTTATATATAGTATTATGTAATATTTTTACATAAATTTGGGCTACTTGTTTTTTCACTATCCTAAGTTATTTTGTTAGATTATCTCCAGATTTGGCTTAAGTACTGATTTATCAAATGTATATGAAAAAATATAATATTGTAAAACATTCTATAGAAAATCCTCATTTCAAGAGTTTACACTAAGCTCATGATTTATACATAGTTGTTTGGCATGCTGTCCCGGGAGAGAGCCCTAAGCTCATGGGATCCTTGGGCTCAGGGCTCCCCCCTTTTGCAGGGCGAGGGGAGATTGAGCTTAGGTTGATCTCAAACTCCACCGCTGCTAAGGCTAAGGTGAACTTCCAGAGAGTAAGACATTTAGAAAAAGATTTAGGCTTATTTGATCTATAATATAGAGCATTTTTGGATGGTGGGAGGAAATCAAGGAACCCAGGGGAAACCCATGCGGACACAGGGAGAACATGCAAACTCCACACAGAAATACCAAATGATCCAGAGAGGACCCAACGCCATTGGCATTCTTGCTGTGAGGCAACAGTGCCGCTCATTCTGGATAAAGGTGGAAGAAGGGGAGGAGGAGGGTTTCTTCTAAACGAAGATAGTTGTAGAAAGGAAATGAGGATATGTATAGTGACTTGGGATCCTTTGATTGAAGGATCATGATTACCTAATGGGGGCCGGCTGGGTCAATCATGAGCATGTGCTCCTCTCGAAATTAGTTCATATTAAACTTCATTTAAATGAGAGATTTGTGAGGGGTGTACTTATATTTGCTGAGCGTTGTGTATTAATTTATTGTATAGTTCATTTCAACCATTTTCTTAGGGCAGTAATTCAATGCTGAAACCTTTTAAAATGGACGATTTTATAAGATTAAGTAACTAGTTACAAAATAAAAATTATCTTATGCTACAAAATGATCTTATGCTACATTTATTTAAAGTGCATAAAAACATATAAAATATAAATTCCAAAGAAAGTAAAATTACTGTTGTGCCAAAATCCTTTATAAATTATATTAATATTGTATTATAAATAATAAAATGCATTTTTTTTATTTTTGATAAATATAAAGTTTAAGAGCATTTCATAGAAACAGAAATCTTTTCAAACACTAACATTTTTTACTGTGACTTATGATTAGTTTTGATTAAAGACATCATTTCTGATTAAAAGTTTAAAACTCAAAAAAAAAATCTTACTAAATATTTACTGAATTTGTGAACAGTATTGTTGCTACTATAATATAATATAATATAATATAATATAATATAATATAATATAATATAATATAATATAATATAATATAATATAATATAATAATTGTTCTAGATTTAGCAGATAATTATTAATCCTTTTCTCTCTGTTAAATATAGTTTTTACTTCAAGTTTCTACTTCTGAAAAAGCAGCTTCTGCATGTCACAATGTGGTTGAGGCAGTTGAAGAGGAAATGCAGATGAAATACCCCAGAGTCCCTCTTACTTCAGTGTTTTTTTTACACATAACTGCTCCCACACTCATGATGGCCTTGTGTTTAATGAGCTCCAATCTGCACCACGGCAAAACGCAAGCGTATCATAATGAAACAAGCCTCTGTTTTGGAAATGAAGAAAGACTCATGCTGAACTGATTACGTTCTGCTGTTTGTTGCCTTGTTTACTCGATGTGTGTCGGCTTACAGCTGCCAACTGTAGTAAAGTAAGCTTTGGAATGAATCTGAAACAGTGTTTATTAAGGTGGTAAAAGTGTGGGAGACGCTATTAGTGACGACTGCAGAGGTGATGTCATCATCGGGGGTCATCGCTGCAGGTGTGTGTGTGTGTTAAAAGTACAGACACAGCTGCACACACACACACATGCTGTAAATCACCACCCACTGGGTCCCAAGGGAAAAGCTGCCCGCACCCTGCCTTAAATGAGTAGTAATGAGCTCACCGCCCTGTGCTTAACATGTGAAACACACAGCGCATGATTTAAACCTTTCAAAACGAAACCATTTGTGAGTTATGCTCAAGTTTTTAGCTAATTCTGTTTCCACCACAGGATTAAAAACATTGAAATTAGTATTTTTTTTCTCAGAACTGCAAGATGAAGATATAAAAATCTGAGAAATAAAGACAGAATTGCAAGATATAAACAGAATATATAAACTTCCCTCTCAAATCAGCGTTTACACCTATCCCAGCAGGCACACAATGTCATAAGATGTTTATATTAGGTAAGATTTAGGTTGTAACATCGGGTGACCAAAATTTAATGTCTAGGCAGGACAACAATATTTTAACTTCCGATAACAGCATTAAATGACGTTGGTATTTGGTTGATTTTAGGTTGTGTTGGAAAGTGACCAAAATCCAACATCGGGTCAACATCCTATTTAAACCAACCCTTATATTGATGTCAAATACTAACTATTAGTCAGGTATGGCAACCGAAATCCAACGTCTAATAGACATCATAGGAGTATTGTCCACACAACATCAAGCTGTAACACCATTACCTGTTTATATTTAGTTGATATTAGGCTGAACGCTGGACACTGACGTCGGAGGTTGGGTTCTGACGTCGACCTGATTTTCATTTCCAAACAAAATGCAAAATCCCCACAACACAAGGGTGCAAAATCAATCTGACATCATGTTGATGTCCTGTGCCTGCTGGGATAACTGAATAAATGTCTGACTTTAAATCTCACAATTCTGAGAATATCAAGATTTATCAAGATATTTTCTCAGAATATCAAGATATAATCTTAGAATTGCAAGTTTTTAACTCAATACAAACACAATTTTGGCCAGAAAATTGTGAGAATTAAACGGTTAGCATCCTGCAAATCTGAGTTTAAATCTCACAATTCTCATTTCATATTTTGCAACTCTGACTTTCTCTTCCTCTGAATTCAGAAACATCACCATTTTTCCTCAGAGGTGCGAAAAATATATATACAGTTAAATTATTCGCCCCCCTGTTAATTTTTTCCCCAATTTTTCCTTAACGGAGAAGATTTTTTTAACACATTTCTAAACATAATAGGTTTATTCATAATAATTATTCATTTCTAATAACTGATTTATTTTATCTTTGCCATGATGACAGTAAATAATATTTGACTAGATATTTTCAAGACACTTCTATACAGCTGAAAGTGACATTTAAAGGCTTGACTAGGTTAATTAGGTTGACTAGGCAGGTTAGGCTAATTAGGCAAGTTATTGTATAACAATGGTTTGTTCTGTAGACTATTGAAAAAAAAAATAGCTTAAAGGGGCTAATAATATTGACCTTAAAATGTTTTTTAAAAATTAAAAACTGCTTTTATTCCAGCCAAAGTAAAACAAATAAGACTTTCTCCTGCAAAAAAAAAAAAAAAAAAAAAAATATATATATATATATATATATATATATATATATATATATATATATATATATATATATATATATATATATATATATATATAATCAGACATGCTGTGAAAATTTCCTTGCTCTGTTAAACATAATTTGGGAAATATTTAAAAAAGAAAGAAGGATTCAAAGGGGGGCTAATAATTCTGACATCAACTGTATATGGAATCAGGCTTTGCTAGAAAAACATCCAGTTTATATTTTACAATTCTCAATTTATCTCAAAATGCTGAGATTTGAACCAAGTTACAATTATTGTTTCCAAGTTTACATTCTAATTTTAAAGTTGTTCTAAATCTCAACAAAGACATTTTCCCTTTAAATAGCAGCTATACACTTCAAAGTTATAACTCAAAATTGCTAGATACAAACTAAATTCTGAGAAGTATGAATTGTTATATATTCATTAATACAGTGGCGAAACTAGGCCTTCAGTGTCATCCTACATAAATAATACAGCTCTAAATACCATCATAATAATATTACAAAAATAGAAACCATACACATTACTCAAAAATAACAATCTAACAGGGCAATCTAACATGTATCTCATGTAATAAAAATAAATGCTATTACTATCGCAATAAACAAATCTAGAATTATCTAAAACAGAGACAAAAATTTGTCCAAAATATAGTTGTTCTTACCAAAATATATCAAACCAAACAAATTAATTTTTATACAGATAGCATTGGCATTAAACAAATAAGGTTATTACATGCACTTTAATGTTGATCGAATTATTAACAAAGCTGACTCTACAGCATATCATCTTCAGGTGTCTCCCCGCCTATCTGTCAGTGCACTGCAGGAGCAAAATACTAGTTAACACTGCTCTGCCAGCAAATTGAGCAAGCAACATTAAAATAATTTATATGAGATAAAGCAAAGTGTATTACTGTACGTGTTTTAACACATAGCCTACTTGACTCTCATCCTCACGTGAATCTCCCGCTGGTTTGCCTTTGCCAGTAGGACTGTGACCGAAGAACAAGAACAGTTAATAACCTTTACAGTTTGACTTGTGAATGCGATCGTCAAACTACTTATTAAAAATGAGTTGCAACATAATTCTTAAGTGAATAGTGTCATATTCAATCTACTTAGATTTGTTAAAATGTTTAAGTGAACTTAATCGATTTGTGTTGGCTCGACATGAAGGAATTGTGTGGAACCCTGCATTTTTACAGTGTACTTTAAGTTTAACGCAGCTTTCTATCTCAAGTTACAAAGCAAAGATTAAAAAAAATTGAAACTAATAATAAATCTACCATACTCAAGTATTTTTCATTTCATGATGAATCTTTCGCCGATGCCAAAAGATGTGTGGTTGTTTTCCACTGGCGGTCATTGACAACTTTTTTACACTTAAAGTTGGCTAATGTTTTATTCACAATGCACTGATAATCTACAATAATTATAATACTGTTCAATTGTTTTGAAAAAGAAAATGCTGAGAAAATGCTGATGTTGTCTTGCACCTGCTCGATGGCCCCAGTGTAGCCTACTCGAAATCTGATTGGTTGAAGTAGCAGGTTCATGGGTATTTATCAATGCTAGACGCTGCACTTGCTGATTCTGAAAGCCTCCAGGCAGATTTCTTTTAGGTGGAAAGCAAGGCGATTGATGAAATATGAATGGTTAAAAGCTTTAATTGACTGTAAACATACACTAATATGAGCAGCATAACCAACAGAAAATCTTCGAAATGGAGAGAACAAACTATAGCTGCAGCATTTAATAAAATCTATTTAAAATAAAGCAGTGATTCTGATGTCTGGTGTGTGTCAGTCCACAACCCGTGCAATCACTACAAAAATGTCACAATTACTGTTTAGTGGCAAAATGTTTTGATGTTTAAAAGTTTAATATTCCAAATAACAACTTTTCCTGATATCTCCAAATTTATGATTTAGTGTGAAAAATCAGGCATCGCCTTCTAGCTCCTCATTTGATAATTTACTGGAGAGACCCACAATTTGGAACGGGTTTATATGATCACTCTCTTAAAAAATGATGGCACCAACTAATACATCCCATTCCCAAAAAAAATCAGTGTGGGAGGACGATCTGGGAATTACAATTTCAGATGAAGACTGGGAATCAGTCTTATACAGAATAATGGGGGTATATCTACAGTATATCTATCTCCCCTTGCCTACTGATTGCCATTTTTGAAATTTTGCCCCTTTCATATAATCTTACAAAAATACAATCTGATTGCATAGCTTTTATTGTGCTCCTGGCCAAACGACTAATATTGCTTAGGTGGCTTTAGGTTATTATAGTTAGTTATTATAGTTAACAAAAATGAACAAAAAAACTAATACTAAAATGTTAAATAATTGTCGTTAACTGAAATCAAAATGAAAACGAGTTTTTAAAAAAAATAGAACTTACTGAAACTGTATTGTGTACAAACAAAACTAACTGAAACTAACTAAAATTATAGCAAAAACCTCCTTAGTTTTCGTGTTTGTAAATGGATTTAATACGTAATCTTACTGTGAGCCTTTTAGAAGTAAATCTAACTCGTGCTTCAGGTGTTTGACCCATGCGGCACCTCGAGTCTGTAATCCTGCTGCCATGGAGCCGTTTCAACGAGTGAAGATGACAGCAGCACGGTGACGGCATTACAGACACTTAAAGCTATTACTTTAACACGTTTGTGCCCAATAATGGGTTATATTTCTGTATCGTGACCGCGAACGAGTCTTTTTACCGGATCTTTTAAGTGAACCGGTTGAACAAGCTCACCAAAACGAACTAAATCATTTGAAACGATTCGCGTCTACAGTAAGCACTTATCCACAAACTACTTACTTTTTAACAAGCCTAATACCCACCTCTGACCCGAAATAATCCAGTATATACTCTCATTCAGTTATTAGAACAGTAACGTTACACTGAGATCAAATTTGAGAAGCGGTGAACCGATAATAATGTGCAGTGCGCATGCGTGATTCAGTAAACCGAACACAGACAGTACATGTCAGCCTGCTGTGTGACTGAACTAAACTTGAACAACAGCACCGTGGGTAAACCGAGGGCTTAAGTGAGAGGATCTGGTGAAAAACGTAAGTTTATTACATAACAGAAAATAGTAATGGAATTTAAATAAGTGAATCATGCTTCAGTTGGGTTGCAAAACACCTTCAAAACACAGGTTTCAAAAAATGTATGGCTGAGTTTTTATTGCACAATATTTATTCTGTTGATTTTGTATCTTCCACCTAACAAATATCCTTGTTAAGAAAAATCTAAAGCTAATACTGAAACTAGTAATAACTAAACTAAAACTAAGTAATTTCAAAATATACAAACTAATGTAAACTAATAATTGTACCTCTAAATACTAATTAAAACTAACTGAATTTGAAAACACAGTCTAAATGAAATAAAAACTAAAACTTATGAAAAATACAAAACTATTATAACCTTGTTAGGTGGACGGATCAGAAACCTCCTACCCCAACACAGACATCCGTGATGTCCTCTTCTTCGTAAAGTTGGAAAAAATTAGACTGTCTAGAGGTTCATCTAACCAGTTTAAGAAAATTTAGGACCCATTTAATATATCCAAGAACATGTTTTATTGTCTACTACAGAACTACAGACCAAGTCCTTGTTCCAGCAAATTGATTCTTTTTCTAAGTGCAAAGTAGAGTGTATTGTGTGATTGTACAGTTGTAGTTTTTGTTAAGCCACAATAATATTTACCTTTTTATTTGTTGGTATGTTTTTTATTTTATTTTATTTTTTCTCGTGTTTGCTTAAGTTGATACTATCTATACTTTTTGATATATATTTTGTTTTGTCTTTTTTTTACTGTAATTTGCCATTAAAGTCATAGATAATAAAAAATAATAAGAAGAATGTTTTGATATTTTCATGAAATATTCTCACAGAGCAGGAAAGAATTAATTGATATGACATTATTTATATTTGCATACTGTCTGTTTTTATATCACTTTAATTTCCTGAATATAAAAAAAAGATTACAGTGGGGAGCCTGATAAAAATCTGTGTTTTCTCAGTTGCTGTTGTTAAAAATGGCAGGCATGCTGTTATGTTGTGTCTCAGGCATGGAGCGGGACAGTCTGTGACCCTCAGCATCTCACTATGTTGTTTTTGGCGGTTAGAGTCAATTTGTTAATTTGTTAGTGACACTATAGAAATTTCTGTGAATGTTTATTGGGGGTTGTACTTTCTCAGGCTGGGCTATGAGGTTAACCAAGTGACAAAATAAATATGATATAAGCCAAACTGCTCATATCTGTTTCTGTTATCAGTCATTCAGGGTATTTTTCTGTAATAACATGTGGAGAAACTCAGAATATCAAAGAATGAGGCATTCCTTGATATATCAGTAAATCCTAAACATGGCTGAGTTTTAAATAGAAACAAGCTTTTTCACAGAACCAGCTTTTTTCTCTCCATCTTGGGCACTAAATAGGGCGAGTGATGTCATGATGAGATGGAATGCTTTTATCTTAAAGAGGACTGGATCTAGTGGAGCTGCAACACATGGGCTGCAGACACATGCGGGATTGACAAGAGCAGACAGAAAGAAGCTGGGGGGAAAAAAAGATGTTTTTTTTTAACCTTGCAACTATCTACCAAGTTTTTTATTTAGCCATTTTAAGCAAAGAATTTGTGCCATCTATTTTTAAAACTGCTACTAAAGAAAAGTCAAACTAGACAACAGAAATGTGTATTTGTTTATGCTTGTGGTGTTTTTATGTAGTAAAGATTCAGGTTCAAATCCCAGCTAATAGTTTTACATAAATTGTTACATTAAAAGACGTCATATTGCTTTATGAATGTATATTTTACTTAAAATATTGACAATTTTATACGAAGTCACTTTTTTACTGAAATTTTTATTCCTACTGGTTAGTCCACTTTATCAACACATCTAATAATGTTTAAGAATGTACTATAATCCCAATTTAAGTAAATGATTCAGTGACTCACTCATACAGACAACAGCAACTTGTTTTGTTCCAGGATGAATCTGTGTTTTTGAATGAATCAATTGAGCTAACAATTTAGCGACTCAGTAATAAAGACATCAGCCTCGTGCTTCATTCCTGGATGAATCTGTGTTTTTGAATGAATCCGTTGAGCTAATGATTCAACGACTCACTCATAAAGACATCAGCCACTTGCTTCATTCCTGGATGAATCTGTGTTTTTGAATGAATCAGTTGAGTTAATGATTCAATGACTCACTAAAAAAGACATCAGCCACTTGCTTCATTCCTTGATGAATCTGTGTTTTTGAATGAATCAATTGAGCTAATGATTCAATGACCCACTCATAAAGACGTTACCCACTTGGTTCATTCCTGGATATATCTGTGTTTTTGAATTAATCAATTGAGTTAATGATTAAACGACTCAACCATAAATACATCAGCCACTTGCTTTATTCTTGAATTAATCTGTGTTTTTAAATGAATCAATTGAGCTAATGATTCAATGACCCACTCATAAAGAAATCAGCCACTTGCTTCATTCCTAGATGAATCTGTGTTTTTAAATGAATCAATTGAGCTAATAATTCACCGACTCACCCATAAAGACATCAACCACATGCTTCATTTTTGGATGAATCTTTAGCCTCTTGCACACAGTAATACCGGTAAATTCTGACATAATTAATTAGAAATGAGCTCTAAACGGTCACACTTGTATTTGTAAACATAGAAGGGGTCAGGCTTTTGTTGATGGTTTCCCTTTTTATTTAAAGCTTTAGCATTCATGAGGCTTTCTCCCAGAGATATCCAAAGGCAGAAGCGCTAAGCGCAGCTAAATGTTTACACATTTTAATACTTTACAAATTCTGTGGATGGATAGGCATTGTGAACAACTTCGAGGAAAACATATGGAGGAACACTTTTGCATGTCGAGCTATACATAACGTGTGTGTGTGTGTGTGCTGGCGCTCACCGGAGCACTCCTTCACTTCACATGCACACGCGTCAAGCAACTGAAGCAGAGCTTGAAGATAAACAAAATGGTTTATCAGAAGCATTTTATCCATTTTTTTCCTCAGTTGGCATTAAGAAGGAACATAGAAACATTATCTGACTAACATCTAGCAACTAAATGTGTCTGGAAAAAATATTCAAAGGCTTTTATTTTCATAAACAGTGCGGATGTGAATGCGTCTGAATGTTCTGATTGGCTAGAACGTCAGTCCGTGAACGTGAATTAGCAATTTTCACACAGCGCAAAATTCCGGCTAATTACCGGTAATGAATAAGTGAATAGAATAAGTGATATTTCATTTTTACATGAATACATCTATTTATCTGAATGATGAAATACTATTTCACCCAGTTTGACATTTTTTTATTTTTATTTATTTAAATACTGACATTTAAATTGCATTTATTTTTTTTTATCAATTTATTGCATATATCTTTTATCAATACATATTAAAATTTAATTTAAAGCAGTCAACAAAATAGCATGCCTCGACTTTGACCCACATGCAAAATATGTAAACAAATTTAATTTTTTTTTAAATGCACTGAAACTAAACTTTGCTCAAATATAGTTTAAACTGACACAACTCATAATTTGAAGCTCCTGACTTGCTCAAGCTTCCTGTTTTTGACTTTTCTTTTTTAATACTTAAGTTGCCACATAATTGTATAACCAACATCCTGCAGGGTATAAAATGCTTGCAGCTCAGTGTTGGTGGCTTCCCACAGCTCTAAGACTGAACACCATTGACGACAAACACTTGTGAGAGTCTATAGACGTTCCCTCACCCCAAAAATACCACACTATCACTGTCGACAAGGCAGTACTGGCTTCCCTTCACTGATAGTGAGAGCACTAATGGTTATAGATGGACAGAGCACCATGATAACAGCGGCCTGAAGTCATACCCGACAGAGCCCCTGAGACTTACACGGCCCGAAGACCACTTTCTCAAACTGTTTCTTTGGAAATGCGCTCTTTTCATCACTTTGCTCTAATGAGTGTTCATGACTCTAGCGGTTTCCTGTGGTGAAAAACAAGACATTTTCTCAGCCTGCTCTGTGGAATCCACATTACAGGTCTTAAGTGCCTCTGATTACAAATCTTTACTAGTAGACTGAGATGTGAAAGCTGGACCAAATAGATTTTGCAGGTCACACTTTACAATGAGAGAATGTTAGTTAATGTTAGTAACTAACATGATAGTTACTAGTCTAGTTATACTGCTAAAGGCGCAGTATGTAGGTTTGACACCCAGTGGTTAAACAACATGACACCAACAAAGGCTGATTGAAATCCTGTCTTAAATAAAAGCAATGGCACCCAATAGAAGGAATGTTTTCCAAACGAATAGGAGTTTTTGTCCAAACCAACACCTGAAATTTATATTTCAGAAACGGCTTATATTTCTTGTAGCTTAACAACAGGATAAACTGACATTGTTTACATCAGGTACACCTCATGTGCTTTATTCAATGTTAAATGCCAATAATGTGAGTTGAATGCCATTTCACATGACATGCATGGCCATACTACTGAAAGCAGCAGCAGATAGTTCACCTCAGATCTTGAAAATAAAATAAACCATTTAAAATTGAACTTTAGAACTGTGACTCAGTGAAAGCCAACAAATATCAGTTATTCAGCATCTACATTTAATAATGTAAAAGAGATTTAATATGTATTATTAGATTGTAAACCTTTCGTTGGAGTGCAGTAAGTGCACTATTCTGTGATTCTAATGGGCTGTATTTATATTTGTGTCGTGTTGGGTCTGGTGCAAACAGCCCAATTGCTTATTACTGCAAAACTTATCATGTAGCATGTTGTTAGGACAGTGTAATACAATGTACAATGTAATAGGATTGTACGGATTACAACCCACAGTTCAGAACGCACATGACCTGCGAATTAATACCTTTTTTGAAGTTGTAGGTTAATACAACATTTATAACAATTGCAGAGAGATCGCCTCCCGCGTCATTCAAATCATGTGTATGAAAGCATTTTTTTCTTCCCTGTAAAATATATTGATGACGGAAAAAGTTGTGGTGGTGATTTCTTAGGTTAGTATTAGTGTCTTAGTGTTTTCTGTCACAGTTTGTTTAGCCTGTATTAATGCATTCAGTGTAAGCTGCACAATTAATCATTAAAAGACCTGATCTTAATTCAAACACGCAAATGATGAATGATAAATGATAATGATTTGGATATGTTTATTAATCCTTCAAAACGCTGAATTCAAATCTGCATTTGATAGAAAGATTCAGTTTTTAAACTTTTTCAGTTCGTTACAAACAATTAAATAACACAAAAGTACTGGAAGAACAGTTTATAGTTCAGATATAAACACTGATGTTTATGGTAAAGATTAAAATCACTAATGAAACGACGCTGGCGAATGTTGTAGCAATTACATTGTGTAACCAATAGGTGGTGACAAACAACAATCAAAATTATGTCACTGAATATGTTTTCAAAAATGATCCCCTTATAATGAAACATTACATTTTATGTGTGAATTTTTTGAAATATTAATTGAAAATAAATATGATCAAACATGTACAAGATGTTAGATTTCTATATTTAGCATTATCAGCAACAGTAGCAAAGATCATTTTTCATATTGAATATTTTCCTTT